>NC_091235.1:16011770-16193431 GCF_040958095.1 Procambarus clarkii
AGTGTTTGGCAAATGAAACGCTGTCTGTCTGTTTGTCTCTGTCTGTCTGTCTCTCTGTCTGTCTCTGTCTGTCTCTGTCTGTCTGTCTGTCTGTCTCTCTCTCTCTCTCTCTCTCTCTCTCTCTCTGTCTCTCTCTCTCTCTCTTACACACACACACTTGTGCTGTCCACGCTTGTACTTATTGTACTGTCCAAGCAAAGCACCAGGTGTATTATATTCCTCTTCTCTGTATACCAGAGATGCGAGAGTATACGAGATAAGTATACAAAAGTATACTTGCTGGTTAGTCATTAAGCAACTGAGGCAGTCTTAATAACTCTGCAGAGGTTGACAGGCCCTAATAACCCTCCAGTGGTTGGTAGGCCTTGAGCCTAACACCCACATAAATTAATTAATAGTATTTGAGGTAATTAAATTGATTACCAATTAAAGCGAATAATTAACTGTTAGCAAGAGTTAACTGCTGCCTACGTTAGTAGGTTTATATATTATTGGGGGTTCCAGGCAGGGAAGACTGGCAGGGCACTTTAGCACGACAGTTTCTTAACGTTGGGGAACCTTAAGAGAACAGGCTGTATGAGCAACCATCAAGGACAACCTTACTCAAGTGACAGCTACTCCGTCTCCATGTACAGCATCCACGTGTATGATATTGACCCAATAAAGGAGGTTATAGAGTAATATTGATCTTTCATAAATAAAGTCACAAGGAACTTTGAGATTCAGAACAAGTATATTTATCGAATTGAAAATGGGTCATAGTTATTGTTATCGCGAGGGCTAATATATCAGAGAATATATTAAGTCTTTACAATGGGATCGAACCCGCATCCTTGAACTGTCCAGCTACACGCACACACTACCGACTGCACCATGAATAGCTTGAGAATATCTCAATAAGAAGTACTACCAATATATGTTTGAGCCCATAATGGTTGAGTGGGAAGTGCATGTGCCTGGGGCGGCATTAGTGCTAGACGTGTCGCTGCTGTATTACGACTTGGCTCCCAATATCTCTGCCACTTCAGCTTGTATTCCTGTCTAAATGACATCATATTTCAAGCGTGTGGACGGTTACGTTCGCCGCCTCTTTCCTACCTTTCTGGCTTTGTCATTTTCTTTCAAATTCAAAATTCAAATTCTTTATTCAGGAAAAGTACATACATAGTTGATTTACAAACGTAAAGTTGGATTTATAGATGGAGCTAGCCACTAATACGTCATAGCGTTTCGGGCAACAATAATATTCCTACCCCATGAACGTACGTGATGGCCCGGGAATCATTTCAATTCAAACAGGAAGTGTGCAAGTTGCACGGCTTAGAAGAAATTTCAATTTTAAGGAATTCATGAGGGGGAAGCCTAGCTACCATTTCTTCCAATATGCCAGTTGTGCGGCGCCACTTTGTGTGAAGTTTCCCGCGCCAGAGCAGCCAGGGGCAAGGACGTCACGACCCGGATGTGAAGGAAGGATATGATTGGCTGCAAGTTGGAAGCAAGAGCCAATTAACAGGTAACTAGATGTCACGTGACCACCGAGCAGGGCAACGAGGTATCTCATTGGTGTTGGAAGCCTCAGTGTTCCCCTGTCCGTCAGTGAAGCAACCGCGCATAAGACATTCTTCTTGTCTATATACAACGTCAAGAGTCGAGGTATATAGGGAGCCGAGGACTTCTGGGAAGACGCGAGGAGAAACCTAACGAACCTTTGGAAAGTGTATTTCGTCGATTAGTCAAGAATAGCAGACGTCAAGTTGTAGCTTGACGTCGGCTAGTGGTCTAGGACTGTGTGAACTCTGGTGACTGTGGTGCGGAGAGTTTTGTGGAACTGCTCTACAGCCTACACACACAAGTTACCTGCAGCTGTCGGCAGGTAGATTGGATCAACCCCTGGAGTGCAACTAGTGTGGTGAGGTAGTGCCCTATCCCAGCCCGTCCATCCTGAGGTTCCCCAACGTCAAGAAACTGTCGTACTAACGTGCCCTTATCCTAACCTACCAGAGGACCCAAAACAGAATACGGGACAGTACGTCACTTTCGCAAGCCGCTACCATTTTCTAGAACGACGATTTTTGGCCTTGGGTAGAGTATACGTCAAAATGCGACGTTCTATTAGGAGGACACGTTTGATATCTATCTAGTTACCGCCCACTGTCCCCCTTATTATCAAGCCGCTCAGAAAAATGAATGTTGCAGGGTTTCATGGGTCTAAGCGAGGATTGAGACAAAGAGCCAAGATTGTAGAGCAAGGATTGCAAGAGGTGGTGAACATCACGCCATGAAGTACTAGAGAGGAAGATGGTGTCCCTGGCTGCAGTGTCTAGTCGCCTGCTTGCTGGAAGGAAGCCAGGAAGTCGTCAGTACCATTACTGTAGCTAAGACATTTCCCTCCGCTGTCCTGGGAAGCGGAAGCGGCTCAGGAGGCACCTCCTTAGTTAGCTTCCTTCTGAGCAACTTGTTTCAGCTGTGATGATATATCCATGATTTAATTTTCATTGTGCTTTGCTCATGAAAGTATTCAAGGTTAGCGGAATTCAAAGCTGACTGTCGTAGCCTGGTGACGGCTTGGGATTTGTGTTTGTGTTTTGACCACTTGTGTGAGGTTAACGTAAAGATATAATTATTGAAGACAGCTTCATTAACCTTCGTTTTGAGTTGATGTCCAGTTTGTTAGTATTGCGACATTCGGGAGTCAACTTTTGTCAAGTCAAAATATCAAAAGTTGACATTGTAAAGACAACTTTTGAGTTTAAAGGGGCCACAAACGGCCATTTTGATGAGGCTAGTATTTATTTGACCTTGAATTCCATTGCTTCACAATTTTCTTATTCCTTTTCCTTCATATATTTGTTACTATATAAATTTCTCGTTTTCTTATAATATCAGTTGTTTCTTGAACCAATTTCTGGTTGTGAGTGTTGTTAGAGTTTAATAAACCCTTCAGTGTTAATAATGATCTGCACTTGTCTGTCAACATGGAGCAGCTCAAAATCTCAGGTTTCTCAGCCAGTGTCGTGAGTGTGCTTTGAGAGCATGTGTGTGTGTGTGTTCATCTTGTGTGTGTTAATACGGCTTATTAACCTTACGACCAGTAGGTCCCGGCCGGGGGGGGGGGGAAGGTGTCTCTCTCTCTGACGACTGTTCTTTGATCTTAATGGAAATCATTATAATATTTCTCTTCCACTCACTAATTTCACATTTGACCAGGATATCTCTCTCTCTCTCTCTCTCTCTCTCTCTCCAGGGAGGATATGTAACAGTTCAGAGACTTGTCACTAAGACCGTGTCAGAAGACAATACTAAGGACAGTATCAGGGACAGTATTTGGGACAGTGCCAAGGACAGTAGTCTAGTGGCCCAGATATATACTCTCAGTATAGACCGACAGTTAAATTGATATTTTCTATTATCTTTATTTTTTTTTTATTTATGATAGGTCGGCGTTCAATCCCCGACCTTCCACAAGTGGTTGGGCACCATTCCCTTCCCTCCGTCCCATCTCAAATCCTTATCCTGACCCCTTCCCAGTGATATATAGTCGTAATAGCTCGGTGCTTTCCCCTGATAGTTCCCCCTCCCCCATGGACCTTGGTTCCCCCTTCCCATGGACCTTAGATCCCTCTCCCTGGATCATGCCGAAGCTAACCTCTGAGCTCCTTCCGTTGTTACCGTGCCCAGCACCTGATCAATACGTGACCTCCACCTGTCTCCTGCAGGTGATGACAAGGAGCAGCACCCTGACGAGGCCGCAGCATAGACCGTGGGCGAGGCTGGACCAGTACGGTGGGTGCTACCTGCAGGTGCTCAACCCCCACACTGGTCGCGTCACTCTCACCCACTACTTCAACACTGTCACCCCCTTGCTGGACCTGGAGCTGGCACGCACCCTTCAGCACCTCAGGGAGGGCAGGGTCGCCCTCATCACCTCCTACGTAAGTATGGTATCACAGCATCTCCATAACCCCGGACAACATGGGTTCAGAACAGGGCGCTCTTGCCTGTCACAGTTGCTGGACCACTGTGATATGGCATTAGATGCTATGGAAGACAAACAAAACGCTGATGTAATTTACACTGATTTCGCAAAAGCCTTTGACAAATGTGACCATGGTGTTATTGCACATAAAATGCGTTGAAAAGGAATTACCGGAAAATAGGCAGATGGATCTACAATTTCCTGACTAACAGAACCCAATGTGTCATAGTCAAAAAAATAAAATCCGGACCATCAACCGTGAAGAGCTTAGTCCCCCAGGGTACTGTGCTTGCTCCAGTACTTTTTCTCATCCTCGTTTCGGACATAGACAAGGACACAAACTATAGCACTGTATCATCCTTTGCAGATGACACTAGGATTTTTATGAGCAGACAACATAGAAGAGATGTAAATCAGGTCTTTCAATGGGGGTACTGAAAATAATATGGTATTTAACGAAGATAAGTTCCAGCTCATGCGCTATGGAAAAAAATAAAATATAAAAACAGAAACCACGTACAAAATTCAGTCAAATCATAACAGAACGAAAAGGCAATGTAAAGGATTTGGATGTACTCATGTCGGAAGACGTTACCTTTAAAGAACACAATAAAATAGCCGTCACAATTACAAGAAAAATGACAGGTTGGATAACAAATAGCTTTCACACTAGAGATGCTATACCGATGATGACACTCTTCAATACTGCTGCACAATGACAGCCTCTTTCAAAGCTGGAGAAATTGCTGACCTGTAGAGCTTGCAGAGATCCTTTACTGCTTGAATCCACTCAGTAAAACATCTAAACTATTGGGACCGACTCAAATCCCTAGATCTGTATTCTCTTGAGCGCAGGCGGGAGAGATACATAATAATTTACACATGAAAAACATTAGAGGGGCTGGTCCCAAACCTGCACTCAGAAATAACAGCATATGAGACCAGAAGGCATGGCAGGATGTGCAGAATACCCTCGTTGAAGAGCAGAGGTGCAACAGATACTCTGAGAGAGAACTCTATCAACATCAGAGGCCCGAGACTGTTCAACACACTTCCACTAAGGGGCATAACTGGCCGACCCCTCACAGTGTTCAAGAGAGAACACTGTTTATCAAATTTATCAACTTGATAAACATCTCCAAAGGATACCTGATCAACCAGGCTATGACTCAGGCTGCGATCAAACGCGTCCAATAGCTTGGTTGATTAGTCTAGCAACTAGGAGGCTTGGTCGAGGACTGGGCCGTGGGGACGTTGAGCCCCGAAATCATTGCAAAGTAACCGCAAGGTAAGGTACCTGCCTCTTACTGGGATCTGGAGCAGATTCTGACAGCTAGGTATGATCTCTTGTGAAGGTACCTAGGACGAATTAATAGCAAAGTAATATTCATGAATTCATGTATTATTCATGAATACATGAGTCAAGTTTTTCTCCCACAGCACGACTGTTCCATGGTTCTGGAGCCCGAGGCGAGGAAGGTCCTCCACTCCCTCGGGTCGTGGGCGGCCCAGCACCTCAGTTTCGGTGATGGATGGGCGTGGGTGTGGCGAGTGGGCGGCCCCACCCTGGCCGAGGCACTCCTGGCTAACATGGACGATATTTACCAGTCGCTAGGCCCCCTCCACGCCGCCCAACGCCCCCTCCACGACGCTCAACGCCCCCTCCACGACGCTCAACGCCCCTTCCATCTCCACCTCAACATACCTCAACACCCAGAAGGTGAGAAAGCTTCGTAATGAGACGCTGGAGATAATGGTCTCACAACTCACAGGTTGAGGGTTCGACTCCCCGCCATCAGTGACTAGTTGGCTATTGACTGCGTTAATTGGGTGACTTCTGGGCCATTGTCTGTTCAACTGGTCTATTGAACACGTTGTAAACCGCTCATCCAGTTTACAGGAAGCACCATTGTGTTTTACAGCATGTTTGATGTCTCGAGTGAAACATTAGTATCGCTTTTGTTACACCTGTACGACTGGCCTGAGAGGGGAGGGGGGGATGAGGAAGAGGAGGGTGAGGAAGAGAGGGAAGGAAGTAGGTAAGAGTGAGAGGGAAGGGAGGGGTAAGGGAGGGAGGATAGGGAGGGGGTAGGGAGTGAAGTGGGGGAGGGGAAGGAGTGATAGAGGGGGGGGGGAGGGATAGTTAGTCACCGGAAGACTATTGAGCTGCTGCTCCTGAACCCTTGTTATTGTGTACACTAATTGACTAATTGAGCGCCTAATGATGTGGTCCAACCAGCCCTTGTGATGTTGGTAAACAGTAATTTGCTGTTAGGCTGCTTTGTTCCCCTGCCCGCCCCCCTCCGGTACCACCCCCTCTCCTGCTCCCCCGCCTCCACACACACACACACACACACACACACACGTATTTTGACTATCGTAGCTGTTCAGTAGAAATCCTTCCTTCCCCATCACCTCATCCACACCTACAGCACATTCTTGAAGGTAGTCTTTTAATAACACTAAGATGGAGCCTGAGATGCCTAGTGCTTGAAGCTTCACTACTACTCCAGAGTGCCAGACCCGAACAAAGGCTCCTGCTGTGTCTAGAGCAACAACACAGCTGATCTTGGACTCATCCATTGACTGATGCCACTTAGAGGAGAGATTTAGCAAGAGATCAGCAGCAGATCGGCCTTTTCTAAAACCATACTGTCGATGACATATTAGCCGATGATGGTCAAAAGATAAAATTTGCTGAGAGATTAAGGATTCGAGGATCTTGCCGGAGAGCAGTGACACAGGTCTGTAGTTACCAACTACTGAGCAGCGACTCTTTTTGTGTACTGGAACAACGTCTTCCTTCTTCCATAAGGAGGGCCACATTCCTTGAGGTAGGCACAGTTGGGAGAGGCGCGTGAGAGGTGAAGCCAACAGGTCAGCACAGCTGCGTAGTAGTGGTGGACTGACCTTATCTGGCCCCACAGCTTTGCTTGTGTCTAGCGTGTTAAGGAGATGGAGAACTTCAGCCTGCTGTGTAACCACTTCAGTCATCTTAGACACAG
Organism: Procambarus clarkii; assembly: GCF_040958095.1. Lineage (NCBI taxonomy): Eukaryota > Metazoa > Arthropoda > Malacostraca > Decapoda > Cambaridae > Procambarus > Procambarus clarkii. The sequence continues at coordinate 16,018,752 of NC_091235.1, forward strand.
TTCTTGGGGCAAGATGTGGAGGCTGACGTCCAGGATCAGGGACCTGCATCTTGGGCAGCAAAATCCCCTCTATGAGACAGTGGTTGAGGTCACCGACAATAATTGTGGTGACGGTTGTGCTGCAGGAAGATGACGTGACTGGGAAAGCACTCTGCCATTGAGGTCTGTACATTGCACATAGGAGTATTGATGTACCTGGATTTATGCAAATTTTGAAGAACATAATTTCAAGATGAATAGGGATGACCACATCAATGGGTTGGACATACACAGATTTGCTGGTGCCCACTACAACACCCCCTCCGTGACCCTGCCTGTCTCGGCACAACCATGAGGTATAACCGGTCATTGTAGCCAAGTTCTCAGGGGCCCTGTCATCTAGAAATGTTTCCAGCACAACAACTACATCAGGACGATGAGTGTTCACAAAGCTGTGTGTGAGATCGCCAACGTTGGTAGTGGAGCCTCTGATGTTGGCACACATTATGCTGATTGACTGACTCCTCAGGTCTGCAAGTTGTTTGAGAAGGTTCACTCTCACTGTCCAATCCCAAATCCTTATCCTGATTTGGGTTAAGTGCTATATAGTCGTAATGGTTGGCGCTTTGTCCTGATAGTTCCCTTCTGACCGTCCCCTTCACTCCGCCCACATACTTGTCTGTGGGAGTCTAACCATCAGTCACTCCCACAGACCGACTATGCAGCAGCTGGCCCTCTGGTGGCGAGTGGGAGAAGCGACACTACTTCTGTGACCTGTATGATGGGTACGGTGACCTCTGCTCCTGTGATGACCTGCTCCCGGCCCGTCCATACCCAGCCCCCAGGCAGGTAAGTTTGTGGGTGTCTACACTCACCTTGCTCTACTCACCTCTTTGTGCCTGTAGGATGGAGCTCTAGCTCTTGCACCCCGCTTTTCTAGCCCCTGGTTAATTAAATTACCCCTTTGGTAAAGTGGATTGGAATGTAGTGTGGTGTGCACATTGTGGGATTGTGTGGGTTAGTGTGTAGTTTGTGGGGCTGTGTTGGGTGATGATAGGGTGGTGGTGTGGGGTTGTGTAGGTCATGTGCAGGCTGGGGTGTGGGAAGCTGGGTTGTGTGGGTGATATGTAGGGGTGGTGTGTAGGGAGTTGGGTTGTGTGGGTTATGTGTGCTGTTGTGTAATTGATGTGTAGGGGTGGGGTGCTGGGTTGTGTAGGGGATGGGTGGAGTAACGTGTGTGGGGGTGCAGGGAGTGGGGGGTGTAAGTGGTGTATGTGTGTGGGGTGTTGTTGGGGTGGCAAGGGGGTTGTATGGTGGGGTTATGTAAAGCATTTTGAGAGCATTATCTTCTCTCTCTCTCTTTCTCTCTCTTTCTCTCTTCACCTTTCCCCACCCCACCCCACGCTCTCCCCCCACCCCACGCTCTCCCCTCTCCCTCTCCCCTCTCCCTGACCCAAGGCTTCTGTGTTGAGTGATTCTGGTGGTGGATATATAGTCAATATATCTTCATCAGTGCGATAGTGCTTCCCCTCCTCGACCCCTCTTCCCCTTCCCTGTTGCCTTACCCATCCCTTCTCTTGCTCCCTCCAGTCCCCCTTCCTGTCTCTCCCAGTCCCTTCCTGTCTCTCCCACCCCCCACCTGCCCACCCCCCCCTCTTATCATTCAGCACCAGCCATTACCCCTTCACGAGTAATGTCTCTCATCACTGCCACGTGTCTTATCTGCCTATTGTTGGCCGCTTCGTGCATCATACATGCATATACACACTTTCATTTTCTCGTTCATACAGCCACATTTTCCCATTATTCATGACATATACATGACATTCACGGCTTCCCTTTCCCATTATTCATGTATGCATATTTGCCCTGTCTCGGTATACATGTAAGTATACTTTACCTCTCCGTTATTATAAATGCAGGTATACTTTCCCTTATTATACATGCATGTATACTTTCCATCTCATAAGCATGAGAGCGTGGGAATTGTATGGTGAGTACCTACTCACCTAGCTGTGAGTACTCATGTGAGTCAGCGAGGGAGTGAATGAGTGAGGGAGAGAGGGGGTAGATGAGTATACATGTTATATATACATGAGTATACAGTATACATACAGGCGGTTCTCTTAATACTCCACCATCTTAAAGGCCTCTATTACCCATTGTTCACCATTTCTGGAACCTTCTAGACCTCGTTTGAACAAGTTCATCTGTTCTTCACTCCCTCAACGTATATATACCAGTTTTATATTTCATTACTGAACCTCATTGACATGTTCTCCACCCTTACATCTGGCTATGTTCACTGTTCTCCACTGGTCTCTCTCTCTGGCCATGTTCACTGTTCTCCACTGGTCTCTCTGGCCATGTTCACTGTTCTCCACTGGTCTCTCTCTGTTCATGTGTTACACACGGAAATCACAATAGCGTGATGCATCAAATGAATTCTTTTGACCATGTCGTAGCTCAGTGGATTAAGGCAGCGTCTGGGATCCTCTGGGACGTAGGTTCGAACCTTCGTCACAGCCCTTGTGGATTTGTTCGTTCATGTGTTCTTCGTGTTCTACAGGGATGGTGGCGGGAGAACATGGCCATTGTCGTGCTGGCGTGGAACAGACCTCGCTACTTGTACAGGTTAGTCACACATGGGGGGCTGACCCCAACCCGCTTATATTAATCACCTGCCTATCACAATGCAAAGTTTAATGAGACTAGCTTAGAGCGTCTGGTCCTCCAGGAGCCACTTTGGGTTATGCCTCATTTGGGTTCTGGAGACAAGACAGTAGACATTCTACCTGATGAATGAAGTCGATTCGATTTAATAAGAACCGGCTTTAGAATTTCCATGTTCATTCAGATCTTGTGAGACGGAGGTTTGAGAATGAGCAGCTGAGGTAAAGACTCACGTACTCACCTGGATACCTACTCACATGTGGGGTTGCTTACTTTCCTACCGAGTTACCTACTCATTAGTTACTCATTTACTCACACATGGGAGGGGGGGGGGGGACTCGTCAGGAGAGCAATTGTTCTGGATCCATTGATTTCTCAGACTTTCACAAAGCATTCAAAACATCTGCCAATCTCACCCCTCCTCACCACACCTGCCAATCTCAGCCCTCCTCACCACACCTGCCAATCTCAGCCCTCCTCACCACACCTGCCAATCTCAGCCCTCTTCACCACACCTGTCAATCTCAGCCCTCCTCACCACACCTGCCAATCTCACCCCTCCTCACCACACCTGCCAATCTCAGCCCTCCTCGCCACACCTGCCAATCTCACCCCTCACTCATCTCAGCCCTCATCTCACGAGACGTCCCAATCTCACTCCTCACTCATCTCCCATCCTCATCGTCCCTTTCTCATCATATAACGACCAGATAATATTTCGCCATTATAACAATTTGGAAGAAATCTCCGATGACCTCTCATTATAATAATTCAAGATGATTTGAGATATTGAGTAGTCAGCTGGAGAGAGAGAGAGAGAGAGAGAGAGAGAGAGAGAGAGAGAGAGAGAGAGAGAGAGAGAGAGAGAGAGAGAGAGAGAGAGAGAGAGAGGGGGGACGGGGGGGAGGTCAACCTCGTGACTTGCTGCACCTTTGACCCGTCTTGACCTGACCTTTGGTTATCGGCTGTATTGTCACTTTCATTGTATAGCTCTAAAAACTATTGTTCCACCACTGTAGTTCCATCAGTGTTGCTGTTCTGTGTACTGTACTGTTCTTGCAGTCACCCCTCCCCCATCACCCCTCCCCATCACCCCTCCCCCATCACCCCTCCCCATCACCCCTCTTCATAACCCCTCCCCATTACCGCACCGGATACCAGCCAATTCATCTCCTTAAGACTCATAATTATCCACAAAGTAATTTTTCCCTGGTATGAGTGAGGCGGAGATTATAATATGACACCTTATTACTGAGGGGTAATATATGGCCGGTGTTCTATCTTACCTGTGATAACGGCTGCTTCACGGGGGAGTGGTCGTCCTCCGTCTGGGGTACGACGACCAGGTCGGGTCGTCCTCCGCCTGGGGTACCACGACCAGGTCAGGTCGTCCTCCGTCTGGGGTACGACGACCAGGTCAGGTCGTCCTCCGTCTGGGGTACGACGACCAGGTCAGGTCGTCCTCCGTCTGGGTGCACAGGTCAGGTCAGGTCGTCCTCCGTCCATTAATGTTAACTATTTATCCGGAAACGCTGAGCGAGATTAATGGCTTTATAAAACTGTAACTACATTCAGTTTACACAGTTGGGGGAAGGGGGGACGGCGGTGCCTGGGATAGTCTGTTCCTCCCCCAGATAGTCTGTTCCTCCCCCAGATAGTCTGTTCCTCCCCCAGATAGTCTGTTCCTCCCCCAGATAGTCTGTTTACAGCTTTTATAAATCATTATTTATATTATCATTATCGTTTTGCGTCTGCTGAAGACTTCTGCATCAGCTGCTGCGTCAGCCTGGCGTCAGACCTGCCCAGGTGCTGGTCTCTGTGGACGGCGTGGAGGACGAGACCATCCGGCTGGTGGAGGTGTTGGGTCTCCGCTACCTGGTTCACACCCCCGAGGGCGACCTCGCCTCCCCCAGGATCTCCAGGTACGCCCACGGCTTCAGGTCACCGCCAGGGGGCGGGATGACACACTCCTGCACCTCCTGGTGCTGTGGAATGTCTTGTCAATCTTTATAACACAATAATTATGATTTTATGATACGGGGTTTGTGTCTGGACGATTTGCAACTCTTGCACTGCAGGCGAACCCACTCATCTTATGATACTGGTTTGTTAACTTTGATCTCACTAGTACTCACAAGTTTCTCACCAGTGGCTAAGCAGTTTCTCACCAGTATATTTCTAGTATCTCACCAGTATCTCACCAGTGTCTCACCAGTATCTCACCAGTGTCTCACCAGTATCTCACCAGTGTCTCACCAGTATGCCGCCCAACAGACACCTGAGGTTCGCCCTCTTCAAGGCTCTGGAGACGTTTGAAGATGTTGACAAGTTTATCATCTTGGAGGAGGACTTGATACTCGCTCCGGACTTCTTCTCGTGAGTCTCACCTCTCGCTCTCCGTCTCGGGGGATAGGAGAGAGGACCAGAGGGTAGGAGGAACGTGGGAGGAGGGCAGGGGAGAACATGGGAGGATAGGAAGGCAGAACGTGGAGTAACTATTAACAAAATATTAGGCAAGGATAGGCGTTGGGAAAGTTGTAAAAAAGTTTGTTCTTGTTTAATGGCTTTTTTTGTTGTTGATCAAGAACTGGCCGTGTTTGTGGCCGGTGTGGAGGCTAGGTCCGGGCTGGCGTGGTGGATAGGCCCAGGTGGCAAGCCATGATCCACAGCAAGGCTTGTGGATCACAACTTTCTCTCATAAAGTAATGAACCACCTAGCCTCAAATTATTAATTTGCAATGTGTCCAGAGTAGAGTGAAAGTCTATGTAAAATCCTCCAGTTTACTGGGGGGTGAACTTATCAACATCATACAGCTTATTATACACAAGCATCCATAATCTATATACATACATACAACCACGTAACCAGTAAAGTAATACAAGGCACAGGTCACAGTAAAGTAATACAAGACACAGGTCACAGCAGCTAGATGTCTCTAAGCAACGAAGACCTAATAACATTGGTTCACTTCACAACTCAAGACTGGCTGGTAAGTCTGAACGTCAATAACACAAGTCACTGAACTATCAATTTGCCTTCAGAAAAACTGAATGTCCCAACTGGACTGGCAAACTGCAAAGTCGAATAACTCTTCTCAATAGTCAGAGTTCACAATGACTGAAAAATCTGGCAAAGTCAGTAATCTCCTCTCCAGAGTTAAAGTCCACGCAGCCACCAAAATATGACAGTGCCCAAATGGCTCAGCTAATAATACAATCACCACAATTGTTACAAGTTAAGAATCTAGTGAAAATACTTGTAAACTCTGATCCACACGAATAATCTTCCTCCTTACATACTGGTAAGATGTCAGTAGATGTGTTTACCTGTGTCACGTGTCCAGCTTGTGTTTACCTCTGCCACGTGGCCAGCTTGTATTTACCTCTGCCACGTGGCTAGCTTGTGTTTACCTCTGCCACGTGGCCAGCTTGTGTTTACCTCTGCCACGTGGCCAGCTTGTGTTTACCTCTGTCACGTGGCCAGCTTATGTTTACCTCTGCCACGTCTCCAGGTTCATGCAGCAGACGTCGGTTCTCCTGGAGGTGGAGGAGGACTCGCTGTACGGGGTGTCGGCCTTCTCCCACCTGAGCTCCTCGCACACCTCCAGCGACCTCACGCGACTTCAGAGGGTCACCTCCTTCCCCTCCTGCGGCTGGATGACCACCAGGACCTTCCTGACGGAGACGCTGCCCAAGTGGCTCCCTGTCTATGCGGTGAGTCTCGGCTCCATTACTGTGGTGCTCTCTGGTAATAAATGTCGGTTTTCCTCACTCCACTCTCACAAAGGTTATATACATCTTAAATAATAAGGAATCTTATGCTGTCCTTGCTTTCCAATTTTGTTTTCTTGAAGTCGGTAGAATTCTTCTTCTACCCACTTCAAGACCCCGAGCCAATGTAGACAAGATGCAATGACCTTGCCTTAGAAACAGAAGCAGTCGCAAGGATATATATATATATATATTATATATATATATATATATATATATATATATATATATATATAATATGAAACCAAGAGTGAACTCGGTTTCACTCTATAAGCAAGACAAAAAACGAAAAATAAAATGTTCTTTTCTGAAGTTTGAGTTAGAATTGGTTGCCTTTGTTCAGTGGAGAGATTGATGGTTATGATAGCGTTGGTGGAGCGGGTCATCTGTCCTCGTGATGGGATGGTATTTAGTCTGTGTCGCCATACTAGGAAGGGCTGGTATGATAGTCTGCACGCACACACACACACAATGCCCGCCACACAAAAAGATGCAGTCAGAATGCAAAAATCTGCCTGTATATATGTCTATATATATGTGTGTGGGTGTGTAACACACCCTCGTCCCGTGACAAAACCCGGGGAGGATTGACTGGGAACCAAGCCATAACTGTTCGCCCCTGGTCATCCAGCGGTAACTGAAGGACTTGGGAGTAAAACCAATACGTGGGTTGTGTTCCAGGAAGAAAACTCTAAGGCTTACCATGAACTGTGATAAGGAACGAGGCTCTGAGCCTGCTAACAGCAGACACCACACGTCTACTTCTATACCCATGTGGAGAGAGAGGGAGGGAGAGAGGGGGGGGAGAGAGAGGGAGAGAGGGTGAGGGAAGGGGAGGGAGGGAGAGAGGGTGAGGGAAGGGGAGGGAGAGAGAGAGCGAGAGAACTGCACAATTCCACACATATGCAACGAAGCTATTTACTGCATATTTGTTTCCCGCCAATAACGCCAACACAATTGAACAGACGTAAGAGTGAACTTTACACTAGCTCATCCGTCTGCCATATTACAGCTATGGAGGACACACTGCCTCCTGGGGGCACACTGATGTGGGTTTGGTAAACTGTGACTACACTCCTAGTGTACATGTTAATTGTGTACTGAAGTCATCAACACTAACTTGTTCACCTAACATGCCCTCAGGGTGGGTATGGGGTCCACAGCCACTCACAGGAGGGGTATGGGATCCACAGCCACTCACAGGAGGGGTATGGGCTCCACAGCCACTCACAGGAGGGGTATGGGCTCCACAGCCACTCACAGGAGGGGTATGGGCTCCACAGCCACTCACTGGAGGAGGATGAACTAACCTAACCCGTCCTTGTCCCTCCCTTTCCACCACTCAAAAGATGAAAAAAAGAGGTGAATATTGCGTCTTGATCTGCGTCTATACATTGAGAGTTTATATACCTTAATACCCCTTAGTTGTGCCCAGTGCCCTGTGCCCTTCTTCACCACCTTCGAGGTCAACCCTGGAACTCAGTTCCTGCGACGGCGCTGGAACCAGTCGTATTGGCGTATGCCTTTCCATTGGAGACTTGCAGCGCCGTGGAGAGGGGGGACCTGCTGCCTGGGTAACAGCTTCTCCCTCGAATCAACCTACCCTGGCTTTGTGCCCTGGTGAGGCCACTCCAGACCAACAACCAGAGCCCAACTCCATAGTCTCCTGAGACTGATGGATGCCTACTACTACCCCTTAGGATTTTATACGTCAGAATCATGTCTCCTCCTTATCTTTAGTCACGAAGTATATCGAGGACTACAGTATATTTCCTGGCCATTAAGGTCTTGCGGTCGTCTTAATGGCGTGACATTGTAGCTGTGGAGCGAATCACCAGGTTAGCTTTACTGATAAATTGTGAAGAGTATTTTATACACTTATTTGCGAATCGGTTAATGAATTTACTCACTATTTTCTCCATGTCTTGAAGATTTTATTGATTGAATAAATAGAATTATTATTATTATTATTATTATTATTATTATTATTATTATTATTGTTTGGTAATGATAATACGCTTGGCAACCCTCAGTTGTTTACCAAAGGTTGCCTGTGTTTACATCCGTGTGTGGCGTGTCCACCTCGCACTGTCATAACATTTACACTCCCGCCCCCTTGTCTGCTGCTTGTAACATCTTGGGCTTATAGGATCCGATACCTAGGCTTACGAATATGCCTGCATATATATATACACATACATATAGGTGTTCTGTGATTTGGGTTTGAAACAGGCAGTGGAACGCGGTAGCATAGTGGGCTACGTTCTCCACTCGCAGTTAAGGATCCTGCGTTCGAGCCCCGGGCGGGATTGAAATGATTTGGAACGTTTTTCATCTGTAAATTAGGAGTTAGTCAACTGTTGTGGGATAGCATTCTGGGGAATAGTATACGGTTGCAATTCCTTTACCATGTCGTAGCTCAGGCGATTAAGGCAGCGTCTGGGATCCTCTCGGACGTAGGTTCAAACCCTCGTCACGACCCTTGTGGATTTGTTCAGGCAATGCTCTGTTGCAGACAGCTGACTGGGACTTCTGGATGGGGACGCCGCTGGTCCGTGGGGCCCGGGAGCTGGTGCTGCCGGAGGTGTCCAGGACGTCCCACGGCGGCATGTTGGGGGCCCACATGGACGGTGACGTCACCACATGGTACCACAACACCCCGCTCTCCACCCGCGCCCATGTTGCCCTCAACCTCACCGCGTGAGTATACTGTCTCCTGCCCCAGCTGGAGCACCAGCCTCACCTGCCCTGTTCTGCCTCACCTTGCCTGTCCTGCCTCACCTTCCCTGCCCTGCCTTACCTGCCCTGCCCTGCCCTGCCTCACCTGCCCTGCCTCACCTGCCCTGTTCTGCCTCACCTTGCCTGTCCTGCCTCACCTTCCCTGCCCTGCCTCACGTTGTCTGCCCTGCCTCACCTGCCCTGCCCTGCCTCACCGTCCCTGTCCTGCCTCACCTCGTGTGTACAATAATTTTTATTGTTGAATTTACTCGTTACACAAATTCACAGATCGTTTCCCCTCTCTCTTTCTATTAAGTTTCCACCTCACTTTCCCCAGGGATTTCCCTCTCCCTTTCCCTCCGATTCCCCCTCCCCCTTAAACTTTCCCCTTCCTCTTCTTTTCCTCTCTATCTCTCGCCTTCTCTAAGTCCTCCCGTCCTCCTCTCATCTTGTCCTTTCTCCGTTTTCTTTAGGTCTATTTTACTCCCTTTCCGTTGGGCTCCTCCTTTCCTTATGTCTCTTCCACACTCTTACCCTCCCTCCGTCTTCACTTAGGTCTCTATCTCCACTCCTCCTCCTCCTCCTCCTCCTCCTCCTCCTCTTCCTCCTCCTCCTCCTCCTCCTCCTCCTCCTCCTCCCATTAGGTCTCCTCTCCCTCCCTACCTCATAACGTCTCCAACACTGCCTCTCCTGTCTTCCAGGGTGAGGAAGACGCCTTATGAGGAGAGTATTCTGGAGGAGCTGAAGAAGGCGCAGCCCCTCGATGTGTCTGACCCACTCAACCTCGAGGTCCCCCATGCTCAGGTGGGTCCCCCCATGCTCAGGTGGGTCACCCCATGCTCAGGTGGGTCCCTCCATGCTCAGGTGGGTCCCTTCCCCCCATGTTCAGGTGGGCCACCCCATGCTCAGGTGGGCCACCCCATGCTCAGGTGGGTCACCCCATGCTCAGGTGGGTCCCCTCATGCTCAGGTGGGTCCCCCCATGCTCAGGTGGGTCCCCCCATGCTCAGGTGGGTCCCCCCATGCTCAGGTGGGTCACCCCATGGTCAGGTGGGTCCCCCCATGCTCAGGTGGGTCCCCCCATGCTCAGGTGGGTCCCCCCATGCTCAGGTGGGTCCCCCCATGTTCAGGTGGGTCCCCCCATGCTCAGGTGGGTCCCCTCCATGCTCAGGTGGGTCACCCCATGCTCAGGTGGGTCCCCCCATGCTCAGGTGGGTCACCCCATGCTCAGGTGGGTCCCTCCATGCTCAGGTGGGTCCCTCCATGCTCAGGTGGGTCACCCCATGCTCAGGTGGGTCCCTCCATGCTCAGGTGGGTCCCTCCATGCTCAGGTGGGTCCCTCCATGCTCAGGTGGGTCCCTCCATGCTCAGGTGGGTCCCCCCATGCTCAGGTGGGTCCCCCCATGTTCAGGTGGGTCCCCCCATGTTCAGGTGGGTCCCTCCATGCTCAGGTGGGTCCCCCATGCTCAGGTGGGTCCCTCCATGCTCAGGTGGGTCCCCCCTTGCTCAGGTGGGTCCCCCCATGCTCAGGTGGGTCCCCCGTGCTCAGGTGGGTCCCTCCATGCTCAGGTGGGTCACCCCATGCTTAGATGCATCCCCCCATGCTCAGGTGGGTCCCTCCATGCCCAGGTGGGTCCTTCCATGCTCAGGTGGGTCCCTCCATGCCCAGGTGGGTCCTTCCATGCTCAGGTGGGTCCCTCCATGCTCAGGTGGGTCCCTCCATGCTCAAGTGGGTCTCCCCCCCCCTCGACCAGGCCAGTCCCCCACCCACAGGAGGGGCTGCTGTAGGCCTGGTAGTAACACGTGTTCCCCCGCCCACAGGAGGGCGTGTGGGTGGCGCGGGTGAGGATGCTGGACTCTGAGGACAGTCTGGCCTTCCGGATGCTGGCCCAGGTAACTTATCTTGATGATGTGGCATATGAGCGTTGGGGTTGCAATAGTGATGATATGATAGGTTTTGTAATGTCCTCTCTCTCTCCCTGGCACTGTCCACCCACCCCTGGCACTGTCTACTCACCGTGGCACTGTGTCCCCAGGCGCTGAACCTATGGCACGCTGACGCCCGCGATCACCACTTCGGGCTCTGGAGACTCCCTTACTACAGTGCTCTGGTGTTTGTGGTGGGGGTCCCCTACTCCAGGTACAGGTGAGTCTCACCCACCTGTGTTCAGTGCTGATCCTGACAGCTGATATGATATCAACGTTGACTTGGATCTTTGAATCAATTAGGTCACGGGCTACATTACAGCAGTTCTCACCTGTAGTTCTTCTGCTTGATCAACAGAATTTATCTGAAAGTTATAAGAATTTTAGCAAAAGTCTTACAAATGTCAGAACTATTTTGTTATAAATTCAGATTGCTTTGTCCAGAATTTTGATGCCGTTTAGACTATTTTAAGTTCAACAGGCTATTTTTAGTTAAAGGTGTTAGAGGTTCAACATTATTGCTTGATCATTGTATTCTTGCAGTTCCCTGGTTCAGGGTGGCGGGCAGGTCCTCGTCTCTACACCTGACCTTCGTGAACGCTTCCTCAAGAAGCTCGAGACGAACTCACCGATGGTGTTTCATCAACCCGATGACTTCCGTCAGATCTTGGGCCTGACGGAGAAGAAGAAGAGATGAGGCAGCCTATCTGAGGAGTGGTAGCGGGTGTTCTATAAGGGGCAGTTGGGATGGCCAAAGTTGAGTGTATTCAACCCGTCCTCGACTCAAGTCCATTACATCCAGCGGTCGACCCCACAGACGCATTCATAAATTTTAATATGCTGTTCATTCAAAACGGGAATTTTCTCAAGTATAAATTAATATTATAATATATTAGCATATTGTGCATATATAGGCATAGGTTAGGTTAGGTGTTTAGGTTCTGTTGGCGATTATTTGTATTTGTAGTACGTGGGTGAAGCATTTATAGCGTTGTGATTCGAACAAAATTCGTCAGTGAAACACTTGTTCCGGATATGTTCGAACGTCAGCAGTTGTGAGTCGTGTGTAAACCGCTTTTCATTCATAAACAGGGGGTTTGGCGGGTGCATGGAATCACTTTTGGATCTTTGTTTGGAGGACGGGCTGGTGTATTTTGAGGTAATCTTAAGACCCCGAAGCCCTGAAATAGAGAAATGCTGTAAATCCCTAGCCACAAATTGTTTAAACTGTTCATAGCTTATGCGGTTCAAAAGTCTAAGTCTTGGTATCCCTGGAACCCATGATCCAAGTCCGGATATCCTAGGAACTGTAACACTTGTCACTGTTGGCTGACAAGTATTACATAGACAACACATAGTACAAAGTGTTTAGATATATATTTTATATATACCTAAAAACTCAAGTAATTGATGGCTGTGTGGTACGATAGCATCGTGACAAGCTATCCCGGTAGTAGAGTCGGGTTCGTTCTCGACTCACAATCGGAAATTCAGGGTTCGAATCCCGACCTGGATGGAAATGGTTTGACGCTCTCCTTATCACCTAATGGCACCTGTTCATTCATCATAACATAATCATACGATCTGTAACGTATGATTATGTTACGTTGTTTGGTTAGATTAGATAGACAGTGTTTAGTGCTTTTGATATTTATTTAGTAGCGAGTGTCTTACCACTACGCCACGAGGACTGTTAACAACCAAATATTTCCGTTCCGTTCTGCTCTTCCAAAATATGAAGCTAAATTGGGAGATTGTTTGCGGGAAACACTTTGTGTCATGAGCGTGTAACTCCTGTCCCCACAATTGTACATTACTTTTACGTTCTTTGTACACACATTCTTTTAAGTAAACATTGATTAATTATGTTGACCAATTTAACTGTGTCCTTCTTTAGTCCTTAACAGAGAGCAGTTAGAAGTGGGGCAAGGGCCCCAATATCAGGTCAGTGCTGATTGTCTATTATTGCTTTACTACCCCATGAACTAATTGTATGAGAACCAGGAGCCTTGTTAAAGCGTGCTGTAAGTGGATATATTTAACGAGTTGTAAGGTTATATCATATCTGTCTGCAGGACAGATATGATATAACCTAATTAATATTAGGTTATTAATATCCTAATTAATATTAGGATATTAATGAGTGGAAGGAGGTGTGGGAGGCAGAGCAAAGCACTCTTATAACTTCTTCAATTCAAGGTAAATCGGTTTAAAAAGCAAATCTCCACACACGGATTTATAACCCTATGGGTAAAAAAATATATCCTGCATTCTGTTTTACTGTGGCTTATTGAACTTAAAGCTGTTGTCACTTGTATGTGTTACGTTTGACCTTTTAAAGACAGGGTCTGAATTAATTTAACTGAATCTCCAACTTGCTCAGCATTTTATAGGTCGTGGTTAGATCAGCCTTGTCGTGTCTGGTTTCCTGTGTTGTTAGTCCTGTAGCCTTCAACCGTTTCCTGTACAAGAGTCGACTTAGTTCTCGGATGATTTTTGTAAGTCTTGAACTTTCTCCAAATCAGATGTGACCCTCTGAAGGTGAGGTTCCATGGTTGGATACAGTAGCCCCAAAAAGGGAGCACACTAGAGCCTTGTCCAGTTGAATAACCACTTTTTTCCTTGAAGTCAAAGGTTCCTAAGTACGGAGACTGGAGAGGCAAGACTGACGAGAGGCATCAACATCAGAGGCTGGTGTCACACGACAGACTTGACGTGGTGAGAGGCAATGTTGTGTTATGTTATCCCGTCGTTGTTGATGTTCTTTAGTACCCCGAGACTCTTAGTTGCCTTCCTTACTATCTGGCTGTGGTCGCCTGAGGCGGAGGTTACGATAAGACAGTTATAATTTTATAAATTTCAAGGTAAACATACAGCTCTAACAGGCAGAACTGAAGAGGTTTGGAGCTGTAGAGGGCGTGTAGGAAGGAGCTGAGAACCGCCTGACATCCCATAAAATTCGTCTTGGGATTTCTACTCCAGGCGCTCGAGGAGTACCTTGGGGAGATGGAGACAGGAAGAGCGAGGAAGGTGACGGGAAGTCTTATTCTGAGGACGAGAGGAGCGCCGAGGACCCGTCCGGCGTCACGAAGTGACTGTTGAGAACGCCACTTGTGCAGAATAATATTCTGAACAATGTCATCCTGGACGTTAATAGTTATTGAAGTGTGAACATTTATGCTTTATAATGAGTTAAAATCACTCAATTTGTCATTAACGAGCAATATCTTAAGTCAATTGAAAGAAATATTTAACATCATAGAGTGTTGTGTCAGGAACTTTGGGTTGTTGGGTTTCTTAGTCTGTTATTGTATATTGTAGTTGTTGAGCGGCCATTAACAGTTCTTGACTGACGGACCATTATTACTTTACAACTTCACTATTGCAAATGTTGCTCTGTTGTACCTGTTGCAACATTTACAATAGAATGTTGTATTTGGTTTGTGAATTAGATTTTGAAATTAACAACTTAAAACATTCAAGCTGAAGTTCATTATTGGTTCATTAGAGACTTGTTCGTATTTGGGGAAGTGAAGGAGTGGCTGTTGGTCATTGATAATTGACACTTCAGACTCGCAAAATGTTAACCAATGGGGTGAGGTTTTAGGGTGAATGTCAACCAGTCAGCGGCCGGGTTTGGTGGGCTGCTGGGTATAAAAGGAAGGATGAGCCAAAATGCACTTCAGTGTGTTTTACCTCACTTTTAGTATACAGTTCAGCTTCGTCTCTCGAAGGTGAGCTGTATGGTGAGGATCCTCCCCACCTCCCCTCTTTGTTGCGTCCCCCCTTTCCTCCCCTCCCACTTGCTGCGTCCCCCCCCCCTGTCTCTTGTTGCGTCCCCCATCCCTCCCCTCCCCTCCCCTGTCTCTTGTTGCGTCCCCCTTCCCCTTAACAAATGCTAAATATCTTGGCTAAGCGTAATTTGAGGTAACTTCAAATTTAATTTGAATCAAATAGTGCTTAATTTAGTGTAATCTTTTACCAAAAACTGTAAAATTCAATATTTTTACGTTGCCTTGCCTTAACAATTCTTGCACCAGGCTTGACTAAATGCACTTTAGTCTTGTGTTGGTATTATATTTCACATTCTAGAATGTTGCTTACAATAGTGGTGACTCCTGGGACCACTACAGCAACACCAGTTGTCTGCACCAATTTTCGTCTCGCATCTCGCTTCCCAAAAGTTGTCCTTCAGTGAAAGTCTCTACAATTCTACCCCAAGACGCTTACCGGTTTCAAACTGTTTCTTGACAGTTCGATATTACGTCGACCGGTTCACTCTTCAAGCGGCACTCTTGTTCTCCCAACACCTTCCTTCACTTAACATGGCCCCAGCTTCCATTCGCCCCTCGACCCCAGCTTAAGTCTCTCGGCCTTAAAAGGCCACAAACTCTTCCAAACTCCATCCTGTGGAGTACCTCTTAACATGGTAAGTAAAATGTTCTAGTTTTGATTTACTGTAAATCCTATAGATTAGACTGGTATGTGCTGGGAGTACGCAAGATGCAGGTTACTCGGTATCATGGCTCTTATTTGGTCTCCTTGTATGAAATTTAATTAGATTAATTTAATTTTCTAATGGTTTCAGATACATGAAACCACGGCTGGGAAAAAAGTTTCTCATGGTGCGTGAAAATGCCTACAGCTGGGATCACTCTTACTACCTAGTCTTGTCAGAGGCTTCCAGCTACTTCATCAGACAAGGGAAACTTCATAAGGAGCGTTATCGCCAAAAGTAAGTTTACGTCTTGGTGTTTAACAGTTAGACATTGAAATACATGTGCATTAAACATGGAATATAGTTATCCTGCTGGACCAATGTGGTTTACTAAATAGTTAAGAAATTGTCTAAAACTACAAAATTAAATTTTAGGTGAGATCCAGGTCACGTGGAGGAGCGGGGCGCGACGACCCGGAGGCCGTCATCCGGGTACACTGACCACTAACTAGTCTCGGTCAGTATGGCTTGTTTTACTTTTATAAATTTGTCACAGCTCGGTCAAAACATAAGTTTTTGGTAAATTTAAGCGCTGGTTACTCGTGAGGGCTTAAACAACTTTTAGACTTCTTACAGCTATCACAATAATAAATTTAATATATAAATATTAATTTTTCCCCCTCTCGTCCCCAGGCTCGGGCGACCATAGCCAGACAACAGGTAAGGCAAAGAGGACAGTCTCGGGGTACTGAAAAACCTCTATAACAACGCCATAGTGCCACGACACAGCCTGTCACCGCGTTAGTTTAGTTCATTTATTATGCACCCCATACCCATCTTGTGGGCTGTAGTGGAAAGGGTTACAGAGGCACATAATGGGCTCAGGGACTAAACCCCACAATTCATTTAGCTAAGCAAGTTACAATCTTGATGAGCTAGTTACAAAATTCAATGTCATCACATCAACAATGGGTTCGAGATCGACCTCAAGTACAGGTTCTAAATTAAGCAACTGACATATGTGGAGAGCTAGTGTCAAAATTTGTTTGTCCTGCACACCGCCCCCCCCCCCCACCCATCCAGTGGGCAGCGGTGGATAGGTTACAATCAAACTTAGTTACTACCTACAGTTAGCAAACTGGGGATATTTGGCTAAAATTTCTGGTAGCAGATCATTTTGAATGAAATATTGACACATCGCTGGAACATTGGTTATAGAATTCTCTAAATTCACGTATCTTTTCGCACTCCATCACATAGTGATGGAGGGTGTGCGAATAATTTTGTTTACACAGTTTACATTTGGTCAGGTCTACATCAGCAGATAATGAGAATTCCCAGAGATACTTGTAACAGAGTCTAAGCCGAGCAGTAGTAACATCTAGAAGTCTGCTGATTTTATTGGGTGATCATAGATGTGTGGCTCCTCTTGCATGATAGTATGATAGATGGAATTACTGGTGTCAATTTCACTTTGCCTCAGATCTACAAGATCTTGTTGAAGTTCTCGGTGTACTGCTGCTCTCAGATTTTGTCATTTAATTACCAAGAATACTCTGACAAATAATAATATTAACATACTCTATTAGGTAAATACACTTCCAATACCCATAGACCACTTGACCTCCGCGGTCACCACTTGCTCTCGTAACTTCCGCCTAAGTCCCTAATACGGAATAATTACTACAACGCTCCACACCCGGTTAGTCTTTCATCCAATACTCACATACTGCAGACTTAACTTGGTCACTAAGATCACATCAGGCTCTCGCATAGCTGTCTGCTACACTTCGCTGCTGCCACAAACAGAGACCTCGGAGGACTTGCCAGTTCCACTCCCACAACAAGACTGCCTCCAGTCAGCCATGGCCTCAAACATTTCACCACGCCTCTCAAAAAGATATAATCCGATTAACCTTATCCCTAGAAGCTGTAACCTTGTTCCTAGAAGCCCGAGTCCTCTTCCCAGGAATTATTAGTTTGGCTAACAGCTGCGGTCTTAATCCCTTTGACCTTTCTTGGATATGTGATCCATAGTCTGTCTACTTAACGAATGATGATTGGAAGTACATGTTAAGTGTTGTAGTAATGATCCTCTAGCTAATAATCCCTACTAACTTGTGGATTACAACACCGGAAGAACGTTGTCAGACTTGTCTGCCACTTTATTTTTTATTTTGCTTGACCATTCAATCTTGGATAAGTGGCAGTAGGAAAAAATAACTTTTCAAACTATTCCTATCGAGGTCATTTACTGGTACTCGCCTAGTTGTACTCACCTAGTTGTGCTTGCGGGGGTTGAGCTCTGGCTCTTTGGTCCCACCTCTCAACTGTCAATCAACAGGTGTACAGGTTCCTGAGCCTATTGGGCTCTTATCATATCTACACTTGAAACTGTGTATGGAGTCAGCCTCCACCACATCACTTCCTAATGCATTCCATTTGTCAACCACTCTTGACACTAAAAAAGTTCTTTCTAATATCTCTGTGGCTCATTTGGGCACTCAGTTTCCACCTGTCCCCTAGTGCGTGTGCCCCTTGTGTTAAACAGCCTGTCTTTATCAACCCTGTCAATTCCCTTGAGGATCTTGAATGTGGTGATCATGTCCCCTCTAACTCTTCTCACTTCCAACGAAGTGAGGTTTAATTCCCGTAGTCTCTCCTCGTAGCTCATACCTCTTAGCTCGGGTACTAGTCTGGTGGCAAACCTTTGAACCTTTTCCATTTTAGTCTTATGCTTGACTAGATATGGACTCCATGCTGGTGCCGCATACTCCAGGATTGGTCTAACATATGTGGTATATAATGTTCTGAAAGATTCCTTACACAAGTTTCTAAAGGCCGTTCTTATGTTAGCCAACCTGGCATATGCTGCTTCTGTTATCCTCTTGATATGAGCATCAGGGGACAGGTCTGGCGTGATATCAACCCCCAGGTCTTTCTCTCTCTCTCGGACTCTTGAAGTATTTCATCTCCCAAGTGATACCTTGTATCTGGTCTCCTGCTTCCTACCCCTATCTTCATTACATTACATTTGCTTGGATTAAACTCTAACAGCCATTTGTTTGACCATTCCTGCAGCTTGTTCAGGTCCATTGTCCATGGTGTATCACTCTGAACTTCTGTATCAAAGAATGGAAAAGATTATAGTTTTTATATTTACAAATTTAAGTTTCTAAGTTTGAGAGCCACAAGTCTGATCTTTTCCTCCAACTTCAGTATTTTGTATGAACTCAGAGGTCCAGTGTAGCGCATAAAAGGAGACGACTGCTTTAAGCGTGAGACTTCACCCCCAAAGGGTTTATACGCATGGAAACGCCGAAGCTGTCGGTACAATTTAAAACTTGTTTATTATACAAACCAGCTGTACCCGGCACGTTGTACCGTGGCTCATCTACAGCAACCCTCGTCCTCCCCCATCATCCCCTACTCCCCTTTTCCTCCCCCACCATCCCCCAGTCCTCCCCACCGGTCAATATAGGGACAAAAGTCGAGAGATAAAGGCATCAGACACGCCAACCATTTTCTTAGACCCAGAAAAATAACATTTACTTCAAGAATAATAAGCTTCACCAGCAGACCTTTTCTGAATAAGAGTTGCATCTTTACAGCTGAACTTTGTGGAATATTGTATGCTCTCCATCAATTCCTTTTCCATCATCAGTGTGGTCGGGCTCTAGTCATTTAATCATATGCATCGTGTGGTTGTCAAAATCCAATACTGGCCATTTTCTCTAGTTGTTTTGAGCAAGTCAAGTTCTGCTGGGCTCCCAGTCAAATTGGTATTCCTTCAAATGAGCATACAGATCCTGACGCTAAGGAGACTACCCTCGCTTGTCCTTTTTTCCAAAAAAGGTATTCCGTATTCCGATTTTTATTCTGCCATTCATCCCTCGATAATTGTCCGTGGCAGGTTCATTGATCCTCTGTTACTGGTAAACTGCGTGCTCTTAAAGGTAGTGTGTCCCCAATGGCCTTCCTCTTGCCACCATGACCTGCAGTGGGAAACGGCTCTGGCGAGTTTACGTATTGGCCATACACATTTAACTCGCAGGCACTTAATTGAGCACTGCCATGCTACTTATTGTCCGAACTGCCTTATCCCTCTTAGTCATGCATATCCTTGTTGAATGTCCTAATTTTCAGGACATTTGTGTCTTGCTTCCAAACTGTCCCTCGTCCCTTGATGAATCCTTAGTAAATTTGATTCCTTAGATACTGTTTGCCTATTGTACTTGTACTGGCATCCTCAGTGATATTTAGCATCTTTTTGAATATCCAAGGACACGTATGGTGCTGCATAATCTCCCTGGCTTTGTGCCTTCTTTTGATAACTGCTTACTATGTTTTTAACCATTGTTCTACTCGGAACAATAGTTCCAAGTAGCACAGACTATGGTGAGCCTGTAGTGGACTTGCTTACTCATTGTATAATACCCATATACTGTAGTAAATATTCGAAGGAAAAATAATCTTCGGGGGAACGTATGTAAGGTATTTTACTTTCATATTTTATTAGGGAGTTAATTGCACTAATTACAACATATTATAAGTATTATACAAGGTAGAATGATCATTAGGCACATTTACATGGCTATTATTTAACAGTGAAAAATATCAGTAAACATCACCTGACTTTAACATAACTGACCATATGAGATGCAGTAAATACATGAAATCTTTTATTAATGGTAATCTTCTATACATAATACAACTAAGAAACTTCTCCAAGTATCCAAGATAGAAAATCTGGAAATGCATTCATTCTTCATCCAACATGCATCTTCATTAGTTACCAGAAATTCTGATAAAACTCGGCGATTTAGATACAAAATAAATAATCTTGTATTAGGTGAGAATTTAATGTATTTTTCATTCTTATGACTTGTGTAGTTCTATATGTTAATATTTTTAAATTAATGATAATGATATGTACAAAATGAGTGAAGCCATAAGCAGGAATAAAATATTTATTTCTGTAATACCCCTAAGTTAAGCATTTAAAAGTAAATACTGTACAGTATAGTCTCGTCTCAATTTGAAGTACTGGTACATTTTCCAAATGCTCCATTTGTACAGCAAGTGATGCATTAGTTTACAATGCTATACACAAGTATATATATTATGTATAAATAATTATTGTATACATAGAACCTGCCTTTGGATGTGTACAATTAAATGTGTATAATAACTACATCCCAATATTTTACCACTGAAATGCAGGAATCCGTGTGTGTTTCAACATTTTCAGTGACTTTGGCCATGGCCCCAGAATGTCAGACATCCAAAATGTGTTGTAGTAAAAGTGATTCTGGTAAAAAAAAGTATAAATTTATTTATTCTTAACTAGATTAATATTTTTACTATTTGTATCAGCTTACAAAATGTGTTATGTTGTTAAATTTACCTTTGCTTTATAGTTCACCAAGGAAGCAAAATATGCCAATGTCAGTATCTTGTTTATATGCACATTTGAAGGCCAACACTTCACAAAAGGTAATCAATATTTGTGTAAAGTTTGTAAATGCACATATTCGTGTTGCCATCTATATTTTTGTCACATTCCCAAAAGGAAACGTGGAAGATGTTTAACATTATTGTGGGTCTACACACTGTGTTGGCACAATGGCTTAAGCATAAAAAATGTCAAGTCTCCTGCCAAATGAGGATCGCGCTTGGATTCTTTGTGAAGAATTTCATTGTTTTTGTGCTTTTTTTACTTCTAAACAAAAAAGTTATTATATATCACACCATGGGTTCCAAGAAAGTCAGTGGTAATGTTCAACCTAAGAAAATAGTTGTGAGGATAGAGGAAAAACAAGAGATCATTCATAGTGAGACAATGTGATGTCTCGCTACAGACATGTGTTAAAATGTAGGGAAAAACAAGTGTCTGTAGACAGATTCTTAGTAAGACAAGCAAGCAGTGAGCCACAACCAAGTCCTAGTGGTATGCCTGCAAAACGTAAGTGTACGCAGAAATGTCATCACTGCCTGATGTTATAGTAGAAGGGGACTCCCTTCCAAACACTAACACCTCTCCTCCTCACTGTCTTCCATACACCAACAAAAGTCCTCCATAAAGTTAAGGTACCTATAAGTAGTTTTCTGTAAAATATGTATTTTTTAGTTAATCCGTTCCACACCACCAAAAATATTAATTCAATTTACATTATTTCTTATGGGAAAATTCATTTCAGTTTTCATACCCTCTATGGGAATGGATTAACTACGAAAACGAAGATACCACTGTATATATAAAAAAAATCTTACACAATTTATGAAATATGGAAATGTTGCTACCATCTTTGCACTGTGACAGCTTTTCTGATTGTTATGTTCAAATATTATACAAGATATTTATGGCAAAAATTAACATTCCTAAATTTAAATATTTTAATAAATTTGCATTATATATTGGGCAACATGCAAACTACTATACACTCATTACCTCAATCATTCAGCCATTTGTGAAATCTTAATTTGTTACAATTATTGAAAATTGAATACCGTATTTACTGTGTTTATGCATGTTTGTGGCTAGGCCCCATAAACATATAACCCAACTGCACATTGTTGTTGTTGTTGTTGTTAAAGATTCGCTACCTGGAACAAAGTTCCAAGTAACACGGGCTATGGTGAGCCCGTATTAAATGAAATTAGTAATGACATTTTGGTTCACTATAACCTTATTAAGTTATAACTTGATAAGGGTCCATGACGGACCGAAATGCTGTCACTGTCATTTCACGTGTGCGAGTTGGGTTACTTGTTTTCACCGGTTATTGTGACTTATTCTCCCCATGCTGGATGTTATCACAATCTTATAAATTTCTCTGGTAAAATTAACATTTATACTATAAAAGGTAAAACACTATGTACATTACCTTAACCTTGGGCTGCACATTCAAATTTCTATGACAACCTTAGTGTAGGTAAAAAAAAAAAATCTGAAATTTTGCTGTTACTCTTCAAATTTCCTGCAATCATTTTAACAATATTAAAAAACTAAATTGGCCATGGTGGAGTGAGGAAATCCCACAATGATGTCATGATTCAAAAGCACCCGTGGAACAGTTGCCCTGTGGAGGTCAAGGGTGGGAGATGCCACGAAGATATCTTGATGTATTTCAATTTTCTTGTTTCTTTACAATACTGTTATTCAGTAGTAATATAGAATAAAGTGCGTGGAACATCGGTATACTCAAATATGTCCATGTCACTAAATATTCTTAGTGCAATAAAACATATAATTTTTGCATCGTATACACACAATATTTATCTACATTTTATGCACCATTATGAACCACTAAGCAGTTCTAGTGCACTCGATAATCTTGAAACCAGTGATGCAAGTTTAGCCTGGCCTCACATATTTTGCACGAAGTAGCAACTGCACACATAGAATATACTGTATTATATTTTCTTATTTTTAATGCTTTTACTTTTTTTTTTTTAGTGCAATGATGCACTGGGCTGTCAATAATGTTATATCACAGGACATGAAGAACATACATAGGCATAGATATATTTGCATCATTAATCTGCACACAAAATTATAGTCTTTTGAACAATCAAACAGCAAAATCTTATTACACTATACACATTATATATATATATATATATATAACTATATTTTTTATACACCATTATGGACCACTAAGAAGTTCTGGTGAGCGTGATAATCTCACAACCATTGATCCAAGCACAACATTGCACCAGACATTAGTCAGTTGCCGACAGCACCTGACAAAGCAGATTATTGTCTTACACTGTATGTAGTATACACCCATTGCTAACTCTAGCCACAACACTGCTATTATCATTGAAATCCTGGTCACTGAAACCCAATTTTTTCTTCACATGTTTTCTAAAGGAATACGAGGCCTGTTGTGTTCATGGAAACACAACAAATAAATTTCCGTGTTTCCAAACACGGAAAATAAAGAACCAAGATTCCAAGGTGTGTTCTGTGGGAGTCTGCTTTGTGCTGTGAATATCGTCATCAGCATTGGGCAAACTGATATCTGAACCTTGTACATAATCTTCATCACTGTTGGGGTATTGTTATTTATTTCACCATTAAGTGATGCTGTGGGCATGAGTTGTATGGAAGTGTTGCTGCTGCTGCTCATGGCTGCTGTCTTAGTACTGAGGCCCTCACACCCAGGAGGAGTGCCTACAATTTTCTTTCCAAGATGGTATCAGTTTGCTGGAGGCCTGAGGAAGCAGATGCGAGTTCCATGTACTTGCTGGAGTTTTAAATCTTGCACAGTACAGTACTTTAATACATCCCTGATTGTGACTTGCAGTTTAATAGTTAATATATACTTTACTATAAAAATAACATTGGCATAATTTTCAATAATGCTTATATCAGTTCTGCAACAAGCACTGGTTCTCCTTGAGCATTAAATGCAAGGTTACGCGAGTTTGGATGGATGACGGTTGGTTCATCAGGAAGTGGCCGATTAGCTAGGTCAGGCGGCTGGAAGGTTGATCCAGTGAAAGATGTTCTTAGTTCATGGTAATCACCATTCTGAGAAAATGGAAAGTAATTACATATTTAATCAATTATATATATTAGTTACATATAAGGGATTACTACTATCCCCAGCATGCCGGATACTACAAAGTCCTCCACAACTGTTTATTCCTACATGACTTCAACCACTAAATGACTCCTCTGCACCCTCTGCCATATAGTCCAGCACAACAGTGTCACATTTATTTCGCCCAAGAGTAAGAAGACGATTATTTCTATATACATTATCTCATTTATCCCATATCCATTTCTTCAATACTCATATTCATGCATCCCATATCAATTATCTCATTTTAAGTGTGGCATCTCATCGCCCACACTTTACTTCTTTTAATTATCACACCTTTGAAATATGAATTGTCTTCAAAATTATTATACAGTCCAGTATACATATATACACCTTTTACAGACTGGTTCATAAGTCCAGTTCCATACTGAGCAGCAACACCACAACTCTTGAATCTCTCTATAAATATGAACACAAATTATATTTTATGTACATATGTATATTAATTTTATGAATACATTTCTAATTTAAATTAGGAATGAAAATATCATGGAAAAACTGGAGAGCTGAAGTATCTAAATCATAATGTTGAAGTGTGTATCAAGAGAACCTGAGGAAAGGAAGGCCAATTAAATACACAGACATAGCGAGTGTGTCAGTGAGAGAAAATGATAATTGTTTCTTTAACAATTGACAGGGAACAAAGGCCAAGTGAAAATAATAAGTGTTTTAACATGTAAATACCTTCACAATTTAGGAGGAGCCCTAAAAAATGTGAAGTAGTGCTCCTATAGATGTACAGTACTGGAATGTGGCAATTTTGGCTCTCCATGCTGCTGTTTAGTGTGGAAAATTTGCTGAATGGATTGTGCCATTTTGAATATTTTTCACCATCTTCTCATATACTGCATGTGGCTTTTCCTTGCAAACTTCCCCCAACCCATTGAAAGTGGAAAACTGAGTAATGATGAAATGAATTCAATGTTAATAAATGAATAGCCTTGTTCATGGACATTCTAGACAACCATGAAAGTATACCACAACCCTGCTTCCCTTGCAACACCAAATCTTTCATTTATATGCTAGGTTGTTCCCATGAGTCCCTCTCTCTATAAAAACTACTTCAGCCTCCCTAACTAAATATTTTGACTTTCCACGATAAGTTTAAACTTAATTTTATTACGATAACTTTTACGAGTCGATGTGTACCTGATTCATTGGGGATCTGGGTGTCTCCACCCCAGGGACTCTTGGACCCTGGCCTGGTATTGGACGATGAAGATGGTCTAGGGTAGCATAATCATTACTTTCTCCAGGATCCTCTCCCAGCTTTAGTGTACCCTGCTGCAACCCACGAAGCTGTAGCGACCGCAGCGTTCCTCCGTGAGACTTCTGGATTGTTGCGTATGTGTTGCTTTGGCCATCCAACTGATGAATATTTTTGCAATTAAAATTAAATGTAACATTACTACAACAAAATCAATGTAATCTTTAAATTTAATTTATCGACCAAAGAATAATTTATACATAAAATAACATGTAAATAAAATAATAATATACAAAATAACAATATGCAGAGTATGTGTATTCAATTCCTGCCTATTAGCAATTCAACATTATGTGCATGTAATTGCCAGAACTCTATGGATCAATGTAAATAAATGCTAAAGATCACAAAAATGTTGATAAAATGTTAAGATCACAAATGTCAATAAAATTTGACATTTTCTATCTTTGGTACTAATTGGTAACTCTGCTGAAGCCATCCTAAGTATCAATATTAACCTATTAGCTACAACTCTCCTTACCTGTGATAAGTCGATGCTTGACCTACGTTCTGGAGTCCATTCAGCATCTACAGTGACATTTGGACCCTTGTTTGGGTTGGGAGGAACGTTTACCTGTGTCGTGTCAAACTCGCTCATCACTTGCATAGTGAGCTCCTGTTCTTCATACATCTTGAGCTTCCTAGAAAAGTCATATCACTGAGACAGAAAACACTTACAATACAATAAATGCAATTAAATTATTTTATATTTCATGCTTAGTAGACAGTAATAAAGACAATCAACTCTATAATAATTTAGTAGCATTAATTATAAGATAATGTGCAGTACATTAAATTTTAAAAATTAATTTTCACCTATTCTTAAAATTATTCATATACTGTACAGTAATGAATTTAATTAATCTGGGTTTGAAAACAATAAGCTCAAAGCAATATACAATTTACTGTACCAACATCTTGGTGGGTAACTTAAAATCTGAAATATTCTCCCTCGAAACATATGAACATTTAACTATAACAGAAAATATTTAATATTTTTATGTTTGTCAATATTAAATGATACTATCTGAAGTAGTGTGAAGAGTTCACTCTTCACGTAAAGTTCGACTCGCTACATTTTCCTATACATACATGCAACTGAGCATGTACTGGGAACATCAGTCCACACAAAACATACTTACTGGTCAACCCAAAGTGGGTTTTCAGTGGTGTTCAGTCCTAGATCTTCATCAATATTACGCTTGATAAGATGCTCACTAGACCTACTTGGTGTCATCACCCTGGGGGATAATGAATAAATATTGAAAATCCAATCAAAATTCTTTGGATTCCATCATATTTTACATGTCTTATCACATCAGGCAATAGTATAGCCAAGCAAAATGTCCAGATGTAGTCATTTAAAATCTTATAAATATACATATAATCTCTTACATTTGCATTATATTAACCCATCTCTTATAATGCATATTTATCCATCACATACCTACATCTTCTATCCCTCCACTTATTCTATGCACTTGTGCAACAAAAGAAAATAATGTGTTAAAATACTAGAATGGATAAAACAAAAAGTAAATGATTGTCCTAAATGGAAGAGAATCTTCCCGGGAAAATTACTGAGTGGAGCACTGCAATGTTCAACTTTAGAGCCAACCATTTTTGTAATGCAGAATTGTATTAAGCAACATAAATTACAAAATCACAAACCACAAAATCAAATTTGCAGATGATACAGATTACATAGTATCTAAGTCATTTTACTACCATCAAATATATGATCGATATCAAACAGGGTCAATTTATTAACTAAGATCATAATAAGAATTAAACCTTCAAAGTACAGTATACAAAATTTGGCTTGCACAATTATTATTCTCAAAGGAATCAATTTATTCTTCAATTCTACCTCTAATAAACAGAAAATTTACCATTCAATCCAAATTATAGCTAAAACTAGCCCACAATGCTAATACAGGTATATATTTTTTTGGGGGGGGAGGGGGGAAATTATTAATAAAAAAAAGTGGCATTTAGTACAAATATGAGCAAGACTTGAATAAGAACTCACCAGTATCGGAGGCAACAACAGACGACAATGAAGGAGATGAAACCGATGAAGAGCACAATCATAAGAGCGATGAGACCGGCCAAACGTGCATCCACCTCCTCCTCGACTGTCTCAACTGATGCTGGCTGCAATAAAATGTGTACTGGTATTATTTTATAGGAATATATACATTTCAAATCAAGAAAAAATATTTCCTAATCTAATAAATTTTTAAACTATACTACAGTACTGTACTTGTCTATTATTTGTACTAAATTGTCTTAAAGGCTTGGCACCTTTTGATACATATTGTACTTCTATTTGTTTTATGTGTTATATAATTGAGCACTCAAGACTGGGAAATTATATCTTCATCAATTAAAGTGTATTACATACATAAACATTTTCAATAAAGAAGGTATTTGAATTATTGGTAAGTGTAGCATATCCCTGATCCAGCCTCTTGAGTACAGCATGTACCGGCATCACTTGCTCGCTGTGGTTCATCACGTGCACCAACATGTCCGCTCTGCAACACACATTTATTGATTTTATATATAATATATATATATATATATATATATATATATATATATATATATATATATATATATATATATATATATATATATATATATATATATATATATATATATATATATATATATATGCAACAATGATCACAAAAACACTGATCCAAGTATGCAGAATAACCACATATGAAAAATAGAAAATGCTTAACGCGTTTTCGGCTAATTCGCCTTCATCATGATGAAGGCGAATTAGCCGAAAACGCGTTAAGCATTTTCTATTTTTCATATGTGGTTATTCTGCATATATATATATATATATATTTATATATACTATATATATATATATATATAGTATATATATATATATATATATATATATATATATATATATATATATATATATATATATATATATATATATATATATATATATATATATATACATATATATATGTCGTACCTAGTAGCCAGAACGCACTTCTCAGCCTACTATGCAAGGCCCGATTTGCCTAATAAGACAAGTTTTCCTGAATTAATATATGTTCTCTAATTTTTTTCTTATTAAATGATAAAGCTACCCATTTCATTATGTATGATTTCAAATTTTTTTTATTGGAGTTAAAATTAACGTAGATATATGACCGAACCTAACCAACTCTACCTAACCTAACCTAATCTATCTTTATAGGTTAGGTTAGGTTAGGTAGCCAAAAAAGTTAGGTTAGGCTAGGTTAGGTAGGTTAGGTAGTCGAAAAAAATTCATGAAAACTTGGCCTATTAGGCAAATCAGGCCTTGCATAGTAGGCTGAGAAGTGCGTTCTGGCTACTAGGTACGACATATATATATATATATATATATATATATATATATATATATATATATATATATATATATATATATATATATATATATATATATATATATATATATATATATATATATATATATATATATATATATATATATATATATATATGTCGTACCTAATAGCCAGAACGCACTTCTCAGCCTACTATTCAAGGCCCGATTTGCCTAATAAGCCAAGTTTTCATGAATTAATGTTTTTTCGTCTACCTAACCTACCTAACCTAACCTAACCTAGCTTTTTTAGGCTACCTAACCTAACCTTACCTATAAATATAGGTTAGGTTAGGTTAGGTAGGGTTGGTTAGGTTTGGTCATATATCTACGTTAATTTTAACTTCAATAAAAAAAAATTGACCTCATACATAGAGAAAAGGGTTGCTTTATCATTTCATAAGAAAAAAATTATAGTAAATATATTAATTCAGGAAAACTTGGCTTATTAGGCAAATCGGGCCTTGAATAGTAGGCTGAGAAGTGAGTTCTGGCTACTAGGTACGACATATATATATATATATATATATATATATATATATATATATATATATATATATATATATATATATATATATATATATATATATATATATATATATATAAATAACTATATTCACTTTATTTACAATGAGTCATGCAAACAGGTTCACTGGATGTACCTTTTCTGGGGGGAGCCCCCTGAATCTACAATCACTGATAGTGTACCATCTACTGTACTAGGTTGCATCAGCCGCAGAGTTCTATTGGCATCCCAGGGACCGGAACCAGAGCCTGACTCTCTCACTGAGGTGCAGCCAGCCCAAGCAGGCACAGGCAGCCCAAGCGGGCCGCCTGTGCCCGCTTGGCCTTTGGGCCGTTCTTACATTTCAGGGGGAGCCCCCTGAATCTACAATCACTGATAGTGTACCATCTACTGTACTAGGTTGCATTAGCCGCAGAGTTCTATTGGCATCCCAGGGACCGGAACCAGAGCCTGACTCTCTCACTGAGGTGCAGCCAGCCCAAGCAGGCACAGGCAGCCCAAGCGGGCCGCCTGTGCCCGCTTGGCCTTTGGGCCGTTCTTACATTTCTTCCTCTTGGTTTATGGTGTCCCTTTCAGTCTGTGATTGTTTCCTAAAATCCTGGCTACTGATGTCACTGGCTTCCGGTTGTTGGGTAGGGAGCTTCATTCTCTCCTCCGGAGGTGGGAATTTTGTTCATTTGGCCCTGATGGGCAGTTTGTTTGGTTAATGCTGGCTCTTTCTTTTCTGGCAAAAACGAGTTGGCTGGCTTCCAGAGGGGTTCTTTGGTCATTGATGCTTGGTTGGTTCTGCTGAGAGTTTATCACATGCTGTGTCTGGTGGCGGCACTCTGCCGCCAGGACCTTTGTGCTTTCAATTTTGCCTCGGTGTCTCATCTTTGTGTTAATTCCTGCAGTGCTTCCTCCTCCCTGGTAAGTATACATTTCTTTTCCTTCTCCATGGGTTCATGGAGTAGCTTCAGGGAGCTACAAGGGGCTCCTTTTATTCCCTCCCTCCAGAGAGTTGGTGTTGAATGTAATGAAATGCCAATTTCTGGGTCAGCCCCAGTGGCTCTCCAACACCCTCCCTCCCTCCAGGTCGTTGTGGGTTTGGTTACATCTACTATAGAACCAAGGGTGGAGATGCTGTGAGCTACCTCCTTCTCCCCCCGCCCCTTCCCTCCACACAAGTGGGGGTAGTGGGGCAAACGAGCCTTTGGTAGTTTGATCAATAGATCTTGTTAATTTATTTACATTCTTTGTACAGTTCTTTTGGCAGTTCTTGAGGCTGCATTCTTTATTGAAGCCAGCAGTGGTTTGTTTCATCTTGCTGACTTCCTGGTTGCCTTACCGGGTGGTGGCATCAATACATACATAGATGCCACTACTCCCTGCACCTCTGTGAGGGAAGCCCGGTTTTGGTACCGGTTCCTGGTAGGCCAATAGAACTCTGTGGCTGATGCGATCTAGTAGATGGTACACTATCAGTAACAGTAGATTCAGGGAGCCATCAAGGCTCACCTAGAAAGTGGCGTTTCATTACATTCAATGCTGGGTTTTTACATTATATGGATTCTATTATCACTTAATAATGTAAAGAAAAAATAAATAAGAATGTAGCCATTAATATTAAATAAATATTTGGTTTTAAATTCAACCTGTAACTAAGATTTAAAATATCATAAATTTGCTAGACATGATGGTACTCACCTCTC
This sequence comes from Procambarus clarkii, assembly GCF_040958095.1. Taxonomy (NCBI): domain Eukaryota; kingdom Metazoa; phylum Arthropoda; class Malacostraca; order Decapoda; family Cambaridae; genus Procambarus; species Procambarus clarkii. The sequence goes on from NC_091235.1 coordinate 16,049,755, forward strand.
ACGGTTAACAGTATTGTCGGGGTTCACATGGTATCTAATTTCATCCACGACTGCTGTTCCCTTAGTAACCTAAGATAATCATTTACTTTATTAATAATTTTAATTGGAAAACCTTGAAATCACTGGAACAATTCAGGATGCCAATAGCAAACAAGGGAACATTTAATTTGTAAAATATATAAAGGCAGGAAGGGTTAATCACTTATGGTACTGGAATTTCAGGGAACTTGACATGTCAACGCACCTGTGAAAGAGTTGCGGCGATGTCCTCTTGATGGTGTACAACTTCTTCGGGAGGTTGAGCCAAGACAACTCTCACTAGGTCTTCTCTCTCCCAAACCCACACCTGGTGAAGAAAAAATCATTCATTTAACTTTTGATCAACATATTTTGAATTATATAGATAGGGAAAATTCCTATGATCAGGGTGAAAAATTATTTTAAATGTTATTGATTGCAACATTCATTAAACAGACACTGCTAATAATAAAATAAAGACTTCTTGTTACAAAATTACATAAATACACACATTACCATCATTCTGTTTCAGCAATCTCTCCTGCTCTGAAGGGGAAAGCGAGTACTGAGCAGTACTCAAACTGGAACAGTACAAGTGATTTGACTAGTTCAGCCATTGTGATGGGATCCCTGGATTTGAATATTCTCATAGTCTATCCTATCAATTTTTCTGGTTGACACAATATTTGCTTGGTTATGCTCCCCAAAAGTTAGGTAATCAAACTTCATTATTTCCACATCCTTTATATGTTGCTTTCCTACTATGGGCAGATTTGATTGCATTTTGTACCCTGTATTATGTTTAAGATCATTATTTTTATCATAATTGAGTACCTTGAATTTATCACTGTTAAATATAATTTTCTGTTGCCCAGTCGAAAACTTCATTAATATCTGCTTGAAGTCTTTCAATGTCTTAAGCAGAGGTAATTTTCATGCTGATTTTTGAGTCATCTGCAAAGGATGATACGAAGCTGTGACTTGTATTTTTGTCTATATCTGATATGAGAATAAGGAAAAGCAGTGGTGCAAGGACTGTACCCTAAGGTACAGAGCTTTTAACCGAGCTTGGACTCGATTTTATATGGTTGACTGTTACTCTTTGTGTTCTGTTTGACAGAAAACAGAGTATCATGATTGAAGCAGCCTGCAGGCCCACACATCCACTACAGCCTGGTTAGTCTGGCACTTCTTGCAAGAATTTGTCCAAGTGCCTCTTGAAGACATCCACCTTTGTTTCAGTAATATTTCTAATGCTTGCTGGGAGGGTGTTGAATGGCCACTGACCCCCTGATGTTATGACAGTACTCTCTGATTGTATTCAAAAGACCATCAATTTGTGCTCTAATAAACTGGCCGCTACACTTGACTGCCACCAGGAGGCAGCACCTGACAAACACATGGGGTCCCCTGATACATAGGTTTATTTTATTTATTTATTTATTTTTTATTTATTTATAAATACAAGAGTTCTTACATTCTTGTACAGCCACTAGCACGCATAGCATTTCGGGCAAGTACCAAGTACTTGCCCGAAAGTAATTTCCCCCCCCAGATATGACCCGCCAAATTGTTTAACAACCAGCTACCCATTCACTGCTGGGAGAACAGAGGCTACAGTTAAGGAATGGTGCCCAGTAAATCCTCCCCAGCCAGGATACAAACCCAGGCCAAAGCGCTCACGAAGCGCCAGGCGAGTATGTTACCACTTTGCTACGATGACTGTTAAATCACTGCTTTCACTGCTCTCATTCAGGTGAAAGCAAATCCCCTATTTTAACAGGGACATTGTACAGCCTGTATATGCAATTTTTAATAATTAATATTTGTTATAATACAGTATTAGGCAATATATTTCTTTATTTTATACTCATGATCATTTATTAACCTACCACAGCACAACATAAACTACTCTACATGAGCTTGGTAAGATCAGTTTTGACTATCTTTTGAGGCTTCACTGATTGAAGACCTTTGGCTTTCTGGTAAGCATAGGTCTCCCGATGTCATTCTTTGTTATCCAGCCAAATTACCGGTTATCTGGATTTCTGTCCAGATATAGCAAAGTTAGGCAGAAAATTATCCAGACTATTTTGGCTGGATAACCCATAATATCCAGTTGAACCGGCTTCAGATAAACAAGCTCATACAGTAGTTAAGGAAGTTCAGTAAGTGGGTTTCAAGGCTTTGTCTTTTTTAACCCAGCAGTGATTTGTTTAGATGCGCTGATTTTGTGGATGCCTTCCCTAGTGAGGTGGGGAAATGTTACCACTCCCTGCACCTCTGTGAGGAAAGTCTGGTTCTGATCCTTGGTAGGCCTATAGAACTCCACGGCTGATGTCAAATGGCAGGTGGGAACCATCTCAAGTGTGTAGCTTCAGGAAACCACGTGCAAGGGGCTCCCCCCCCAGAAATGCCTTTATACAGAAAACTTTATTTCTAAGCTCCTTAATGCAAGTCTCAAGAGGAAGAAAAGACAATAGAAAAAATTGCGAGGAAGCAATTGCGTTAGTACTATAAAGAATATCTCACAAGGAGCACTGTACAGCTACTCTTGTGAAGCTACGCCTAATTTGTTGAAGCATAGATGGAGTTTCTCCACGAAGCTAAATAGTGTGCATGATGTGGTGAATGATCAAGTGGGCTGTTGCCTCCCCACCCCATGAACGTGGAAAATAAGATAATTATGATCCCTGATTACAACTAATAGAAAGGCAAATAATGATCATTGACACTTACGTTGACAGTGCACATGGCAATGCGGTAGGGTGGTGCTTCTTCCTTGGCTTGTAACTGGAGAAGGAAACGGTGACGCCGATATTGCGACATGAGAGAGGCTGTGGTGAGCTTGCCGTCTTGAGTGACATTGAAAGGCGACGGGATAATAGATCCAATAGCCCTGGTTTCTCCTGAAATATGCAGAGATAACTATAATTTCTAGCTGTCAACAGCATACAAATAATTCATTTACTCCACTGTAGAGTTCTTAGGATGAATAAGGGGAAAAAGCTAGTAGTCTCATAATTAAACACATTGGTATGATTGATAAAATAAAGGTTTTGTGTGTATATGGAAAACTACTTTCTGAGCAGATCACTTGGGTGCTCTCTCTATGGTAAGGTTCACTGTATTATATGGTCAGGGGTCATTGGCATCCTCAGTGACAATGTGACATAGGCACCACTCTTAACATTTCAAATTGAGCTTGGAGGGTAATACAGGGTACTGGTATTAGAGAACACTGAAGTACACTCAATCTAGACCTCCAGAAAGGTCAAAACAAAATCTTAACATCTTTATCAAGCCTCCCTTGGCATCACAAATGCCCCAAAGATGGGCTCACTACTCATTGGGCCTGGTCAACTACCCAGCTACCACCAGATGGCAGTATCTCATTCCCTATTAGAGTTCTTTTTTTAATAATTTCTTCTTGATACCCAGAAAAAAAGGGTGCACTCGGGAAGGAACAGGAACATTCAAGTGTCAAAAACCTTTGGTTTTGACACCTGCTCCACCTGGGGGTCCACCAGCTAATAGACCACATTTATTACCCTTTTAGATCATGATACTGCTGCCTGGCATTCCTCTTCAACAGCCTGGTTTTTGATGCCTGGACTCACAGGGAAGTCAATACAGGTTAGTTTTTTTCTGTCAGTTTTCTGGGTGGTTCTTGAGGCATGTTGGTGTCTGGTGCCAACTTGACCGAGAGGTGCCTGGAGTTGGTGGGTCTTGGTGATCTCTTGGTATGCTCCCTGGATGTACAGTACTCACCTAGTTATGCTTGCGGGGGTTGAACTTCGGTTCTTTGGTCTTGCCTCTCAACTGTCAATCAACTGGTGTCCATGTAGTGGGCAGCTGGCTACTACTCTGTTCAAGGTCACTGGAAGACATCAGTGAATTTTGCTCATTTAAGTTCCGATATTATAGGGACACTCATGTTTTAGCCATTTAGCTTTGACTTTATTCAGCCACCCACTGGACACCTGGCTCTTTGTTGTCTGTCATTGGGTTTCAATAGACAGTCTTCCAGTTAGCAGTGTGTGTGGAGTGGGTACTGGCTCTCACCTTCCCGGGCGATGCCTGTGTGTGTCACCAAGCACCTATCCTTCAGTGCATTTATCTATCATAAGGCACAGAATTTTGTTTTCCTGCCGACTGGCAATATATAGCCTCTGGGCTTAAGTGTTTTTTCCAGGTTAATGGGAATGATGTGATACACATGACCCTGTGCTGTATGACCCTACTCTTACAACAACCACCACCATATAGCAGTATCATCCAAGTGTCCCTCTCAGATAATGTAGATGAAAAGCTCCACTATGGTGAGAAGTAACTGTCAACATGTTCTGGCTTCTGTACAGTCCTTAACATAGAAAAGTAAAAACATGTCCTGCATGACATGAGAATTTGAAAACTGGAACATAAAATGTCCAGATAATTATCTGCAAAGGACAGACTGTTGCACTTGAGAAATAGAACAAAAAGGTGATAAGTGGAAGAACAAATGAACCAGACGGATGTAAGGAAGCACTGTACTATCTTGGAATAAATTGAAGGGAGAGGTGGTTCATGCTAATCAATGTACTTCTTTAAAAGTAGACATAAGAGTCGTAAGAAAAGTTTAGTGTTGTACCAGATACTGAACAGACAAGAGGAGGGGCTGAAAGTTAATTTTCCCAACTTGCAAGCACTCACCAGGTCTGAAAAGATTGGATGCTCTGATGGAGTAGGTGAGAGTTCCATTAAGGCCAGCATCCCCATCCACAGCCTTCACCATTCTCACAAATCTATCAACTTCAGCTTCATATGACACTCCTGCAGGAGAGAAATTACATACAAATTTCTAGAATACAGCACACCCGTCACAATAATGTCACCGAATTATGTACCCGACATGGAGCACAGAACAATGCTGAACTGTAACTAACCTGCATAGTAAGCTTCATGAATAAATCGTGGCGGCGTATCATTTTCATCTTCAATGTTGATAGTGATGATGGCCAATGTTGGATCATTTTCATCATATACAACCTCTTGGTCAGGGTCTAACATAAAGTTAGGATCATTAGTGGCTTTGACCACAAGAGTGTAAGAAGACCTCTGCTCGCGGTCGAGAACAGCATTAGTGTAAACTTTACCGTGAAGTTTGTCCAGATAAAAGCTCTCGTGGGCATTGCCAGAAACCAAGTAATAGAAAATCTTGGCATTGATTCCTGCATCAGGATCTTCAGCCACAAGTTGACCTGTATCAGAAGGTTAATCAGTGAGGTGTCTCATAAATACAGTACTGGTAAGCTTTTCTATATATTTAACTCGTTTCTAAAGCACTAAATTCCTCGCTGTATTAATATATTTATAATCTAAAGATGTACATGTACATAAAACCTAATATTTAATGGGTTTTTGGTTCACTAATATTAACAATTAGATTTCTACCAAAATACTATGTAAGCAGAAAAGTTGCAAGTTGTTCTACTTTACTTCGATGGAGAAATTATAAACACCCTGAAGTAACTGAAAGAGCACATTCACATTATAACTCCCTTGATTTCTTTGCTATTTTGTTACAAAATAATGTGTACACTATTATAGTAATAAGCTTCAAACATACTTTCAAGCATATTTACATCAAAATATATTCACCACTATTTTCCTTATTACATACCAATAAATGTGTGTTTAGCAGTGTTTTCAATTACACTAAAACGATAAGCTTGAGGTATGTTGTTCTTAGGAAAAACTGGACGATTGTCGTTAACATCTTCCACCAGTACTGTCAGGAAGCGCAGAGTCTCGTAAGAGATGGGCGAGCCTTGGTCCTTGGCCACGAGCACCAACTGTCACAAAATGCACTCACTAAATTAAGCATGAAAAATCCTAGAAAAGACAACTAGTATACATGTAATGTAGCTCATTTAAGAGAATGTTGTATATACAAATTTTCCTTATAAGAGTTGTTAGATAGATATATACACTTTAGCATGATATAATGTATTTATCACATGCTCATGATGCATCATATCAATCTACAGCATATATATCATCCAAATTTGTCCTTCATTTATTACAATTATATGCATATCATCATATTAAAATTTTAACTTTGTTTCATATGCTACAAATCAATAATAAACAAAATGTACCTTCTTGTATATAAATAAATAAATAAATATGATGATGCAAATAATGTCTCACCTCATACTTATGCTGCTTCTCTCTGTCGAGTACCAGTTTAGTGGTGAGCACTCCAGTGATGGGGTCCAAGTGGAACTCTGGTGTGTCCTGAATGTTCTCTTCCCCCACACGCAAGTGATAACGTACCTCCCCATTTGCCCCAGAGTCTTTATCCTCGGCCTCAACCGTTACTACTTCCTGCGTGGCTGAACTCCAATTCTATAAAATTAATAACAGTAAGAGAGCAGGATTTGATATTATGAATGTTAAATATTTTTGGGAATTCATTGTCCCTTCACTTTCTAGTGTGTGGTATGGTCAACATGTAATGATAATCTACAGCCTGGACTTGGCTCACATGTGGACTTACCTCCTGGACTGGCACAGTGGCGTTGGGCACCGCTGGAGAGAGAAATTTTGGTTTGTGTTGATTCTGGGGCAAGACTGTGATCTCCACTACAGTCTCGTCACTGAATTCACCTTTCAGGATGAAAGGAGAGAAAGAACGTTACAAATTTAATATTTTACATGTAGAATTACAAAGTAATTTCATATCTTACATACAGAACCACAAATTAATTTTATTTTGATAATACAGTACACATAATTATGGATTAAAGAACTTTTACTTGCTATGGTTTATACATATTTACAACTATTCATTGTATTTTCTGTGTAATAAATTAATGTTTTATACTATATATAAATTGTTAAATTGGGTATGGGAGTATGAATCTTGTGATAATTCTAAGGATCAACGTCCCCGCGGCCCAGTCTCTGACCAGGCCTCCTGGTTGGTGGTCTGGTCAACCAGGCTCTTAGAAGCAACTGCTTGCAGCATGACATGAATCATAGCCTGGCCAATCAGGTATCCTTTAGAGGTGTTTATCACATTCTCTATTGAACACTGTGGAGTCCAGCCAGTTATGTCCCTTATGTGTAGAGGAAGTGTGCTGAAACTTTTTGGGCCTTTGATGTTGATAGAGTTCTCTCAGTGTATCTATTGCACCTCTACTATTCAATGGGGTTATTTTACACATCCTGCCCATGCTTCCTGATCTCATGTGAGGTTATTTCCATGTGCAGATTTGGAACCTGTCCCTCTTAATATTTTCCAGTTGTAAATTATGAGACATCTCTTTTTGCCTGAACTCTAAAAAATACAGATTTAAACATTTTAATTGGTCCCAATAATTTAGATGTTTTATAGAGTGGATTCTAGCAGTAAAGGATCTTTACATATTCCCTAGGTCAGTAATTTCTCCAGCTACCTGAGAGAAAGGAAACAGTCATAGTCAGAGAGAAATCAGAGTGGGAGGGATCCCACTCTGGGGTCTGGTTCAACCGCAACAAGTCCAAGGTAATGAAGATGGGAAAAGGGGACAGAAGACCAGAAGAAATCTGCACCATAACAGGAAGGCAACGACAGGAACAAGAAAAGGAAGAATTACATGGAAGTGAACATGGCTATAAATGTTTAACTTCATGCTTCAACCCATCTAATTAACAAATCAACACAATAAGTTATCAAATAATTGATGAAGATCTTGTAAAGACTCATTATGATGGACTGCTATATTACTGTAATGCATGAACAAATCCACAAGGGCTGTGATGAGGATTCAAACCTACGTCCAGGAGCATCCCAGACACTGCCTTAATCGACTGAGCTACGACATGCCCTTGTGGATTTGTTCATTTGATGCATCACGCTATTGTGATTTCTGTGTGTATTGTAATGCATTACCTACAAATACATGACAATCATTACCTGTGCCGTTAAGGTCCTTTGCCACTATGGTGAGGTTATAGTTGCTGGGAGTGGCCAGAAGAGACCGAGCTGGATATAGAATCCCTGTCTCTGGATCCAGCCAGAATGATCCTGTAATTTAAATATTACAAGTCATGGAATTATAATACTGTAACACTGAAAAAAATAAATGGTCAAAACTTTGAGACTGCAGTCTGTCACAAAATTTACAGAAGCATAACAAGGACTAGCATAGTAGTAAGGTGCTAGATTCAAAGGTTTCTCAGCATAGGAGAAAAATATCACACATGTCAAGAAAATGCATATGGTCATTGGGCACTGCTGGAGCGAGAAATTTAGAGAGAAAAGAGAGAAATTGGTTATTATGTTGTTACCACATAATGACCACATAATAAATCTAAACTTAGATAAACAAAACACATGACACAAAGGTTAACACAATATGCAAGTTTGTACTGACCTTGGTCATTACCCTTGGTGATGAAGTATTTGACTAGAGCATTAATCCCTTCATCAGCATCATGAGCAGTGACCTGGACAATAGGAGCTGGTGGGTCTAAAGGAAGGTTCTCAACAACACTGGCAGAGTACGACCCCTGGCTGAAGGTAGGGCCATGGTCGTTTACATCAGAGATGGTGATGTGAAGCTGGAAAAGAAAGAGATATGGTATGTAGGCAAAGAGTCACAATAACGTGGCTGAAGTATGCTGACCAGGCCACACACTAGAAAGAGAAGGAACGACGACGTTTCGGTCCGTTCTGGACCATTCTCAAGTCAATTGTGATGATACGGTTTATCATCATATGATAAGAAATCTGGTATATGTCAGTAGAAATTTAATATAATAAAATACATATTGTAATATTGTAAAATACATCAGTTAATAGACATACTGCATCCTTAGATTAAGTTGAATCCAAGAAAGCATTGCTTTTAGAATCACATAGCTAGTAATTACCCTAGTTACTGGATGAGAGCTACGCTCATGGTGTTTCGTCTTCCCACATTTCCCTCTATAATGCTCTGAAACTACTGACGGTTTTGCCCTCCACCACCTTCTCATTTAGTTTGTTTCAACCATCTACCACTCTGTTTGCAAAAGAAAATTTTCTAATATTTTTTCAACACCTTTGTTTTCTTAACTGAATCTGTGTCCTCTTGTTCGTGAAGTTGCTGGTTTCAGGAATTCCTTTGTCAATTTGGTTGATTTCTGTTAATATTTTGTAAGTGGTAATCATATCACCTCTTTCATATCACCGTGAGTAAAATTCACTGACAATTTGAACATAGTGCCACTGCTCTCTCTGCCTCTTCAGAGGAGCCCAGGTTCTGGCTCGTGGTCCCAGTAGGCCTGAAAGAACTCTGTGACTGATAGCACCTAGTAGTTTAGCACTGTATAGCCACAATGGGTTCCCCCCAAAAAATGTAACTGCTGAAATTCTTCATACTTATCATTTCTGGACCATACCTGGAGAGGGTTTCAGTAGTTTATCTACTCCCTGTGCCCAGCCAGAGGCCAGGCTCGAATCCAAAATCACAAAACTAGATTAGCAGGAATATCTTTATTGTCCAGACACCAAATCTGTTTCATCAGACACCAAATTTACCAACAATTTTCAATTGCATCCGATTTTTCATTTGGCTGGATTAATGCAAGTATTTACTATATATGATAGACTTTAAATAACCTATGAAAAGGTTCATCAAGATTCTACACTAACCGGGACAGATGACTGGCGTCGGTAATTCTCTGGAGCATCATCTGTTGCGACTACTCGCAGCACCACCGAGTCCAAACTTTCTCGGTCCAAGAGGGCACCGTCTCTTACCGACACAACCCCATTGGCATCAATGGCAAAGTATTCATGGTGGTCACCTGTAGGCAAGGGAAAGGGAGTGAACAAAAGTGGTTATGTAATAAAGTCAAGTTATTAACTTGGTATTAATAATACTATATATATACAATGAAATATGAACTTGAGTTTATAATTAACAGATATATAACTACAAATACTTATAGCCTACTCTAAAATAATACACATGGTCACATACTTACATTTATAATTTATTATTTTATTAGCATACAGGACATTAGCAGATGTGAGTTACTATTAATCTGAATATGTATGATGAGTTTATATACTGTACTTTAGATTCTGTAGCTTTGGTCACAAATACTAGTTTTAAATAAAAATAATTATTGCAAATGCATGTTTACAATGTTTTAAAGATCAAAATGGTGTCAGTAGTTGGCAGAGCAATAACTTATATTGAACAAATCCACAAGGGCCGTGACGAGGATTCGAACCTGCGTCCGGGAGCATCCCAGACGCTGCCTTAATCGACTGAGCTACAACATGGTAAAAGAGTTGAAACCGAAGTTCTACTGAACTTACTGGATCCCGCAGCCTCTCCGAGACACAAACCTGGCATAACTCCCCCATGCACTCGAATACTCGTCACGGCTCTTGTGGATTTGTTCATTTGATGCATCACGTTATTGTGATTTCTGTGTGTAATAACTTACATTGTTTGATTACATCATCATTTAGTGTGTGTCGAGTTCAATATTAATTATTTTGCATGACAGTGAGCTGTTTCTCAATGGTGGCTCAGGCTACACTCACCAGTGTATATCTTTCCAAGTTATGTGACTGTTCTCTTTGAAATGTCATGGTGGGTGAACATATCATTAGAGCTGACATGCATGCATTACATGATGTGCATTGCATGACGTGCATTACATGACATGCATTGCATGACGTGCATTACATGACATGCATTGCATGACGTACATTACATCACATGTGTGACATGACATGCATTACAGCAGGTGAAATGTGTGAGTGCATTACATCACATGTGTGACATGACATGCATTACAGCAGGTGAAATGTGTGAGTGCATTCCTACACAGACTCCTAGCTTGTAGAAACACCCAAGGGAGCATTAGCCCAGGAATCAGTATAGTACATATTTTATTCAATGCTTTAATAATAGTTGAAAATATTTTCTGAAGACTAACCGGCAAGAGAATACGTGACAACTCCAAACTGCCCTTCATCGGCGTCATGGGCGGTGACATTGATGACAAGAGTGCCCGGTGGGGAGTTCTCGGGCACTTGGGCATCATACACTGGGGAACTGAACACTGGTTCTTCATCATTGATGTTCTCCAGCTATGAACAATCAAACTATCATAAGCATGGATCCATAAAATATAGACAATGAATCAACTGACAAAGTTTTAATTCCTTCAGCATTTGGCTCACTCTAATTGTAATCATCTATTTTATACTTTGTATTTCTATACTTTAACCACTATCAATAAAAACCTCCCCAGAAATTAATACTGTCTAACACTTTACACTACATAACATTTATCTTTATGAAACTTTAGCATAATCTTAAAATATACTTTCCTGTTTATACTTGTACAATAAGCATTCTGAACAATGAGAACTTTTCATGCACACAGCATTTAAACATCTAACATAAAAAATCGTGATATAAATACAAACAAAACAAGTTCCGTAGCTTTAGCACAAAAACTGAATTTTCCAACATTACTGTACCTGCTATTAAGGTACAGTAATTAATAATTAACATGTTAACCTGTGCTTACTATACAGAAATATGCCTACAATTAACACTTTGATTCATACATTTCCTTGAAAAAACTCATTCACTCCAATATTTAGCTCTTACAAACATAGAAAACATACCTGAACAATGACGGTAGTGGAGGCAGATAAAGTAGGAACACCGGTGTCCTGTGCCACCACAACAAAACGAAGCTCGGGCTGTGTCTCGTAATCCAATCTGGCCTTTACTGTCACCACCCCTGTGGCGTTGTCCAGTGCAAAGTGCTCAGATGGTTCTTCCAGTGAATAGCCACCTGTTGAGGATGTACACAATTTTAGAAATCAAAGTTCATACCTATTTGCTATAAGGAGATATAATTAATATTTGAATCACGCAAATTAATTAGAATTTTGCTATCACGGTAATTGTACCTTTTTCTTTTTATACAAGCTGCAAATTAAAATTGTCATTAAAAAACCTAAGGTATGTAAATGTTAGTGAGCACACTGATACTGTACCATTGGGTTTCCTACTAACCTGTAACAATGAACACTGCAAACGAAATGAAAACCTGAGATCTCACCAAAGGAGCTGAAATCTTAAATAAAACCCTAATAAAGATCTATGACATGTCAATGAAAGCAGGAGAAAAGACCAGACAGCTGCAAAACTGCCAAAACAGAATCAATATAAAGAGGAGACAGACATAATTTTTAAAATTTCAGACTGGTATCCCCATCATGTTTACCTTGCAAGGAGAACAAGATGCTAAGAAAAGAAACAAAGCTCTTTCATGGCAAAGACCTTATCAAGAAACTAGCACGGGTTTGGAGAATCTAAATTCTCTCTCACTATATAAATACAATTTTATGACAGAATGATGAAGAAATAACAGTAAAGAGAAGGAATAGAGCACTCCATATGTCTTGACTGCCTGGAGCCCTGTTACTCAGGCCTCCTGGCAGCCAACAGGAAAGAAAGTGCAAGAGGAAAGGAAGTGTTACAGGAAAATAGTGTAACAGGAAAGATGGCTATTTTATAAAACAGAAAAAACAGGCTGAAGAATCCAGGAAAATAATACAATGAATAAAGAATTACATGATGAAGAGAAAGCAGAATTACAATGAGGCTAAGGACATTGTGATTTAGAGAAGCAACATGTGCAACTTCCTAACAAATAAAACTTCTTAAGCAACAAGTAAAACAGTTCTTGATACATGTAGATGATTTACATAAAGAGACAGAACCCATCAGTTTGAGGTTTTCAGACATGAAACAATGAAAAAAACAGAAAAGAGCGAAGACCACGACGAAGTAACAAATAGAAACTTGACACTCATTTGAGTGTCAAGGGATATAGAGAGATAAAAGTCTACATGATACTATGCAGTCATGATACTATACAGTACAGGGTCATGGAGCCATCCATCACACAAGCCAGTTTATAGCAAAGAGTCAAGGCACATTGGCTGGAGCCGTCAACTCAACTAGGCATACACCTGCTTATAAACATATGCTTATAAAATATATAAATAAGCTATTATCTAGTGAAATTATTAGATACCTTTATTACATTTCAAGCCGTTGTAATTATATTTAAAATGTTAATTATTATTTTCCTAATTATTATGAATATACTGTACTGTTGACCAAACCACACACTAGAAATTGAAGAGACGACGACATTTCGGTCCATTCTGGACCCATTATCAAGTCGATAATCTTGATAACTATCGACTTGATAATGGTCCAGGACGGACCAAAATGTCGTCGTCTCTTAAATTCCTAGTGTGTGTTTGGTCAACATTTTTCAGCCACATTATTTTGACTCATCATTTGTATACTGTACTGTATAAAACACCCAATGACAAACAAGTTACATTTTTGCCTGTGATATATATTATGAAGTGCAAACTATAATCTTGCCTGCATTAACTCTTTCAGAAACAGTGTACTGTATTAATGTTCCCATTTGACCTCTGCATTTATTTCTACTGACATCATTTCCTTGTTTTAATTCATGATGGAGCCTTCATTACCCTCATCTCTGTTATCAATGTTTATTACCTATGTTTGAGTCGACATCAGAAGCAGTGATGGTGGTCAAGAGGGAGCCTCGTGGCAGCTCCTCTGCAACTTTTACATGGATCACTGGGCTCTCTGGACTCCATGGGGGAGGGAATACTGGTGGGAAGTCATTTACATCAACAATAGTGATGACAAGGCTACCATGACCAATCTATAGAAGAGACAATTATTAAAATAAACTTTTAATTTCAGTGGTGGAGAAATGGAAATATAAGGCATTGACTTTTGTCATGATACAAGGCTAAGTTCATCTCCTTATATATTAACATATAAAAAATTAACCTGTGGTGGTGTTGCAGACACATCTGTGACGGTGACCGCCAAAGAGACTTCCGTAGCCATAGCCCTGTCCAGGTCCCTTGTCACAGTCACGCTACCAGTGATGGGGTCAACTACAAACACTTCCTGTTTCAGACAAGATCACAATATGTGTTCTAAAATTACACTGCAATGAGAGGAAGTAGAAAACACCTGCCAGCTAATAGATTAGTTATCTTTTCAGCAAGAATGTTTAAATACATTATACAGTGTGCATAATAATAATTTAAGCTATGAAACACACGGGTGTATATCTTCAGACATGAACATTTACTAGCATTGCCCCAATCCAAATAATTAACATTAAAATCTGCAACAATACTCTTCATAACTGACAAATTTAGGAATTAGGAAAGGACCCTTCCTATTCCTTATGATGAAGTTGCAACTTAAAACTGTCATAACACTGTATATAAATCAACAAAATGGCATTCACCAAAGTAATTAAACAGCTAAACAGCAAAAATTTAAAATCTGACAAAATTAAAACATTATTAAATTATACATGCACACACACACACATAATGTATATATATTGTATATAAAAGATTAGGAAAAGAAAAATGAAGAGACAACTCACTGCTAAGGCATCCCTCCGAGGTCCCTCTACAGGACGTCCATCACTGTCTACTGCAGACACTGGTAACTCCACTCCAAACACGAGGGCTCCCTCGCCCTCCACATCAGGATCTTGTGCCGACAACTTGTAGAATGTTGTCCCCGCTTGTATATCTTCTGAAACCTAGTCAGAGACAGAAATATTACTGCAGCTGTAGTATCTGTATAATTCCCGTCAATAGTACTTTAATATCCCCTGAATTCAAGTTTCTATTTTGAAAAAGATTTGTTCCAAAATGTTCACATCAAAAAGTTAACCTTATACAGTAATTCTGTAGTTATTATCACAGTATGGTAGAAGATGCTATAATTTCTAATATATATATATATGGAGTTATAATTCTCTCAGTATACAGGGAATGTAATTCTGACATGAATTTAGGTTTCTTGTCACTGGGCAAAGAACCGGCAAAGGCCAATCTGAAAGTGCTTTGTCACCATGGGACCCTGGTCAATGAGAGCTGGACATGAAGGTTGTGTCCTGGGGTGACCCAGGCCCTAACTCAAAGAGCAATCGAGGAGGCCTTGCTCAGAAACCTTTAAAGATACTCTTAATGTTATAAATGAGCTGGTTGTAGCATATTTTGCATTTTATAAAAGAAGCTTCATACCATTTTGAGTATTAAAACCATTCAACAAACTTTCACTGAACATATTCCAGGCAGAAAGAGTACTCACCTAAATGTGCTTGCAGGGGGTTGAGCTTTGGCTCTTTGGTCCTGCCTAGAGTACCCATGGCACAGTGCACCCACTTCCATGTGTGCATGGCCAGTGCAAACATACATCAGGTGGTATACACTTGTATACACACTGTCCAAAAACACTTACTATTTCAACACATGTGTTCTACTTGTACTCATACAACAGAACATTACACCATCCAGAATGTTTAACACATTTCACAAAGTAAATAGCTTTAACAATTTAAATATGCAGATTAAGAGCCTGAAGGCAGGTGTGCGCGCTGACCTGTGTCCGCTGGGTGGTCGGGGTGAAGTATGGGCTCTTGTCATTGTTGTTTATAATGCTGACAGTCAGAGTACTTGTGGAGGTCTGTTGTGGGATGCCTGAATAAAGAATAATTCAGTAAATCAATTGATTGTAAATTAACACTGACTAAACATGTTAGAACAATTAACTATTCCAAATATAAAATACTCTCAATTCAGAAGTCTGGCTTCTTGACTTCCTAAACACAACTTTCTGAAATTACCTTTATTAGATAATTGATTAATGGTAATTTTAAGACTCAACAAAATGTTTGCAAACATTACTCTCACTTACTTAACTAATTCCTTGAGAGATGAAATAAGAGAGAGAGAAATATAAATGATAAGGATGACATACTCCTACATCGTAAGATCTTAACCCTTAAATATAATCAATCATTTTCTCAGTGACTTTATCCTCTTTAATGAAATACTGTAATATAATTAAAACCCCAGACATGATAGCTTCCCCTTAAATATGACAGTACAGTACTATGCAGGCTTGTGGCCGATTTGTCCTAACCTCCATCTGTGGCCAAAATTTCGATATCGTAACTCTGTCGACGGTCATAATCAAGCTTCCTGGAAACTGTGATGACACCTGTAGCTCCATCAATAGCAAAGTCATCGTAGCCACCACGGTGGATGCGGTAAGTAATGGCGGCGTTGGCACCTGTGTCAGCATCACTGGCGGAGACCTGCTCCACAATACTTCCTAGAGAGACCACACAGTGTGACTGGTTTTGACTACAGTGTAATAGATACTAGTATGCATCTGGTATTTCTATCTCAAAAATAAAATGGTAAGTGAAGAAACTAATGAGTCTATTCCAATTGTATACTTTTGAGCAAAAATTAATAGTTCCCTAGTCAGTATTTTTAATATAGTGAACATTGTTTATTTATCTACTACTCATTCCTTTGTATGTGAATAAATAATGTGACACATACAAGCAGATAACTAGCAAAGTAAAACTCTTCATTAATTATTTGGCATTTCACTATGAAGAGCTACATTTTTCACATGCAAATAACCAACCTTTTATAATCATCAGGGCAAATGGGGGGACCTTTGACAAACCACCGGCTTCCTGTCCTCTTTGAGGCCACTAGTATTAGTGGCCCTTAAGTAAATTCAGGTAAATAATATAATTCCAGTTATCAGGAGCAGGAAGCTTGCACTTATTATGGTTAAGTGATAAGTTGTAAGTGCAGACTTTACAAGACTGTAAGAACTCTTGTATAAATTCTTACAAGACTGTAAGAACTCTTGTATAAATTCTTACAAGACTGTAAGAACTCTTGAATGAACTGAGTCATACATTATGACTGAATGTATGACTCAGTCATACATTAGACTTGAATGACTGCCAAGAGTTGGCAGTCTCACATAAATACAAAAAAAAGGTCTCCCTAGGCCAACTAATGACAGTTTCCAGGATGCAACCCACAACAGTTGCCTAACTCCCAGGGACCTATTTACTACTAGGTGACTAGAGTCATCACGTGAAAAAAAAAAGAAACATGTTCAAGCATTTATGTCCTGCAAAGAGATTGAACTTGGCTCCCTCGGTTGTGAGCCGAGGACATGGACCGTTGCGCTACAGAGCCCACTATACAGATAATGAATTAATAAGGAAACACAAACATTGGACTCCTAAGCATGTATACTTTACCAATGTCCAAGACACACCTTCAGGAGCATTTTCCTGCACAGCAGCCAGGTAAGGGTTCTTGCTGAAGACTGGCTCATTGTTGTTGGCATCCCGTACAGACACTTTAACATTGGCTGTGTGCGATCCCTCACCATCATTGGCCTTGAGGAACAGGGAGCAAAATCATAACAATTGAAAAGTCAGAAATCTTCAAATATATTAGTTTACTGCAAATATGGAAGATATCTAAAAATGAATAATAGATTTAAACATTCTGAACATGTTCTAAGATGTTCAATCCATTGTGCACACACAACAGCCTAAGATGTTGTAGGTACTGTACTTTGGAACATTTGAAACTCTTGCTGATACACGGTGTTCCCAAGCAGTATTTGAGGCCTCCCGTAAACATATGCAATCTTGCAAAATAACTTTTAGTAAAATAATTTTTTAGTATGTCCCAAAATAATTTTTGGGGACATACTGTACTTCTCATGCTGAGGGCTCGATAGATGCACAAGGGAGAGGGATTTGAGCTAGATGGGCACCTCTCAGAATGAACCAATAAACCCACTATGTGGACTCCTGTTCTCATGTTCTTAATATAAAGAATGAGAAATTATTTAACAATTTACTAGGTGATGTTATAGTGTAAGAATACCCAGACAAAAAGAGCATGGATTATGATGAACACATTCGATTAAATTTGAGACTCACCTCGACTGTGAGTATAATATGATCAGCCTTCAGGTTGGACATGTCGAGGCCAGACTCATTGGCAACACGAATTCTGCCAGTGTCCGGGTTGATAGCGAAGAGTCCTGTAGGGTCACCACCAACGATACTGTAAACGACGCGTGAGGTGGCATCCGGATCCTCAGCCTGGGGGGGGGGGCGGGGGTAAGGATAATAAAGCTACAGTGATAATTAGAAAAATGAAAACTGTAGAGAAAATACCATTCACAATAAAGTAAACAATTTCAAAGCAGAGGAAGAAAACATGTATACTGTATATAATGACATCTCATGTAATAGACAATTTTTTTACTGCTACGGAAAACTTCAGTCTCTGGCTTTCCTTTGTGTTCGTAATCTCTGAAAGTATGTGATGTTGTCTGCAATCATTTCTGTAATGTTGTACCCCAGAGATCCAAGACCAGCAGGTTTTGTAGGTCTAATCAGATTTTACTGTCCCCTTATCTTCCTAATATGCTATATCCTCAGCACATTGTGTGATCTTGAGCCACCTCTCCTCTGTATAAGTGCTGTCCAGCAGCCAGGTTCCTTGAACTTCATGCACAAATCCCTTAACATGTAATAAAAGAAGCTATTCAATGATTCATTTCATTCTTCATTCATTAAGAGGCATACTTCTTCCATGCTTTTCTCATTTTCTTTCATTTTTATTCTTATAACTTTTATTCTAATCAACTCTTCTTTATATTTTGCTTTTAGCTTAATCTTGTATTAACCTAACTAATTGCACAACTTAGTTACAGTGAATAAGAGGTCAATTGCACCAAAGTGGCAGACAGAGGGTTTGGCACATTTCCCCGATTTCCAAATCCAACTCTTAGGTTATGTGGCAGCCTTACCGTGACAAACAATGGTGGATGAAAATCGGGTGCGCCCTCGTCAATAACAGCACGGTACTGCTGACGAGAGAACTTAGGTGGGTTGTCATTGCTGTCTGCAAGTGTAACCCGCACCGGCACAACTGTCGTGTGGCCTGTGCCACCTGCATCTGTAGCCTGTTGAGTGCAGCCTGAATTATATATGTGCTAAGATTCACAGGGCTATGTAAATGATCTTGGGGATAATGCAAAATAAACTAAACTTAATTGTTGCAGAGTTCTAGAATCTATGCAATATTTACAAATACTGGAGTGGAGTAGAGCTTGATACTTGCCTGATAAATCAATAAGGATAAAGGCACGAGACAAACTTGACTCATAGAATGTAGTTAGCATGAAGGGAGACAAATTTTAGGGAGGAAATTCAGAGATGCACGAGTAAAAATATGGATGAAAAAATGTGATTGCTTGAAAAAAGTGAACTAGGAATGGGAGTCACTTGCCTGGAACGAAAGAAAATATGTTGGTCGGTCCTCATAGTCGAGACAGTTGCGGTGGCCAGGGGTATCGCAGAAAGCCACCGTGATCACTCCTGAGGTGGCATCAACTTCAAACCTGTCAACAGGAATATATGTATAAAAGGAATGCAAATGATTCACTTTAATTCTTGTTATGCACAGAGCATTTGATCCTATTGTCACTGACTTTGGAACTACAGTAATGCCATTAACCTATACAGTGTTCTATAATTCAAGGACAAATTTACACTATCAGCAAGATATCTAAAATTAATGTGATACATGTGATTAGTCTAGAAGTCAAATGATGATCTGTTTTTTTAAGAGGGTTTCTTTGTATTTCAGGTAAGGATCAATATGACCACATTTTTATTTTCAAAATTGAATTATTACAGTACTACAGTCATTGAAAATATATTAGAAAAACATAGCTTTAAATTCCCACACTTTTATTCTGTATGTAAACATTAACCTGAAAAATTATACCCACAAGTTATGTAATATTCAAGAAATATACACATGTCAATATTATGCTCATAGCTTGCATAATAATGCATCAATACCACAACTCTTACTTTTCTGCACCATTTCCAAAGAGTGAATACTTAATGCCATCAGTGCCAAACTGCCCAGTGTCCCGGTCCGAGGCAACGATGGTACTAACTACGGTGCCAGGGTTGGCAGTCTCCGAGACCACCGCTGTGTATGCCTCCTGGTCAAACTGTGGAGAATTGTCATTAGTGTCAGTGACCGAGACAACAACTGTAGCTGTGGACGAGAGCCGAGGGTTTGTCAAAGTCTCCTCTGCGATCACCTGAGGACAAGAAACCAAGAATTAGTTCTTCATTGGATTAGTAAGTAGTGGAGTAAAGCTGAAAAAACTGGATGGTTGGTGGGTAAATAAATGAATGACTGGGTGGGGGGGGGGAAGAAGGGACAGAAGATGAGTTGATAAATAAACAAATGGAAGATGGTCCTGGTGAAGGACCGGGCCGCAGGGACGTTGAGCCCCGAAATCATCACAAGGTAACCACAAGGTATGTGAAGGGTGGGCAAGTGGATGTGTGATTAAGTTCATGGATAAGCAAGAGTAAATGGATTATTACGATATCTTTAAGTTTCCATTATCAGGAATAGTAAGTCTGTTAAGTTTATCAGTTTCTTTAGCCAATGTCTATCACCAACTATGAGAAAACCATAAAATTGACACCATTTCTCACATTATTAGTTATCTTGAGAGTACAAATGGAAATTAAATTAAATTTATGTAATAAAATTCAAGCTGTATTTACTCAATCCTTAAGAATTTGGCATACCTGCAAGAGGAACTTGCGCTGGTTAGGATTTTCAAAGTCAAGGGGCCCATGAGCCACTCGAATGCTGACAGAGGAAGAGCCTGAGGCAACCTGTGGCTCCACCGTGAAAATTCCAGAAGAGTCCACCAGTCGTAAACTGAACACCGAATTGGACCCCTGAAGGAAGACATTGTATCATCATTACTGAAAATATTATTTACCATACATCATATGGAGCACTACTAAATGCACTTTATTTTAGCCTTATTTAGCACATGACACAATATAACATGCAGTACAATACTAAGGTTTAATTCACACTTGATGCAAGAGAAATTATTATGCAAATTCAGAAGTTAATAATGGCTTAAAAATAAATAATGGATACTGAAAGAAATATGCATAGGTCTTGACAGGTTTTTCTCACATAAATAATATGTATGTGCTGTTACATGTTGGAAACTGTTAAATAGTTGTGTGTAAATTGTGTTGATATATATTCCCTTTATATTTTTTTCTGGAAAACTAAAGCAGAGAGAGACCAACCATTAATCCCTTACCACATCAGTGTCCTGTACAAACATGTCGAGGTTCGGGAGTGGAGTCCCATCTGGAACATTTTCTGGCACAGAGGCACGATACTCTCGTCTATTAAAGGACGGAGGCTCATCATTTACATCACGAATCGTGATAGTTATGTCCACTACTGTTTCCGTGTCCGTAGTACCTACAGGGATCCCATTGACTGTCTCATAAGCCTGAAATTAAAATTATTTACAAATTTTAAGTGGCAAAATTAAAAGTGGCAAATAAATAGTGGCAAATTTAAGTGGCAAATAGGCAAGAGTGGTGCAGAAACAAAAGTAGATGCAGTATTCCTAAACATTTATTATGCATGAAGGTACCATGCATCTTGCATGGTACCTCCCAGTGTCCTGCTGCTTTACCAATCATTGATAGGCCATGTTCCAAAATTAAATAGGTAATTTAATGATGTCTTCAGTTCTTGGCAGAAGTCTCTTTCCACAGCTAACAAATCTATGTATAAAGTATACAGTACATATTTTCAAAGTACAGTATGTATGTTATGTTCCTAAACAGCGCTTTTAAAAAACAATTTGATTATTTTTAAAATACTGAACTTGTAATTTATTGCAAAAAAAAGCAAAATAAACCTTTTACTTCTGTAAGTCATCTGTTCTCTTTCAGTTTCATTTTAAGTGTTTTTTTCGTGACTTGTTAGGTGGCTTAGAGCTTTGTCTACCCATATCTTATCTCAAGCCTTACCTTACTTGTTCTTCCTGGGATATGACCCACCAATTAGCTATCAACTTTGTCCCAATTGTCTGCTGGATGAACAATGATGTTCAGTTAAGGAACATTCAGACAACCATCCCTGCTCAGATCTCATACCCAGCCAAAAATTGCCCCATCAACTATGGTGTTCAGTAAAGTTGTAGTCTGTCATGTCCCGACTGTATTCTTATTTATTAGTGGTTTAGTGGTATTAGTAGTGAAGCTCTGAGTATAACTTCAGGGAGCCACCAGGGCTCGCATAGAAAGAGGCATTTCATTACATTCAATTACTTTTTCCCTCATACAGTACTCTGTAACATTGTGACTGACTCAGGAGCCCCAAATAACTCGTGTTTACACAGCCAAGTTTACAGTGACCAGTCATCCTAGCATGGATCAAGTCAATCAAGTCACATGGTTTAATCTTGAAGACAGCTAATTTAATGCAAAACTCAAATGTGACCTACAGTAATCCTGAGCTCCCTTGACCACAGGAATTGTCTAATTACAGTATAGGAATCTGACTCAATTTGCTTACTTTGACTTTGACCTTAACCACACCATCTGGAGACTGAAGGGCCTCCCGATCCAGCGGTTTTGCAGTGCGAAGTTCACCAGATTTAGCATCTAAAGTAAAGAAGTCCAGTGGATCTAAAGAAAGGGAGATGTAGGGAAACATTATTATTTGTTGTTGCTGTTCTTACAGCTGTACTGAGTGTAGGAATCACTGAAATATTTACTTGCTGTATCTTTGGAGATATAAGACCTGTATTGTTTTTGAATATAAGAATACAGTACTGTATATTTACATACAGAAATTATAAATTTGTACTATGTTACTTACTAATGTATGTATGTAATGCTATAATGTATAATATATAATGTACAATGTATAATGTAATACTTACACTAGTAGTGCCAAAGTCTATTGTTTGTTACATTCTTTGTTGGCCACTGGAGTGTGATCAAAGATTACCAAAGGAGTTATATGCTCATTGATTTTGTTAAATTACTCTACAATATTATTTACAGAAAAATACTTTGTACTAAAGTATTATACTGGCCAAAAATCTCTACTTGTAGTTACAACACTTTCACCCAAGCTGGTTCACGGAGCTCCGAGCAACTACTCTGTGGCTAGTGGGAACATACACACCCAGTGCCCACCCAGTGTCTGCTGGTGCATAATCCCACTCACAGCAGCCAGAGATCCAAGCATTCACTCCCACAGTGTGTGTACACTGCCACACACATGTGCCTCCAGATAATGGGAATATACTGTATTCCCATTAACAATATGGCTCTCCAGTTAATTAGAATGGAGAACTGAATAGGTACACAGTATGTCCATATAACACGAGAATCCAGAAAACTGGAATTCAGATAATGGGGATCCAATATACTGGTACATGATAACTTATGAAAATATATTTAGTAAACTATCAGAATGTTTTTTTTATTGGAAACAATCACAATAATTAAGGTGACAATTGCGGTACTGCAGGTACCTTCATGGTTAAAACAACACTGGTAACTGAAGTTGAACTCACTGGTAACGAGTTCGTATCTGATGGGCCTAGGCGCTCCAGTGTCACCATCTGCTGCCCGAAGAGTCATGACCTGGGTGCCAATTGGGTCATCTTCAGTTACAATGCCAGTGAGGGAACCAGAGAAAACGGGCGGGGAATTCTGCACATCTCTCACTCGCACCACTACTCCCACACTGGACACCTGCCCGCCATCCTGCAGTCATGATATTAAAGTTGTTTTTTAGACAATAACACATAATAAAGGCTCTATCTGCCCATTACTCTAAAACCAACATTGCTTTAATTTGCAGTCATATGTGACATAATTCAATTTACAAAATAATTATTTTGAAGATATTACTCTATTGGTTCTGGACAATCAGCTTTAACAAACAGAATTCAAGTGATTTTCACTATTGACCAATACAAAAACTTATCCAGTTTTTTCTTGGGAAATTTGCTTAAGATCAGTCAAGGATATCCTGAAAAACAAAAAGTTTCTAAACCTGTAATTAATTTAATTTACAATAAATGATATCACTCACCGTGGCAACTAATTTGAACTGGTAAAGGTTGCGAGCAGAGTACTGGAGAGGTTGCTTGAGGACTAGACTGCCCGAGAACTTACGGGCAGAAGTCTGAGAGGCTACGATGGCAAATACCTTGCAATCATCACCACCCTGGGAAGGTTCAAAACATTTAATATACTGTAGTCATTAAAGAGATAAATGAAGTCAACATATTTTCTAACTGAAGTACTTTACAGTTTATTAGTGTACAGTATTGATAAACATTCCGTACACTACTGTATTGTAAAATTACACATATTACATAAAGTGATTCTGTACAGTACAGTACTGTATTGTAAATTGACACATATTACATAAAATAATAGTAATACAGTATGCAATATAAAATATTCAGTTTACATTTGGAAACAACTTAGACTTCTCTTTGCTAAAAAAAATGTTAGCAGTTTTAGTGTTGAGAAAAAACCACTTCTGGGGGAGCCCTGGTGGCCCTCCCCCCTGAAGGCCCATCTACTAGGTTGCATTAGCTATACAGTTGTTAAGCCTAAGTAAACAAAGATACCAAAAAAATATTAGAAAATTCACTTTCGCAAACAGAGTGGTATACAGTTGGAACAAGTAAGGTGGTGGAGGCCAATACCATTAGTAGTTTCAAAGTGTTATATGACAGAGTGCTGGGAAGGTGATACACCATGAGCATAGGTCTCATCCTGTAACTACACTTAGGTTTTTACACATGAAATAACTGCTTGACAACACTCTTGCCTATCTTGGACTCTTATACTATAAGGGGATCATGTATTAGGGTAGATGACTAGTATCTTTGAAGGAAAAATGGAGCAACATATAAAAGAATGGATGGACGAGGGGTAAGAGAGTGATGACTGAGACTCCTAGAGAAACTTCTGTCATAATCCTCACCTAATATGGGGTTTTCAGGAGGGAGTGGAGTCGTAGGTATAAGATTGGATAGCAAAGAGAAAAACCACAGGCAAATCTGATTTGCACGACTCATCTCAAGCTCAAAAGATTGATGGCTCTACCTTGTAATGACTTACCGGACTTATAGGTTCACATTCCACTTTGATATTGTCTCCGACCTGATCCTCATCTGCGAGTCTAATGCCTGGCAGGACAGTACTACCCACAGCAGCATCTTCCGCAATCATGGCTTCATATGGGGTCTGTCAAATAGTATTATAAATATACCTTAAACAATATTAACATCAGGTGATAATATTTATCTTAAGTTAAATTATGTAAGTATAAATAAAGCAATAAAATGTCAATGAAGTTAACATAATATATAGCATGAAAGTATTCACAATTTTATTGTATCTTTAGTTTGAATTAAAGAATGTTAACCTGTATAAATGTTTCTGGACAGGACGTGTAATAAAATAAATATTTTTATTGCTTGAAACACTGTGCGCGTTATAACCTTTAATAACAGAAGCAAGTAAGTAAGTTAAAAGGTCACTGGAAAGGTGACAGCTGATATTTTTTTATTCCTACATGCAGTTGTGCGTCGCTTTGTATTGTTCCTTATACCATTGAAGACAGAATTACCATGCAAATTCTGAGTAGCTACTCGAACTGTTGCTTATTTTTATTATATCATATATGTGATTGCTCTTGTAATGAATAGTGCATATCCAGTTCCACTGCACTTGACTCCATTTGTCAAGACAAACATCCACATCTAAACTAATGTCGATTAGCACAAACAATAGGATCTCTTCTAACACAATGCTGAGCATGACTACTTGATATTCACTCAGCTGGCTGCTTGGTATGGAGAATACAGCAGGTTGCATATAATCCATGTTGCTCCTCCAGTCACCAAGGGACTAGTTTCAAATCTGAACATGGAGATTACATCACATGAAACCAGTAGGCATGGCAAGATGTGCAAAACAGCCCCATTGAAAACGTGAAGTGCAATAGGTACGCTGAAGGAGATCAACATCAAGAGCTCAAGACTTTTCAACACTCTCCCACTACACATAAGGGGCATAACTGGCTGGTCTCTCACATTATTTAAGAAAGAACTCGATAAACACCTCCAAAGAACATCTGATCAACCAGGCTGTGATTCATATGCCAGGTTGTGAGCAGCTGCGCCCAACAGCCTAGTTGACAAGACGACCAACTAGAAGGCCTGTTAGCAAGGAGCCACATTGGTGAGAAAACATGTTAGTAAGGATCCAGACTGGTAAAAAACCATATTAGCAAGGATCCACACTGATGAGAAACCATGTTAGCAAGGATCCATACTGGTGAGAACACAAACAATTAATGAATACCTGCAATGAAATTAACTACACTGACGAGTGATTAATTTACAGTTATCACGGAATTATATATATATAAAAAATACTATTTTTTTATACAGGAGAAAATGACTGCTGACTCTTGTCAGCAGCCTTCGAGTTTTCCCTTTCCACAGCTTATCTTAAGCCGTTCCCTACTACCCTACTGCAGTAGTTATCCTTGGAGATAAGTTGTCTGAAACAACCTGCTAAACAGAGCAGGTTGTTTCAAGGAGGTAATTAGAGACTCAGTTACAACCGAGTCCCTAATTACTGCTGTTAAGGGTTGGTGCCCGGCTGACCCTCCTTGCCTAGGGCTCTAACCCGGCAGAAATTGCTTGCAAGATGTAGGGTGATCGAGATATCACTGCATCACACTCAAATGACATTGTTCAAGTTATGAACCACAGAATAAGTACCTTGACCATATGGAGGTCATTCTATGAGTTTGTTTACTCCCATGCCCACCCTAGGCCTTATTTTTAATGACAACTTGCTAAATAGAAGCAAAACAACACAGCTTACCTGAAGGAACTTGGGAGGATTGTCGTTGGTGTCGAGGACAATGAGTGAGATGGGGATCCTCACCACATTGTTGTCTGCACCTTTGACCTCGTCCTCTACCGTCACCACCAGCCGCAAGGTGTCATTGAGCTGTGAAATTGAAATTGAAATAGGTTTATTGAGGTAAAATACACACAAAGGGATGAGGTATCGCACCCACAAGATGGGTATGGGGTGCATAATAAATGAACTAAATGGGTCACATGTAAACTACTGTATCATCTTGTAGACCTTAACACCCATACTTTGTATCCATACATTTCGCATTCAACTTTGATATTTTGTTATGAAACTCACTATATAATGATCTAATATTAGATCCAATATCCCTGTAATATTTTAGTCTTTCTTGTAGCATGTATTACATACTGTAAATTTTATAAATAAAAATACACATACTTAAAAAATATAAATACAAAAAAATACACAAGAAGACTGGAAAACTAAAATCCACACATTTGAAAAATGAATTCGTAAAGTCAATATTGACTTATTAACTACTTGCATAGGTGATATACTGAACATAATAGATACCCTTAAAAAGATTCATAGAAAACACCGACCTTACCTAACCTTGTTAGTATCTTAAGATAAGCATCTTATTGCTTCGTAATTACAATTATTACTTAACCTATACCTATTATAGGTTAGGTAATAATTGAAGCAATAAGATGCTTATCTTAAGATACTAACAAGGTTAGATAAGGTCGGTGTTTTCTATGAATCTTTTTAAGTGTATCTATTATGTTAAGTATGTCACCTATGCACATATTTAATAAGTCAATATTGACTTATTAAATTTGCGAGAACGGGTTGAAAAATGAAAGGTAAGGTAATTATTAGGAGAAAGTACTAAGCTATTATGACTACTGTAATTAACTATTCTCCATTTTCTCCCTCAGCACCAACCTCCCTCCCTTCCCACATTCCCTCCCTCCCTTCCTTCCCACATTCCCTCCCACCACCAACCCACCTCACGGTCCAGGGGCTTGGCGATGGTGACCACACCGGTGTTAGGGTCCACTCTGAGCCTGTCGGAGCCGCTCAGGCCGTACCTGACGGGGCCGCCCTCGGGGTCGGAGCCCTTTAGCGTGTACACAGCCGCCCCGACGGGAGTATCCTCGCTCACCACGTGAAGGTTCATGTCCGCGGTGAACGAGGGCGGCAGGTTGGCCCATACTCCTGCAAAAAGAGAACAACTGGTCAAAACAATCCTCTTGACCAAACCACACACTAGAAAGTGACAACCCGTTCTCGCAAATTTAATAAGTCAATATTGACTTATTAAATATGTGCATAGGTGACATACTTAACAATAGATACCCTTAAAAAGATTCATAGAAAACAGCGACCTTACCTAACCTTGTTAGTATCTTAAGATAAGCATCTTATTGCTTCGTAATTACAATTATTACCTAACCTATAATAGGTATAGGTTAAGTAATAATTGTAATTAAAGCAATAAGATGCTTATCTTAAGATACTAACAAGGTTAGGTAAGGTCGGTGTTTTCTATGAATTTTTTTAAGGGTATCTATTATGTTTAGTATATCACCTATGCACGTAGTTAATAAGTCAATATTGACTTTACGAATTTGCGAGAACGGGTTGAGTTGGAGGGGACGACGACGTTTCGGTCCGTCCTGGACCATTCTCAAGTCGATTGTTCAAGTCACAATCGACTTGAGAATGGTCCAGGACGGCCCGAAACGTCGTCGTCCCTTCACTTTCTAGTGTGTGTGGTTTGGTCAACATATTTCAGCCACGTTATTGTGACTCCTCGCCTGCAAAACAATCCTCGCTAAATCAACACTAGGTAAGGGGGACAAATGGTGAGAGATAAACACAAGACATCATCAGTTACAAGTGCGGGCGGAGTATCTTTAAGTGTTGAGAGATTCTTCATAATTCACCACCAAAATGAGAAAGTTAATTTCATCACAGTAGTGAAACAACAGTTACTGCATAGCAGCGTAATGGCAGAGTCCTTTGTGTAATGCAAGGTTAGGATCGGAGGGAGGAGGAGGTTCTCGTGTCTTAATGCTATAAGAGTTAGTCGGACTCCTGGTTCAAGAAAATTTGTATGCGTAGAAGGCTGTTAAGGCTAAAGAACCCGAAGCACAACTAGGTGAGTACGTGTAGTCCCACACAACCTGTTTACTATCCCTCCATGGCTGCAGGGTGACTCCATCTGAGCGTTTGACTGTTGTCAGGTCTGAATATTTGAGGTTCCCATTGTGCTGGGCACCCAGCTGTAGCCAAACTTCTCTTGATGATGTCACTGACCGCTCTATGTTTAGCAATCATTCCCTGTGTCTCGCAACAGATGAGACCATGGCTGACGTATTGGTCTGCTGACGCATAGAAGCAGATACACCGGTGTTCAGTGGAGACGGGCGGCAAGGTGCAGGACAACACCAATGGCCCAATGGTCCAGGCGGGTGCCTAAGGCGGAATTAGGGATGACCAACAGGAAGTCCCGCTCATGCTTGCACAGCGAGGCGGCGTGCTCTGTATTTGGTTATCCCATTTGAGCTGTTAGCAGTCACCTGGAAAAGTTGGTCATGGTTTAGAGTTGGCAAGTGTCCAACTGGACGGCTCCTTCAGTGAATTTCAGATCATGAATCCCAGTGGAGTCTTGAGTACTCTAATAGGATCTCTCACCAATTTACTCGCAGCACTGGTCGAGGATAAGAATGGCGGCAATGTCATCCGTGTTGCCTCGCCTACACCTGTACCCCAGACTGTAACGGCATAATACACAGACCTGCCAACAACGCTTGGATTGGGGAGTCTACAGGTATAGCAGTGGACCGCCAGGGGGTTGTCGTACCTGCAAGTTTACTTCTTAACAGATATATCTGACGACCCCAAGGACCAGAACCCGGGTGATCAGGCCCCGGGATGACCAGGCCCCCGGGGTGATCGAACCAGCTGAGCTACCAGCCCCCAGGTAGCCAGCGACAGACAGGAAACTCACTAGGGCCGGTAAGCCAGCTAAGTGAGACGGGTTCCAGTGACCTACCCGTTACTCGGCTCCCTCCGTGTATGCTCCAGGGGGCAGGCACCGTATCTCCTCTCTGGTCTTACCTTACCTTACCTAACAGTGTTTGGGGGCGAGCATTAGCTCCAGGGACCTGCCTTTCGACTATACGTGTTCTTACCTAATAGTTTATAGGACGAGCTTTAGCTTCTGGCCCTGCTTCAAGAAAATGCAGTCTGTCTACCCTTCTCTTGCTTAATGTTTGTTACCTGGCCATAGAATTCTGTTAAACCTGTGAGGCAAGATTTGCCATCCCTGAACCCATGTTGGTGGTGTGTCACGAAGTCCCTTCTCTCCAGATGTGCTAATAGGTTTTTTCTCATGATCTTCTCCATCAACTTGCATGGTATACAAAATAGCTGTCTTCCATATTTCTGGTAGGTCTCCTGTTTCTAGCGACTTATTATACAAGGTGATTGTATACCTTGCTTCCTTACATGCCAATTAAACTACGGATTCCTCCTTTGCTTTACATTTTTTACCTTTTGGACTGGGATAAACTTGTTTACTGCCTCCTAACACTTTTGTGTGACATAATCCATCATGTCTTGTGCAGACTTTACTCTATTTTCCCATGTAAGAAATGTTCTCATCTCTTCAAAGTTTTCATTACACCAGCCCTTTGTTTTTTTTGTGGAAGGATACCCCTTACCTCCAGTAGGTACTCATATATCAGTACATTGTGGTCTCCCATTCCCATGAGCTTCTAACTTCCTTATGTCTGACTCGTTCAGGGTCAAGCCTAGCTGGTTCATCTTTCCCTCTCATTCTTGTGGGTCCCTTGACGCGTTGGTTTAGAAAGTTTCTTGTTGCTATGTCCAAATACTTTAGTTCTCCAAGTATCTGGTCCTCCATGTGGGTCTCTATTCTCCCACTCAATCTTTCCATGGTTGAAGTCTCCCATGATTAACAATCTGGATCCATTCCTGCAAGCAACAAAAGCTGCTCTTTTTATTATAGGGAAGATAAGTGACTTAGATCACTAAGTATCTTATCCCTCAAGATGACCTGGATAAATGGAATTCGATGTGAAGGTTACCCACAGAATACCAACAGAACAAGATGACAGGTGGAGGCTGGAAACTCTGATGAATCATAGAGATGTTAGAAAGTTTTCTTTTAGCGTGAGCGAAGTGGGAAAATGGAATGAACTTAAGGAGCACATTGTGGAAGCAAACACTATTCATAGCTTTAAAACTAGGTATGATAGAGAAGAAGGGCAGGAGTCATTGCTCTAAACAACCGAAGGCTAGAAAGGCGGGGTTCAAGAGGCAACGCTCGATCCTGCAGGTACAAATAGGTGAGTACACACACACCTCAAGATGACGAGGACACTGTAGTCATAAGTTGTCATACTATATTGGCAACACCGTCTTGCAAGCAACGAGGCCAACAGCTGGATATGGCAACACTTACGAAACGTTATCAAGTGGCAGAATTAAGAAACGAGAGAAAAAAGATAACGGAAACTCTCCATTAAAAAAGCAATAACTACTTTCAAATACCAGGCAATAACGATAAATAAGTGTTAAATTTCAGAGGCGGATATTTATTGCATTCAAGTATAACGGTAGTTTAAAATTATATAAAATAAATAAGTTTGAATTACACCGCGAACTTCAAATCGCCAAAATAACGGAAACCTTACATTGTACATAATGACTAGAATTATATCATCTGAAGAGCTTCATCATTATCATCGCGTGGTAATTACGATCTCGTGAACACTAATGACGGTTTTTTAATTTGAATTTTTGAAAAAACATTTTGAATTTGGTTGGAGAAGAACAGTGGATAACAAGAAGAACTCTTCCGAGTGGTCTTAGATCACGAAGCGGAATCTTAAGAGGCAGTGAACTATCAGGGGGAAGCGCCAAGCCATTACGACTATATAGCACTTGGAAGGGGTCAGGATTTGGGATGGGACGGAGGGAAGCAATGGCGCCCAACCACTTGTGGACGGTCGGGGATTGAACGCCGACCTGCATGAAGCGAGACCGTCGCTCTACCGTCCAGCGCAAGTGGTTGGATGAATCTAATGAGAACAAGAGACTAGCAGCAACAGACGAGAAGAACAAGAGCGAGCAGTACACATTAAGTCGACGCTCTGGTTGTGCTTGGCTGGCCACCTGCAGCTGCTGCTGCTCCATATATGGCTCCCCCACACCTGTACATACACACCTGGAACCTCCCCACTCCCCAAGACACATTGCCCGTTCTCGCCAGCATTCACATCGTCAAGAAACTGTCGTACTAAAATGCCTCTATCCTAACCTACAAGAGGACCCGCGAGCAGAAAACGGGATATTATGTCGATTTCGCGAGCCGCTACCATTCCCAGTACGACAATTTTCGCCCATAGATGGAGTATACGTCAAAATGCGACGTGCTATGAGGAGGACGGGTTGGCCAGGAAGTCGTCCAGCAGGGTCGTTAGTACCTCCCCTCCCCTCCCCCCCCCCCCACACACACGCGGGGGAGGGACTTGGTAGGGGAAGAAGACACAGGAAGTGATCAACATATTCCAGCCAATCACCGGGAACTGACCATTTCCAGCCAATCGCCGGGAACTGACCATTTCCAGCCAATCACCGAGAACTGACCATTTCCAGCCAATCACCGAGAACTGACCATTTCCAGCCAATCACCGAGAACTGACCATTTCCAGCTAATCACCGGGAACTGACCATTTCCAGCTAATCACCGGGAACTGACCATTTCCAGCCAATCACCGGGAACTGACCATTTCCAGCCAATCACCGGGAACTGACCATTTCCAGCCAATCACCGAGAACTGACCATTTCCAGCTAATCACCGAGAACTGACCATTTCCAGCTAATCACCGGGAACTGACCATTTCCAGCTAATCACCGGGAACTGACCATGTCCAGCCAATCACCAGGAACTGACCATTTACAGCCAATCACCGGGAACTGACTATTTCCAGCCAATCACCGGGAACTGACCATTTCCAGCCAATCACCGAGAACTGACCATTTCCAGCTAATCACCGGGAACTGACCATTTCCAGCTAATCACCGGGAACTGACCATTTCCAGCCAATCACCGGGAAGTGTGCATGATGCTGAACAAATGACCGGACTGGTCCGCAACATCTAGACGGTCACAAGATATCAACGAGGAAGTTTCAGATTTGAAAATGATATCGAAAAAGAAGCGGGAATCTTATATTAGCCTCACCACAATATACCAGCATCGCTCTCGGCCAATAATGTTGTTTTAGATTCAGCTACTGGGAACAAACCGTTGCAAGCAGCACGGGCTATGGTGACCCCGTAGTACTTACCTGGCACAGGAGATGTGTCCTAGACTAGTGATTGATGAAGATTAAGCCAGCCAAGAGGTGGCACGGGCATGAATAGCCCGTAAGTCAGACGTTTTCTTCTGCGTTGAAAATCACAACAAAGATGGCAGTAGGTGGACACATTTCCTGTGGCTGGAGGTAACTAGACAGAAGACTCCCTCGAAGCACGTATAGAGAATAATGAATAAAATTGCTAAAATATATGTACGATATGAACAAATCCACAAGGGCCGTGACGAGGATTCGAACCTGCGTCCGGGAGCATCCCAGACACTGCCTTAATCTGCCTATATGTATGATATATAATAGGTTTTTACTATAAGCATGAAATACAATCAAGCGAGATGTTTGTGAGAGCGTAGCCTCAATATCAGTCGGGAATATTGAATTTTAGTCATCAAAAGCCTAATTTCTTTACTAAGCGTTTTCCTATCGCGCCTCCGTAATGACGTCACGGGAGTAAATCAACACTGAACAGCTGGGAGACGTGACAAGCAGTTGTAAGGTGTTTCCAGCCCAACACGCCAAGGACCCCAGCTGGTCCACACGACGCAAAAACTTAATTTATGGGAAGGAGGCGAACAGAAAACAAAGGCGGAGGAAAAGACAAGCGAGAAGTACAAAGAATTGATGATGTCTTACGTCGTGACGTAAGACATCATCCATTGTAAGACGTCGTGACGTAAGACATCATCCATTGTAAGACGTCGTGACGTAAGACATCATCCATTGTAAGACGTCGTGACGTAATAAAAGTTGACTTATCACGTGCTAGCTTTCTGCCTGAAGACAGCATTGAGTCTACACTCCAGCAAGGCTGTGTTTATCAGTGTAGGGACGCTGCTGTCTTACTAACACAGGCCCAACCACTTGGACTGGACGGTAGACCGACGGTCTCGCTTCATACAGGTCGCCGTTCAATCCCCAACAGTCCAAGTAGATGGGCACCATTCCTTTCCTTCCGTCCCATCCCCAAAACCCCTGACCCCTTCCCAGTGCTATATAACTGCAATAAAAACAAACAATACAATCTTTATATAAAAATTATAAACAAATATAATTGTCTTATGTGTGGGTGGTTGCCCAATCGTTCTCCCCTCATTAGGGACCCGTACCTGCCTCAGGTCACGTATTAGCGCCTTGTCACCTGGCCCGCCCTCCACTCTTCCCGCGCACGGGAAGAGTGGAGGGTGATCTATGTCTTACCCTTCGGGGAAGACATAGATCAGGCTCCCCAATCCTCACGGAAGCTCATTTGACATTACCAGTCCCATTTCAACCTTTGAATGCTTTCCAGAGTAGTTATATATCCCCGCCGCTTCATGACCGCCTGACTATCGCTGCTTGCTGCCCGCATAGGAAGTTTGCTCTCGTCAATCCTCCTAGGGCCTGCCTCTAGTTCAGCAATACTGATTATACTGTGATGCATTTGTTTACAGAAGGGGGGCGTGGTCCTCTGATGTTGACAGTGTACTTGAAGTGTTTTTAGATCTCTAATGTTTGATAAGGTGTGTACCCTACAGGTCTATATCTTGCTTTAAGGTTTGGATTGCGTCTCCAGTCCGGGTATAGTGCCAGGAGAGGTCAGGGGGTTGACAGGCACTCACTGAGTGCCGGGTCCTGGGAGCTACAGAGTGCCGGGTCCTGGGGGCTACAGAGTGCCGGGTCCTGGGGGCTACAGAGTGCCGGGTCCAGGGGGCTACAGAGTACCGGGTCCTGAGGGCTACAGAGTGCCGGGTCCTGGGGGCTACAGAGTGCCGGGTCCTGGGGGCTACAGAGTGCCGGGTCCTGAGGGCTACAGAGTGCCGGGTCCTGGGGGCTACAGAGTGCGGTGAACGAGGCGTGGCCGTGACCTAGTGACAGTGATCACTAAGAACAGTGACAGGAGGTAACAAGTGTAGCCAGAAGCGTGGTGGCCAGCCCCACTGACCTGCTGGTGATGAGTGGTGTGGCGACTCTGCTGGACCACACTACAGCCACAAGACAGGTGGGAGGCGGGGTGGGGCGCCCCCCCCCACCTGTTGTACACACACACACACACACACACACACACACACACACACACACACACACACACACACACACACACACACACACACACACACACACACACACACACACGATCTTTAGTCAAAGGATCACAATACACATGGCCTGGTGGTGGTGGAGGCAGACTCCATACACAGTTGCAAATGTATAAAATAAAAGGCATAGCCATCAAACACACATCGTGTCAGCAAGGTGGACAGCCCGCCTGTCTTTCCCCCTACACCCTGTATGTGTGTGTGTGTGTGTGTGTAGGGGGGGGGGAGGGGGGACTCATGTAAACCCTCACGTGAGAGAAGTATCACCTAAAGAAACAGTAATTCAGGTATCCACCACCCATTATGGGGTCTGGAAGCGCAGTGGTCTAAGTCCATGGCTCACAACCGAGGATCGTGGGTTCTATGCCAGATATATCTGTTCACCCGACAGTAAATAGGTACCTGGGAGTTAGTCAACTGTTGTGGGATGCATCCTGTGGAAGATAATCAGTAGTTGACTTAAGGGGATACAAGGGGCTTAACTATTCAAGACAGGTGTCACTTAAACCTACCTGGAGCATACCTGGAGAGGGTTTCTAGAGTACTTCTACTCCCCAAGTCCGGCCCGAGGCCAGGCTCGACTTGTCATAACTTGGTCCAACAGGCTGTTGCTTGGAGAGGCCCGCAGACCCACTTACCCACCTAAGTGCCTCACAGACACACCAACACCCCCCCCCCCCCCCTAATCTGTTCTGTGAGGCTGTTTGTCTTCGCATGACCATCACAGCCGGGCTGATCCACAAGGCCCATTAGAACCTTGCCAGGTTCTTGCTTCAAAGTTTCCACTGTTGTTGCAAGGACATTTTGTGAGGCAACATTAGGCCCTTTGTTACCTTCATGCAATATGTGTTGCTTGCCAGTGTTGCTTGCCTGTGTTGCCTGTCAGTGTTGCTTGCCAGTGTTTTCCTGTCAGTGTTGCCTGCCTGTGTTTTCTGCCAGTGTTGCCTGTCAGTGTTGCCTGTCCACCCATGGAGGCCAGGAATGGTGTTCATAATGAATATAATGAAGAATGACTCACAACCGCCTGGTTATGAATGGTATTATAATGGTGAGAAGATTCCAGTGACGCCGTCAGTCACCATCACCACCACTATCACTACAACCACCACCACATTCCACCACCACCATTACTGGCGTTTCCGTCACCACCACCACCATTACTGGCGTTTCCGTCACCACCACCACCATTACTGGCGTTTCCGTCTCCACCACCACCACCACCACCACCACAAACAGCCAAACCAAACACTAACGACCATACCAGGGATGTCATTACCTTGGCCGGAGGGGGGGGTGGGGGTTATCAGGGGAGGAAGTGGGGGGGGGGTGTTGGGGAGGGTCAAGACAAAGGGACATTTTGTGTGCTCACTATATGACACTGAAACATTGATTTATCTCTCTGGCTCATTTGGATACTTGGTCTCCACCGGTGTCCCAGTGTTCGTGAACCAGCCATTCCAAATAATCTGTCTCTCCTTGTCAATTCCCCCCGAGAACTGTGTATGTGGTGGTCATGTCTCCCCTAGCTCGTTTGTCTTCAAGTGATGTGAGGTTTAATTCCTTTAGACTCTCCTCATAACCCATCCCTCTGGGCAGAGACGATTGGTTAGCAGTCCGTAATTGTTCACCCAAGTTCATCAAGCAGCAATTAGGGACCCGATTGTAAACCGGTTGAATGATAGAGAAAAACTGGCAGCAGGGTAAGAGGAGGTGAGGGGAGAGAGAGCTCACAACCTGTTAACACAAGCTCAGAAATACTGGAAGACATTTTATCAATACTGCCAAAATGTTTCAATACATCGGTAAGAGTGTAGTGTACACTGTGGTCTTCCATTGCGCTTATGACACACTCAGAGTTTCCAATACATTTATTTTACACTTGCTACAGTGGCTCTCACTCCAGTGTGTTGTCCTTGAATTGTGCGAGGGTTTGGAAGTTGATTCTGCAGGATTTCCCCATGTGTGGGTTGCTACCCGTTCTCGCACTTGCTTTTAGTCAATATTGGCTTATTTAATAAGTGCATATGTGACATACTAATTGATTGTGAATATTTTAGTTTACCTTGAAAAGCTTCATAGAAAACACCGACCTCACCTAACCTTCTTAGTATGTTAAGATAAGCATCTTATTGCTTTGTATTTACAATTATTACTTAACCTATCAACGGTATAGGCTATAGGTTGGTTTATATTGTGGTATATCGCTCTCGTCCCCCTCCCAGGAGCACACTTTGAGAACTTAGAACTTAGAGGCGGCGTCAGCAGTGTAAGTGCTGGGCTGGTTCAGTGCAGGCAGTTGAGGATCTCTCTATATTTTCAAGCTCTGCCATCGACTTGAGAAGGGTCCAGGACGGACCGAAACGTCGTCGTCGCTTCACTTTCTAGTGTGTGGTCTGGTCAACAAGTTCTGCAATCTTGCCTGATTTGGAAGATAACGTAAGGACTGAATAGATAACACCAGTGCTTTGAGGAGCATCTGGCAGCCCTTGTCCTGAGAGCTCTCATATAATAAACCTACCTCCTATACACCACACATTACAGTATTAAAAACAATTCTGTTTATAAAAGGAAAAAATTATAATGGTTTAGGGATCCCCTTCTTGACCTGGAAACTGTACATGAACTAGGATATCATTCAGGGATTTTCCTCGCTTCTGTGTTATAGGAGGTTATCTTGAGGTTATCTTGAGATGATTTCATGGCCTTAGTGTCCCCGCGGCCCGGTCCTCGACCAGGCCTCCACCCCCAGGAAGCGGCCCGTGACAGCTGACTAACACCCAGGTACCTATTTTACTGCTAGGTAACAGGGGCATAGGGTGAAAGAAACTTTGCCCAATTGTTTCTCGACGGCGCCTGGGATCGAACCCAGGACCACAGGATCACAAGTCCAGCGTGCTGTCCGCTCGGCCGACCGGCTCCCTAGTTGGGCCTTGGGTCTTGGGCCTTGTGGATAGGAGATGCCTCTGAAGGAAAGAACACCCTCCCCCCCCCCCCCCATGCTACATGTTCATCAAATTGTTCATTCACCCATGCCAAGGGGCACTGATCTAGCTTACAGACCCTGCACATGCTGGAAATATATAGTGATGGAAGCAACATTCTTTTCCAAGCCACTTTTGGGCTTCTGACATTATTTTTTCCAAATCTTTCAACACCGTATTGGGGGAAGCGAACACAGACGCCTCCTACCTTACTTCCCTTAACATGTGCAACCTTTTCCCTCTCCCTCACCACCTGGCCCCGTTCCCTACCCCCCTCCCCTAATGCACAAGTCCCTCTGCCTTCCACCCAAACATGGAGAGACTGCCTCTCCATGCTGCAGGTGTGGGGGAGGGAGGTGAGAGATACAAGGACAGATGAATAAGGCACGTGAGAGTAGAGTGAAGATGTGGGGGGAGAGTAGAGGGGAGGAATAAGAGGGAAAAGGTGTTGTAGGTAATGTAAACAAGAAAGGGTGAGTGGGAAGGGATGCGAGGAGGGGGGGGGATAGGAGGGAGGGAGTGGAGAGAGTTTCAACATTCCGAGTGTGTTGTAAGCTGTCAGGTGTGGCCTCATCTTGGGTCCTAGTGTGCTTGCCTGCCTGCCTGCTTACCTGTGTCTGCCTGCTTGTTTGCCTGCTGGAGCTAGTAAAACTTTAGCCAAAAATTATAGACCAGTTGCAACAACATCATACATTTTAACAGTTTTAGAAAGAATGACTAGGAATCAAATTTCCAGTTTTATTGAAAATAATGAACTACACAACCCAGGACAAGATGGCTTTAGAGCGGGAAGATCCTGTCTCTCACAGTTACTCAACCACTATGACAAATTCACAGAAGCTTTAGAAGAAAAACAAAATGCAAATGTTGTATACACAGACTTTGCAAAGGCATTCGACAAATGTGAGCATGGATTATTAGCACATAAAATGAGATCAATAGGAATAACGGGTAAATTGAGGCGTTGGATTTTCAATTCATGTCAAACAGAATGCAGAAAGTAACAGTCAATCACAAATTATCAAGCCCAAGTGCAGTGAAAACCTCTGTACCCCCAAGGCACAGTCCTTGCACCTTGTGGCTACCTTGTGTACCCTCCGGGGATCAACACACCCGAGGCTCGGTCTTCGACCAGGCCTCCCGGTGGGTCGTCTGGTCAACCAGGCTGTTGGACGTGGCTGCTCGCAGCCTGACGTATGAATCACAGCCTGGTTGATCTGATATTCTTTAGAGGTTCTTGTCGAGTTCTCCCTTGAAGACTGTGAGGGACCGGCCAGTTATGCTCCTTACGTGTAAGTGGGAGTGTTGAACAGTCTTGGAGGGTAACTGGGTAACTGCGTCCTAGAGGGTCTCTCGGACGCAGGTTCGAATCCTCGTCACGGCCCTTGTGGATTTGTTCATTTGGTAACTGGCAGACTTCGTGGTTGGGGACTGGAGTCTGGGGTAACTGGTAGGAGGTAGTAGCAGGTGGTGGGGCGCAAGGTTCCAGGTGAGAGGGGTAAGGCAAGTGGAGGGAGGTGGGGAACTGACCACTTTCTCTATGTCATACAACAGGTACTCGCCCGTCCTGTACCTCTGCTACCCTACCCTTCACCCCGACACACCTGTCCCCCTGCTACCCTACCCTTCACCCTAACAATAACATGTGTGGAAGCATCGGAGTGTGTATATATGAATGCTACACAGTATTCATCTATGGACATCCATATATGGTGAAACACATGTGAAGAACCTCTCACACACTCACAGCTCCCGGACAAGAGGGAGCCAGCTTAGCTTAGCTGTCAACCCCCACACATCGTGTCAGCAAGGCGGACAGCGCGCCTGCTTTCATACCTCTCACTGTATTTCCCACTTCTATACTTCCCTTCACCTATGCCTCTCCTTCCTCTTTACTCCCCCCCCCCCACAAAAAAAACACCTGTCCCCCTGCTACCAGACACCTACACTCGGGGTCTCGGCGTTGCTCATGCAAAAGACATTTCCGCTTCGGGTGTCAGGCATCGGTCCCCGGCCACACTTTCTC
This sequence comes from Procambarus clarkii, assembly GCF_040958095.1. NCBI lineage: Eukaryota > Metazoa > Arthropoda > Malacostraca > Decapoda > Cambaridae > Procambarus > Procambarus clarkii. Next base: position 16,090,050 of record NC_091235.1, read on the forward strand.
ACCCTCTACACTGTCTGCTCCTCCACCAGTGTACTACACACTCCCCCACCTCTTCTCCTCATCCCCTCAAGGTAATATGTAATTTGCGTTTATGTTTAATATATATAACATATTATTGAAAACTGAAAAGTACTAGACTAACACACACACACACACACACACACACACACATATACACATAGGTGAGTACTCACAACTAGGTGAGTACATATACTACAGGATACACACATATACTACATATACTAAATACACACACACACATACACACACATATATACTACAGGAAAGAGGTGGTTGGGTTGACTGTGTCTATCTGGACCTAAAAAATCCTTTTGACAGTCCCACACAAGAGGCTGTTCTGGAAACTGGAACATGCTGTAGGGGTGACAGGGAGACTTCTGACATGGATGAACAATTGTCTAACTGACAGACAGATGAGGGCAGTAATCAGAGACAATGTATCTGACTGGAGGAGTGTTACTAGCGGAGTACCACAGGGCTCAGTTCTTGCACCAGTAATGTTCATCGTCTACATAAACCATCTACCAGAAGCAATACACAATTATATGAACATGTTTGTGGATGATGCTAAGATACTGGGCAAGATAGGAGACGCAGACGATTGTAATGCACTTCAGATTGATCTAGATGAACTAAGTGCTTGGAGCGTCTAGTGGCAAATGGAATTCAATGTGAATAAATGCCATGTTATGGGATGTGGAATCTGAGAAAATAGACCACACACAATTTACAAATTATGTGCAGAAGTTGTATGGTGCCCAAATCTCAAGAAGCACATAATAGTGGCACTCAGAGTGGGGATTGTGAGTGTGGGGCACTCACATCAATGGATGATGAGTCTGGAGCATTCTAATCTTTGGACGATGAGTGTGGAGTGTGGATATACACACTTGGGTCTCACCGGCTTGGTCTCCACTCCTCATGCACTCCAAGCAAACATTAGATATCTCGTAGAATTCTTGTATTAGTATAAAATTGTTTTCACACATTGGTGTATAGAGAATATCCTTCTGCGGGGAATTTCTCGCTCGTCGTGAATCATATATTCATTTATATGTTGTATAACTCCATCTCTACCCCTTCCTCTCCTCACATCTCTCTCTCTCTCCTCCCCCCTCACTTCTCTCTCCTCCCCCTCTCCCCCCTCTGTGTAATGTGTTAGGATCACCTGAGGTCACACTTTCTTGAACATAATCACCACATACATGAATGACGCGTCGAATGATGAGCAGAGAGTGAGGAGTGAGGGAGTGATGGAGGGAGCGAGAGTGAGGGAGGGAGTGATGGAGGGAGGGAGAGAGTGAGGGAGGGAGGGAGTGATGAAGGGAGGGAGAGAAGGTAAACATGAAACAGGAAGAGTAACATGGAAGAGAGAATAAGGGAGAGGGAGAAACGGAAGTCACGTTGATGAAGCAACAGCGAGAGGAAGCAGCAGATGGCCAAGAACAGCCCCGTCCTCCTAAGGTTTCCCAACGTCAAGAAACGGCCGTACTAAAGTGCCCTCATCCAAACTTTCCAGAGGACCCAAAACAGAAAACGGGACAGTACGTCAACTTCGCGAGCCGCTTCCATTTTCCAGTACGACGATTTTTGACCTTAGGTGGAGTATACGTCAAAATACGACTGTTATGTAGTCTCGGGCCGGGCTTGGGGAGTAGAAGAACTCCCAGAACCCCATCAAGCATGTATATGTGGGCCTGCGGGACGCTCCAAGCAACAGCCTGGTGGACCAAGCTCTCACAGGTCAAGCCAGGCCTCGGGCAGGGCTTGGGGAGTAGAAGAAGGGAGTTCTTCTGGGAGTTGAAGAACCAACTCCCAGAAGTTGGTTCTGAGAGTTCCGGAAGAACCCCCAGAACCCCATCAAGCAGGTTAACCTAATGTACCTTCTTGGATGTAAATAAATAAGGAGAAGAGCTATGGAGATAAGATTAGGGTAACAAAATTAGTGAAAGGTGAGAGTGAGAGAGAGAGAGAGAGAGAGAGAGAGAGAGAGAGAGAGAGAGAGAGAGAGAGAGAGAGAGAGAGAGAGAGAGAGAGAGAGAGAGAGAGAGACAGAGAGAGAGACAGAGAGAGAGACAGAGAAAGAGAGAGATTAGAAAGTGTGGATAAAATTTACGAGAGAAAACAGGGCGAGGGTTAAATACAGGTGAGCACTTTCGCGGGTATATCTGTGACCCCCCTCCCTCCCCCTCCCCCCTCCCCCCAAGCATCACCCCCCCCCCCCCGCACATTCCTCTCTCCTACCAATCCCCTAGAGCCTCCTCTCTACCTCCTAATCTCCTCCGACCTACCAATCCCCCCTCACGAATTATGTGAGAGAGCTTTAACAAGCTTTCTCTAGTTAAAAGAGGTGATATGATCACTACGTACAAAATAGTAACGGGAATTGACAAAAATTGACGAATAAGAATTCTTGAGACCTTGAATTTTAAGAACCTGAGATCATAGATTTAAACTAACTTAACAAAGCTGTCGAAGAAATATGACAAAAAAAGTTCACTTTTACAGAGTGGTAGACGGTTGGAACAAGTTAGGTGAGAAGGTGGTGGAGGCTTGGTTGCCAGCCTCCAGCAACAGCCTGGTTGATCAGTCCAGCAACCAGGAGGCCTGGTCGACGACCGGGCCGCGGGGACGGTAAGCCCCGGAAGCACCTCAAGGTAACCTCAAGGTGTGCCAAAACCGTCAGTAGTTTCAAAGCGTTATACGACAAAGAGTACTGGGAAGACGGGACACCACGAGCGTAGCTCTCATCCTGTAACTACACTTAGGTAATTACAGGATGAGGATTACAGGATTAAACTTAGAGACACTCCCCCCCTCCCCTCGTCCTCACCGTTACTCCCAAGAGTACAAATAACGGTACCGTTGCTGGCCTCGAGAGTGCCCGCGCGCGCGTGCGTGCCCAGGATATTTATAAAATAAATAGGTATATTCAAAGTTGGTCTGTGAGGCACTATAATAAGTGCGTTTTCAAAACTTGGAATGACTGAAGTACTTTACAAGGAAAAGATTCGCACGCGACATTATGGCGAACTCCACCCTTGTAATTAAGTGCATTCGAACCCTAACTATAGCCACGAGAGTACACCAAGAGTCATGAGTACACCCATGAGAGTACACCCATGAGAGTACACCCATGAGAGTACACCCATGAGAGTACGCCCATGAGAGTACACCCATGAGAGTACACCCATGAGAGTTCCTGTAAGTCGTACAAACCAGTAACAGTTCACAGTCGGGTAACAATGAGAAGCAAGAAAGGAGGACTGCGAAGTAGGAGTGTGAGTTGTGAGTGTATATTCCCAGGTGTGTGAGTGTGTGTACCGGATTACCGGGGTTGTCCTCACAACCTGTTCCTCATCCTGCCCTCGCCACCTACCGGGTTCCTGGCGCTTCTGGTTCCCGGTTCACAGCTTCGGTGTTGGCTTTCAGGCCTACCTGAAACCCATCCGGGGAGGCCTGGTCGATGACCGGGCCGCGGGGACGCTAAGCCCCGGAAGTACCTCAAGGTAAGGTACTACCTTACTAGCTTGTACTTACTTAGCTTGTACCACCTGAAGCAGTACAAGAACTCCCAGAACCCCATCAAGCAGGTATCAGAGCAGAGGCAAAATAATACAGAGCGATAGCACTAACATCACACATCATAAAAATCTTTGAGTGCTAAGAAGTCAGATCACAAAATACATGGAATCACAGCATCTCCATAACCCCGGACAACATGGGTTCAGAACAGGGCGCTCTTGCCTGTCGCAGTTGCTGGACCACTATGACATGGCATTAGATGCTATGGAAGACAAACAAAACGCTGATGTAATTTACACAGATTTCGCAAAAGCCTTTGACAAATGTGACCATGGTGTTATTGCACATAAAATGTGTTCAAAAGGAATTACCGGAAAAATAGGCAGATGGATCTACAATTTCCTGACTAACAGAACCCAATGTGTAATAGTCAACAAAATAAAATCCAGCCCATCAACCGTGAAGAGCTCAGTCCCCCAGGGTACTGTGCTTGCTCCAGTACAGTCCCCCAGGGTACTGTGCTTGCTCCAGTACTTTTTCTCATCCTCATATCGGACATAGACAAGAACACAACCTACAGCACTGTATCATCCTTTGCAGATGACACTAGGATCTTCATGAGAGTAGACAACATAGCGGACACGGCAAACTTCCAATCAGATGTAAATCAGGTCTCTCAATGGGCTACAGAAAATAATATGGTGTTTAATGAAGATAAGCTCAACAATTGCTACCTCCAGCAGTACTGATGGTAGCAATTGTGGTGGTGGAAATGATGATTGTGGTGGTGGAAATGATGATTGTGGTGGTGGAAATGATGAGTGTGGTGGTGGTAGTGGTGGTGGTGGTGGTAGTGGTGGTGGGAATGGTTGAGACGATAGAGGAAGTAACGTTGACCTCAATACAGGAATGTGTGCGCTGCTCATGACCAGTGCTACTTAGCGTCGCTCTCCGCCACACGCCACACTGGTTCCTCCAACAGTACTGGTCCCCAGACTGGTTCCTCCAACAGTACTGGTCCCCAGACTGGTTCCTCCAACAGTACTGGTCCCCAGACTGGTTCCTCCAACAGTACTGGTCCCCAGACTGGTTCCTCCAACAGTACTGGTCCCCAGACTGGTTCCTCCAACAGTACTGGTCCCCAGACTGGTTCACTCCAACAGTACTGGTCGCCAGACTGGTTCCTCCAACAGTACTGGTCCCCAGACTGGTTCACTCCAACAGTACTGGTCGCCAGACTGGTTCCTCCAACAGTACTGGTCCCCAGACTGGTTCACTCCAACAGTACTGGTCGCCAGACTGGTTCCTCCAACAGTACTGGTCCCCAGACTGGTTCACTCCAACAGTACTAGTCCCCAGACTGGTTCCTCCAACAGTACTGGTCCCCAGACTGGTTCACTCCAACAGTACTGGTCGCCAGAGTGGTTCCTCCAACAGTACTGGTCGCCAGACTGGTTCCTCCAACAGTACTGGTCGCCAGACTGGTTCCTCCAACAGTACTGGTCGCCAGACTGGTTCCTCCAACAGTACTGGTCCCCAGACTGGTTCACTCCAACAGTACTGGTCCCCAGACTGGTTCACTCCAACAGTACTGGTCCCCAGACTGGTTCACTCCAACAGTACTGGTCGCCAGACTGGTTCACTCCAACAGTACTGGTCGCCAGACTGGTTCACTCCAACAGTACTGGTCCCCAGACTGGTTCACTCCAACAGTACTGGTCCCCAGACTGGTTCCCTCCAACAGTACTGGTCCCCAGACTGGTTCACTCCAACAGTACTGGTCCCCAGACTGGTTCACTCCAACAGTACTGGTCGCCAGACTGGTTCCTCCAACAGTACTGGTCGCCAGACTGGTTCCTCCAACAGTACTGGTCGCCAGACTGGTTCCTCCAACAGTACTGGTCCCCAGACTGGTTCACTCCAACAGTACTGGTCCCCAGACTGGTTCACTCCAACAGTACTGGTCCCCAGACTGGTTCACTCCAACAGTACTGGTCGCCAGACTGGTTCACTCCAACAGTACTGGTCGCCAGACTGGTTCACTCCAACAGTACTGGTCCCCAGACTGGTTCACTCCAACAGTACTGGTCCCCAGACTGGTTCCCTCCAACAGTACTGGTCCCCAGACTGGTTCACTCCAACAGTACTGGTCCCCAGACTGGTTCACTCCAACAGTACTGGTCCCCAGACTGGTTCCCTCCAACAGTACTGGTCCCCAGACTAGCATTACACACACGCTACATATAAGCACTTAAGGGATTTAGATACTCCGCTGGGTTCAATATCCGCCTGAATTCTTTAGTTTCCGATACTAGCGAGAGAGAGGGAGAAGGAAGGAGGGGGGGGGGGGGAGAGAAGGAAGGAGGGGGGAAGAATGGGGAAGGAGGGGGTGGAAGGGGTGGTGAGGATCTTAGCTAGTTGTTAAGAGGAATACTGTGGTTAGAGAGGTATATAATGTAGGTCAGAGTTATAGGGCGGCCAGGCACCAGGAGGGCCGCACCCGCCGCCGCTACTCTTGCTGCTCCTGGTGTTGTTCCTGGCCCCTGACCCCACATATCCATGTGTGTGTGTGTGTGTGTACAAGCACATGTGTATAAGGTATTTAAGCTGCATCAGCCTCCAGACCTGTTAGCCGTACAGGTGTGGACGGGGTTCTCAGACATGCTGAGAACTCCTCCCGTGTCTTCAGTCTAACTTAACGTAACGTAACGTTGGGAGCCGGTCGGCCGAGGGGACAGCACGCTGGACTTGTGATCCTGTAGTCCCGGGTTCGATCCCAGGCGCCGGCGAGAAACATTGGGCAGAGTTTCTTTCACCCTATGCCCCTGTTACCTAGCAGTAAAATAGGTACTTGGGTGTTAGTCAGCTGTCACGGGCTGCTTCCTGGGGGTGGAGGCTTTGTCGAGAACCGGGCCGCGGGGACACTAAAGCCTCGAAATCATCTCAAGATAACCTCAAGATAACGTAACGTAAGCTAGAGACGTCTCTAGCTGTTAACACGCCACAAAACACTCCTGTTTAACCCCCTCAGTATTACCAACAGACGGAGTGATCTATTCTGCTAGTATAAACTTTTTAAGTAATCTTCAATCTTCTTCGTGCCCAACCGTGACCGTACACTTGGAAATTCAGGGCGCGTGAAGGAAGCAAATATTTAAACCTAACCGTAGGTGAGTATACTCTTCCGTTAATGGTGTAGTATACAGGACCCTTAGACAGGACGTTAAACTCTCCCGAGGCCAGATTCACGAAGTAGTTACGCAAGCACTTACGAACCTGTACATTTCTCAATTTTTGGCCGCTTTGTTTACAATTATTAAACAGTTAATGAGCTCCGAAGCACCAGGAGGCTGTTTATAACAATAACAACAGTTGATTGGCAAGTTTTCATGCTTGTAAACTGTTTAATAAATGTAACCAAAGCCGTCAAAGATTGAGGAAAGATGTACAGGTTCGTAAGTGCTTGCGTAACTGCTTCATGAATCTGGCCTGTAGTGCAGTGAGTGTTCCTGCACATATGAGGTATGCAACACGTTATTACCTATTAGTCCCTCGCCTCTCAACACTGAAGTGAAGGACGCAACACAGATCCCAGAGAAATACTGCAAGTTGTCAACAGAGCAGCGTCTGGGATGCTCTCGGACGCAGGTTCGAATCCTCGTCACGGCCCTTGTGGATTTGTTCATTTGATGCATCACGCTATTGTGATTTCTGTGTGTATTGATTGTACTACTTTCGTATAGGGACACTTAAATTCTTTTCCTGAATCCTGATCTCTGGCTTCTTAAACGAAACAGTTTCATCTCAAACGAACAATAATTTATTGGTTGATATTAACGACAAAATTAACAAAATTACTTGTCTTCTTTTTTTTAAGTTTGTACAAGATGTATGCCTGTCAGCTGAGTGGACAGCGCTTCGGATTCGTAGTCCTGAGGTTCCGGGTTCGATCCCCGGTGGAGGCGGAGACAAATGGGCAAAATGTTTCTTTCACCCTGATGCCCATGTTACCTAGCAGTAAATAGGTACCTGGGAGTTAGACAGTTGCTACAGGCTGCTTCCTGGGGGTGGAGGGCTAGTCGAGGACCGGGCCACTGGGACACTAAGCCCCGAAATCATCTCAAGATAACCTCCCTCATTCTCCCACTAAGCTGGGAGACTCCCACAGGAAGGTGATAGTGATCCAACACCGGGATGATATCTTGAGGTTATCTTGAGATGATTTCGGGGCTTAGCGTCCTCGCGGCCCGGTCCTCGACCAAGCCTCCACCTGGTCGAGGACCACACTTTGCTATACAGCAATATTACAAGATCTTTCACCAGTTCCCTATGAATTAGGACCCGTGAGTGACCTGCCAACCTGTCAAGGACTGGGTCAAGGAGCTTGACAACCCCTAGAACCAGATGCTGCTGCTGTACAATGATTCAGGGCCAGTCTGCTGTATAATGACTTGAGGGTAGTTTATCACACGCTGGACACGGCCAATACACCCCACGGGACTCGTGTGAAGGGACGAGAGGTCACTAGCAGTGTACTGACCTTGGAGCAGGAGTGAGGTCACCAGCAGGAGCGGAGCCAGGTCAGGTCGTCTGGGTCTTCTTGACTTCATGGTTCTGTCAAAGACAAACACACACATGTCAACACAACACGTTTAAGACACGTCCAACACATGCTCAGGATACGACCAACATGGCCTTGGGTCGTCCCAATATACGTTTAGTATATACACTCAAAATATCATTGCAAACGCGCAACATATGCTTACATGCCGAAAATATGCTCAGGATATGCCCAACATGCTTTTAGGGCATACTCAGCATAGGAGGGAGGGAGGGTAGGAGGGAGGGAGGGAAGGAGGGAGGGAGAGGGCGACAAGAGGCCTGGTCAGAGACCGGGCCTCCAAGGTCAGTGATTCTTGACCCCCAAAAATTAACGCAAGGTAATGCAAGGTTGGAAGGTAACCCACATTGCACGCCACGAAGGTAAACTGCCGCGTGGGGAACCGCATTACCCATGTAAACTCGAGCGAGAATAATGCAAATAACCTAAAGTCTTCCACACTACCAGGAACACTGAATCACCAGTCGTCTGAGGCCAGATTCACGAAGCAGTTACGCAAGCACGTACGAACGTGTACATCTTTCCTCAATCTCTGACGGCTTTGGTTACATTTATTAAACAGTTTACAAGCATGAAAACTTCCCATTCAACTGTTGTTATTGTTATAAACAGCCTCCTGGTGCTTCGGAGCTCATTAACTGTTTAATAATTGTAAACAAAGCCGCCAAAGATTGAGAAAAGATGTACAGGTTCGTAAGTGGTTGCGTAACTGCTTCGTGAGTCTGGCCTCTGGTGATTTGAGTGATAGTTAAACATTTACCCAGTTCGCATTTTCTTTAAAACCAGGGAAAATGGGAAGGCAGAAGGGAAGAGGGAGAGAGGGAGGGAATTATCCGGGGAAAAGCGCCAAGTCATTACGACTATATAGCACAGGGATGGGGTCAGGATAAGGATTTGGGATGGGACGGTGGGGAAGGAATGGTGGCCCACCACTTGGACGGTCGGGGATTGAACGCCGACCTGCATGAAGCGAGACCGTCGCTCTACCGTCTACGTTACAAGTTAGGTTTTGTTCTGTAAATATATTTCAATTTTTATAGTGAAACAAAGCCGCCTGAACGAGCCCAGCCTAAGGACGGGCAGATAAAGGCGGGGCCCAGGAACTGGTTCTGAACCGTATAAGCTGTACTAGGAGAGTACGAAGCGAGAGAGGAGAGACAGACATACGCAGACAAATATAGGGGACAGCAACAGCAAAGAGAATAATGACAATAATACAAGATTTAAAAGTATTTTCTGAGCTTTCACAACCACAAAAAATACATCAAATAACAGAGAGAAAGATTGGAGTTAATGTGAGGTGACCTGGAGGGATCAAAGGTCACGGAGGTCACACTAAGTCACGCCCTCCACACCACAACCTTCACTTGCCTTAATTATCTCTATTCCCTCCCTTCTCCTACCTTCCATTACCTCCCCCACACTACACCTACATACCAGTTACACCAGTTACAGCCCCGCTCCTGTGCCAGGTAAGTCCACTACGGGATCACCATAGCCCGTGCTACTTTGGAACTTTTATTCTAAGTAGCTGAATTTAGAACAAAACTACACCTGGTCATCCTCCCTCCTCCCTCCCGGCTCTCAAACACTCCCTCCCCCCCCCCTTCTCCCCCCCCCCGCCTCCCTCCCTCAGGAGTCAATGATTTCCTGACCAGAGTCCGTGACTCTCCCACGACCCCGACAATGTGGACGCTACGAACAACCAGACCCCGTTATACGGCCCCCCATGAAGACCCGTTGAAGGGTGGAGGAGCGAAAAGGGGGGGGGGGGTGAGGTTGATGAGGTAGGGAAATAAACGTGATGAGGAGGGGGAGGTACATCAAATAATAACCCCTCTAAGAAGCTCCAAATGTTCTAATAAAAAACTGAGTATATATATATATGGATGGAACAGCCAGGAGTGGAGGAAGCAGGTGGCGTTCCCCCTCTGGGTCGCCACGTTGAGACTGGAACAGGACGCTGCCGGGGCGTGTATTTCCGGTAGCATCTACGAACCTGGATCTCGTCTCCTTGAGGAAACGCTTCTTGCTCTTTGTCTCTAGGGAAGGGAGACTTATCAGGGGAAAGCACCAAGCCAAGCCACTATATAGCACTGGGAAGGGGTCAGGATAAGGATTTGGGATGGGACGGGGGGAAGGAATGGTGTCCAGCTACTTGGACGGTCGGGGATTGAACGCCGACCTGCATGAAGCGAGACCGCCGCTCTACCGTCCAGCCCAAGTGGTTGGGAAGGCAAGGATCTCATTCTATTGACACGAAGTTGTATTGATCGTCCAATTCCCAATACGTGACGAGTTTGTTTGTTAATAGTTCCTCCTCGTTGGTCAGCACTGACGCCGAGGTGTCATACAGGTGCTGTCACACACCTGTATATCATTCTGTCATATAATCTGATTATGTTTGGTTCAGAAGAATCAGGGACAGGATTGGACGATTGGGCACTGTCCCTTCTGTCTGTCCCAGCAGTAATTAGGGATCTGGATGTCAAATGATCGGTGGATCTTGTTCTGGAGAAAACAGATTGATTGATGAAGATTAAGCCACCCAAAAGGTGGCACGGGCATGAATAGCCCGTAAGTGGTGGCCCTTTTGAGCCATTACCAGTATCAAGAGCTGATACTGGAGATCTGTGGAGGTGCGACTGCACCCTGCTTGACGGGAGATGTCTCCCGGCTGGAGAAAACAAGTATTATAATGCACAATGAGCTACGAGAGGGAGAACTGTTATTATACACTGTCAGAAGCCTTCAGCTCCAGTCACAGCCCCGCTCCTGTGCCACTACGGGCTCACCATAGCCCGTGCTACTTGGAACTTGTTCCCAGTAGCTGAATCTATAACAACAACAGCATGCTCCAGCCTCCTCACAAGTGCACAACAACACATTACGGGGCTTATAACACCAAAAATCTCTCTCTATAAGTTTAAATCACAATAGTGTGAAGTCTCGGTGAGGAAACTTGTCTTGGCGGAGCTGAAGGCGGGGAACCTTAGACCTGCTCCAGAGAGCGGGCGGGCATTGTGGTGAACTTGAATTGTAGGTACCAGCTTGGTGCCTTGAAACTCTACCTGCTTGATGAGGTTCTGGAAGTTCTTCTATTCCCCAAGTCCGGCCTGAGGCGTGACTTGACTTGTGAGAGTTTGGTTCAACGGGCTGTTGCTTGGAGCGGCCCGCAGGCCCACATATACCTGCTTGATGGGATTCTGGGAGTTCTTCTACTCCCTAAGTCCGGCCCGAGGCCAGGCTTGACTTGTGAGAGTTTGGTCCACCAGGCTGTTGGACCAAGACGTGCTAAAAATAACTTAACCAGAGTTTTTTGTTGGTGTGAAATATTAAGAATGTGGGATAAAATAGTGAAATATAAACTGCCTTTATCACTGCATTTCTCTACGTCGTTATTTACACTTAGCCGGCGCCTCAAGCCACCTGGTCGTAGCAGTGTGCGGGGCACCTGGGTCGAGGTCACCTGACGTGACGCCAGATAATTGCCAGAGTAACGAGATGGGCTCCTGTGCCCTCCGGCGCCAAGATGACTACTTCCTGTGTGGCATCATCAATGACACCTCCTCTCCTCTCTCTCTCTCTCTCCCTCTCTCTCTCTTAACTGACAATTAACGTTTAACAGTATCAAGAAAATTATATGGGCCTATGCTTCCTACAGCTTCCATTAGATCATTCTGAAGAATGGCGTTGGAAATGTACTCATTATGGGGGTAGTTTTATCGGTCAATATGACCATTGGGAGAGGGAAGAAATAGCCTAAGCCGCTCTATCCCTTTGAGATGTATTTTATTGTCTCAATAAACGTACCTGAAATATGAGCATTACTCTTCAACTTATATCGAGTCGTGGTGAAGACGGAGTCGTGTGGCTTGGGGCGCCTGGCTTGGGGCGCCTGGCTTGGGGCGCCTGGGTTGGGGCGCCTGGGTTGGGGCGCCTGGCTTGGGGCGCCTGGCTTGGGGCGCCTGGCTTGGGGCGCCTGGGTTGGGGCGCCTGGGTTGGGGCGCCTGGGTTGGGGCGCCTGGCTTGGGGCGCCTGGCTTGGGGCGCCTGGCTTGGGGCGCCTGGCTTGGGGCGCCTGGCTTGGGGCGCCTGGGTTGGGGCGCCTGGGTTGGGGCGCCTGGCTTGGGGCGCCTGGGTTGGGGCGCCTGGCTTGGGGCGCCTGGCTTGGGGCGCCTGGGTTGGGGCGCCTGGCTTGGGGCGCCTGGGTTGGGGCGCCTGGCTTGGGGTGACATATTCCACAGCCGGAGATTAACAATGGGCTAAGGAAGACAACTCTCGAGAAAGCTCCAGCCAAAGTAAAGATACCGTGAACTTAACATTTACAGGAATAATGTTCTTGTGTGTAGAGTTTGTCAGTGTCATCAGCCTCGGTGGTGACGACCAGGGGTGGTGACCTGCCTCGCTCCAGAGAGGGTCACCATTTGGCCCATTATGGTCATAATCATCAAATTTCGATTCATACACTCACCAATATTGGAAGATGTATATCCACTACGGGCTCGCCATAGCCCGTGCTGCTTGGAACGGTTGTTGCCAGCAGCTGACTCTAATACAACAAAGATGGAAGACATTGGTGTGCTCCAGCCAGAGTGTGCCAGTGCAGGCTAGTAGACTCGCTGTTTACCATTTTATACCCGAGAGCCACTAACACTAGTGACCTCAGCGAAGACAGGAAGCCGGCGGCTTGTCGAAGGTGTCCCCATTTGCCTTGATCTTTTCCAGCTGTACTCTAAAAAGTTAACAGAGTTTTGGCATTTACGGCTTCGGCGGGTAGGCTGTTCCATGTTTTCTTCAATATAACTAACCATCCCGTGAGATGGGCTGGTAGATGACCTCTTGATCTGACCTCCAGCTTGAAGACAGCTGGAGATTCTTAGTGGTTGCAAATATTGTCAAAACACCTCGTGCAACAGTCGGGCCCAAGAATGCCAATGCAGAAGGCTGCAATGCCTCCTGCCCTGTTACCTAGCAGTAAAATAGGTACCTGGGTGTTAGTCAGCTGTCACGGGCTGCTTCCTGGGGGTGGAGGCCTGGTCGAGGACCGGGCCGCGGGGACACTAAAAAACCCCGAAATCATCTCAAGATAACCTCAAGATAACCTGCCCGTCTCTGAGGAGCCAGCAATCTCAGCAAGGTTCCCAGGAGTGCAGAGGTCTGGGAATGTTGCTAAGACAATGTGTAGATGAGACGGGGGGGGGGGGGGGGCAGCGTCCTGCATGATCTAGCTACCACTGGTGTTGATACTGCAGGACGTGATGCTAATGGACGGTCTGAGTCTTGTTTGTTCTGGCTCTCTTATCCCAGCCTCCCTCCCCCCCTCTCTCTGCCCCACACTATCCCTGCCTCCCACTCTCTCACCTACACTCTCCCAGCCTCCCCCTCTCTCCCCCAGCCTCCCCCTCTCTCTCCCAGCCTCCTCCTCTCTCACCGTGCAAGGCGCCAAGGCCAAGCAGGTCCAGGTATGAGTCACGCCCCGCTGCACCTTCCCACCATCACCTCATACCCAATATTCATTAAACCTCACACCTGATATCCCTCATACCTCACACTCCTCATACCTGACACTTCTCATACCTGACACTTGTCACGCGGCCCACCATGCTCAAGCACGATGATAGGTCAAGGCTGTCACTAGGCTAAAATATTAAATCCCTCTCGCTAGCGCGCCGGGCTCTATTAGACATGATCCCAACATTCAAGATACTCTTGAGACATTATCTGGCACTGGCGGAAGCACCGAGAGGGTGAGTGATGGAGGGGATAGGGGGGGGGAGGGGGTGTAGTAAATCTTGAAGGTTGCAGGCACCAGGGACATATAAGGAGGGTAAAGCCCTTCAGTACCCACTACGGGCTCACCATAGCCCGTGCTACTTGGAACTTGTTCCGAGTAGCTGAATCTATAACAACAACCACCTTCAGTACGATTGAAGGTCATCTATGGGTCATCACAGCATGCGACCTGGGGGTTAAGAGGCGGGTCCCTGGAGCTGAAGCACAGCCTCGGGCTCACTCCCCACATCTCATAAGTACCAAAAGCTAAGACAGGTTAAACAAAGCAAATGTATACAATACATAACTACTAAATAAATGGCGGTAACTAGCAGGAGGCAACGGAGTTGTTTGTGCACGAGTGACGGTATGGAAGCTGGCCATACGACACCAACACCTGCACGTACACACGTACATACGTACATATGTACACACACAAAGTGGGACCAAAGAGCCAGAGCTCAACCTCCGCAAGCACAACTAGGTGACTACATAGGGGGCGCCGGTGGCCGTGTGGACAGCACGCTGGACACGTAATCCTGTTGCCCGGGTTCGATTCCCGGACACAGCGTCCCATCTTGGAGGCCAACACTCTCCAGACGACGCCACCACTCGTTCCTTGCTCTCACTCTCTCCTCCAAGACGACAAAGGTTTAAGATAACATCAGTATTGCTTTTGTTAAAAGACTCAAATAGTTTCACCATGAAGTCAGTTCAGCTCAAGACGTGTAATTAATGACCAACTTGTAACACTCTGTATTACTCCCTCACAAGTCTCAGGAACAGAATGTCAACAGAGGGAAGAGCTGAGTATTGTGTCTTGTTCATCTTCCAAATTACATTTATTTTGAGAGTGAATTACAATTACCACTTCTCCATCTAGATTGGGAGCTGACTGACCTCTTCCTGTAGGGTATCTTGAGGTTATCTTGGGATGATTTCGGGGCTTTAGTGTCCCCGCGGCCCGGTCCTCGACCAGGCCTCCACTCCCAGGATCCAGCCCGTGACAGCTGACAAACTCCCAGGAACGGGGTGAGAATAGCTTGAGCTACCTCATCCCTTTGTGTGTATTTTACCTCAATAAACTTATTTCAATTTCAATTTCAATTTCAAACTCCCAGGTACCTATTTTACTGCTAGGTAACAGGGGCTTCAGGGTGAAAGAAACTCTATCCATTGTTTCTCGCCGGCGTCCGACATCGAACCCGGGTCCACAGGATCACGAGTCCAGTGTTCTGTCTGCTCCCACCGGCTTCAGGGTTCCAAGAGTTCTTCTACTCCCCCCAAGCCCGACCTGGGGTCAGACTTGGCTTGTGCTAACTTGATCAAGAAGGCTGTCGCTGGCAGCGGCCCGCAGGCCGACATATCCATTATAATTTGGTTGGATTATAATGGATATGTGACAAATGCATTAAGTAAATGTACAATCGACTTGAGAATGGTCCAGGACGGACCGAAACGTCGTCGTCATTCACTTTCTAGTGTGTGGTCTGGTCAACAAATGCATTTGCATAATGCAGATGCCGTCGAGGCAAATGCAATAAGGTTCTACAAACAGAAACAGGAGAAACAGGGAGAATGAAACAGAAAGAATCACCTCCTTGCATTAGCTGCCAGGAGGTGGACAGGTGGGGTTATAGAGCTATGACCCGACCTTATTGGCACCCCCCGAGTAAGTACACACCGTATAGGTAGTGTTGTGACCCCGTGTAAGGCGAGGTGTTGACCCTCAGACCGCTCAGGGAGGCTAGTGGGCGTCGTGGCTCCTGGCGGGGCTCACCTGCAGTGTTGCTGCTCCCGACCTTGAGCCAGGGAGATTACTCTCCGGATGACAGAAGGTGCTAGGCAGGTGCCAACAGGTGCTCAGGTGCCAGGGAGGTGCCAACAAGTTCTCAAGGTGCCAGCAGGTGGCAACTGGTGGCAACTGGTGCCAGCAGGTGCCAACAGGTGGCAGCAGGTGCCAACAGGTGGCAACTGGTGCCAGCAGGTGCCAACAGGTGGCAACTGGTGCCAGGCAGATGCCAACAGGTGCTAGGCAGATATGTGCCTTCACTATATTTATTACAGGAAAGTTAAGTGTATCTTTAACAAAGGCTGTATAAAATCTACATTTGAAACTGTATTGAGTGTACAGTTATTAACCGTGTGTATGTGCGGGAGACAGCTGAAAACATAACACAAGTAGAGAACCAGGAACACGCGATAACCTAAAGACAATATTAAGAAATAAACTGTCCAATTACAAGAGTCTGTAGATAGTCGCCCCGGCAGCCTTGGCGCATGTGGGACGGAGCGCCGCCAAGGAGAATCTGGGATGGTGGTAGTTTCCAGGTGTGGTAGTGGTGGTGGTGGTAGTGGTGGTGGTGGTGGTGGTGGTGGTGGTGCTAGTGGTGGTGGTGGTGGTGGTAGTGGTGGTAGTGGTGCTAGTGGTGGTGGTGGTGGTGGTAGTGGTGGTAGTGGTGCTAGTGGTGGTGGTGGGTCCAGGAGGGTGTGGCCAGCATCCAAGGAGACGTAGGCGATCAGCGGTCCACCTGGAGGCCAGATTAAGTGGTTCAAGGAAGACCAGATCACTCCCTACGGTACACCACACTATCTCTGGTACTCTACACTCCCTACGGTAATCTATGCTCACTATTCCAACGTCACACCGGGAACCGTTTGTGTGTGTGTGTGTGTGTGTGTGTGTGTGTGTGTGTGTGTGTGTGTGTGTGTGTGTGTGTGTGTGTGTGTGTGTGTGTGTGTGTGTGTGTGTGTGTGCGTGCGCGCGTGCGTGCTAGATAAATATATGTAGCAGACAAAATAGAGGAAAAATAGATTGGTTAGAAAGGCGGGGTCCAAGAGCTTATAGCTCGATTCTGCAGATACAAATAATAAATACATAAACAGTAGAAAAACACACACACACTTCAAGGTAATCCAGTGACTTCCAACACGAGACTTAATGACCAATTAAGCCCACATTACCTCTAATACAAAAGCTTTCTAAACCAACTTACTAAGTTCAGCAACAAGCCTAACTACCCTACTCATAACACCATTATAATAATTGATTAACAAAAAATAATTTCTTTCATCTGAAACCCTAAGTTTTTTTTTATTAATTAACATAATTTACAATTAGAATCAAATTATTTATCTATGTTATCAACGCTTGCATAGTTGTCTATGTCTATGGCTCACACCATAGTTCAATCCCCGGGAAGGACAGAAACGGTTGGGCACGTTTCCTTGCACAAGATGCCTCTGTTCACCTAACAGCATATAGGTACGAGAGTTAGGCAGCTGTTGTGGGTTGCATCGTGGGGGTTAGTCCGTTAGTTAGCCTACGGAGACATCTATAAGCCAATGAATGTATTCTCTCCTCTTGTCACTAAGTCTATGGTATACCATGTACATAATTTTGGATATAAATATGTACTGTGTATATAACCATGTACATAATAAATATTTTAATGTTCCTGATATTTTGTAAACCTAGCCTAACAAAGCCTATTGTATTATATATAAATAAAGATAAATAATTATTAGTATTTTTATACAAATATTATTTCCTTTCAGTAGCCAACCCACATTACATTTTCTACATCTGCAGCATGGAATGACTACTTTAATAGCTTCCAAATGCATGTACAAAAACTTGAGAGTAAAGGTCAGAACATAATAATAATATTCACCATATTCCTCTGTGGTCGTGAGTAATACTCCAGACAGGAAATAGAGAGAAGGAGCCTTCGGGAGAAGTATCTCAGGTTATCTACACTTCCCACACTCAATTACCCCCTCAAGTGGCTGCTGAGAATACCGCCCCCACAGGGGGGAGAGGCTTGACTAATCTCACAACCCAACTTGAAGTTTATGCTCAGTTACTGCTCTATTACTCCTTCTAATTCCACTTTAAATAACTTTTAAAAAGTTAATATCCATATTACCTTCAGTCTCGTGCCAGCCCTATTCCCTGCTCAACACACACTTCTCTAATTACACACAGAAATCATAATTGCGTGATTCATCAAATGAACAAATCCACAAGGGCCGTGAAGAGGATTCGAACCTGCGCCCGAGAGCATCCCAGACGCTGCCTTAATCGACTGAGCTACGACATGGTCAAAAGGAGATGAAACCGAAGTTCTACTGAGCTTACTGGATCCTGCAGCCTCTCCGAAGCTCTTCTCCTCCACAAGCCCCCACATCTCCCTCTCCCTATCTTCTACACGCATCACCCCCCCCCCCCACAAGTCCCTCTAACAACTGCCCGTGTGCGGATTGCGTGTTACCACTATGAGTCAAAGTGGTCATTTCACTGTCATGGTCATTTTCAGTTTCTCTTAGTGGTATGTGGTGATAGGTGGCGGCGATGGTGGTGGTGGCTGTGGTGGTGGTGCACCTGTCCACGTCATCACTAGTCTCCAATCACCTTTTGTCATCTAGGAAAAGCAGCCAATGACCATGACAGTGGCATGAATGTCTTGACTTAGTGCAGACAACACGCTATCCGCTCCCGGCCAGTTGATGGTGTGTGGGGTGTGGATTGTGGAGGGGGGAGGTGTGTGGGGTGTGGAGAGGTTATATGAGTAGTAGATATTCAAGAGAAATAGTATTGTTTGAGGGGCCCCGCTCCTGTGCCAGGTAGGTCCACTACGGGCTCACCAAAGCCCGTGCTACATTGGAACTTTTGTCCCGAGTAGCTAAACCTAAAACAACGTATTGTTTGAGACTTTGCGCTCAGACTATTCTCGAGGGAATAGTCCTACACTGTCACTCAGGTCTAAGTTGCAAGTAACTATGTCACGATCAACTAGGATCATCCCAGTGATCCCGGAATCACCCAAATGATCTCGTTTGCTTCTCCAAGCCAGGAAGTGCGAAGTTGACACTCCCGTATCCTCACCACAAGATATCTGACCTGGCTCGATGTGAAGAGATAACATGGAAAACTGCTTTGTTCTATATGATCAATGTACAGTAAAGTTAATAAAAGGCAGACGTAGGGTATATCTTGAGGTTATCTTGAGATGATTTCGGGGCTTTAGTGTCCCCGCGGCCCGGTCCTCGACCAGGCCTCCACCCCCAGGAAGCAGCCCGTGACAGCTGATTAACACCCAGGTACCTATTTTACTGCTAGGTAACAGGGACATAGGGTGAAAGAAACTCTGCCCATTGCTTCTCGCCGGTGCCCGGGATCGAACCCGGGACCACAGGATCGCAAGTCCGCTTGGTCGACCGGCTCCCTATCACAAAGTACCAACGTAATAAAAATGAACATTAGAGTTCCCGAAAATTGCTTATTGCAATAAATCCGCCTCAATGCAACATGATGTCCCCAAAGTCAAAATACCATGACAGCAAGATATCAAAGCCTCTTAAACCACTACCGGGTTGCCATAACCCAATACAAAGACACTACAAAGTCCACTAAAGTTACAATATATTGTATTTATATACAAGAAGGTACACAGGGTTTGTGAGAGTAGATAACATTGGTGTTCTGACATCCGAGCAAAAGCAGATAACAAAACCTACTTTGTAACCGCTGCAATTTGGGCTTTTAGTCTTTAATGACTCGTTACACAGAAAGAGAAAAAAAACACTTTTTAATGTTTCATATTCAGGTCCAATCAAAGCTATTATAAATATAAATAGTGTGTGGAAGCGAGTCTACATGACGCTACGGATAATCAAGTATCGTAGAAACTACAGTATCTCGCTTTTGTCTTACAAAAATCAAAAATCAAAATGTCTATTCAGGTAAAAATACATACATAGAAGATGAGTTACAAATATAATGTTAGATTTATAGATAGACACCTTCTTTATAGAATGTCTCCAAAAAGAATATGTCTATAATAGAAATATGTCTATAAAGAATATATCTATTCTTTATTACACCTTCTTTATTTATAGATAGACACCTTCAGGCTAGTTCTCATATACCTTGAGAACTTCTCCATCCTCCAGTTAAGACGGAAGATGGAGATGTAACGGCAATAGGCTAAAACTATGGCCATCTGCACATCACACAGTTCAGTATGTCGTGAGTGGCAGCGATAGGGGACTGTTGTGGTTGGCCTTTGCAAGAGATTGAGGCTTGTAAAGGTAGCTGTAACGGTAGAGGGGGGGGCGGGTTGCTTGTAACGTGGAGAGAGGGGGGGCGGGTTGCTTGTAACGGCTGAGTGACGATTTTGAGTCACATCACCGTGATTATTACCAAGAAAAAAATGTGTAGAGTCACTCACTAGGGCGAGGCGGCAAGCCCAGGCAGGGCCCTCAGGACGCCCACCAGACACGGTCACTCAGATCTCTGATAAGTCAAGAATGCCAATCCGAAAAAAGGGGGGAATAGCCAGTCCAAATGAGCGTGAAATAGGGCCTCAGAGATGTGCTTCGAGCGGGGGAGGGCAGGATGGAGGGTTAGGATGGTGGGACGGGATGGAGGGTGAGGATAGTGGTACGGGACGGTGGGACCGGATGATGGAACGGGATGGAGGGTCTGGATAGTGAGACAGGATGGAGAGGACTGAATGGGGAAGCAGGATAGTGAGAAAGGATGGTGTTCCAGGACGGTAGGTGAGAGTATAAGCGCAGGATGGACGGCAGGACGGTGAAGCAGAATAATAGGGTAGCTGGATGGACAGGCTGTCCTACCCCCACCGTCCTGCCGGTGGGATAGTAGGATGGACGTGCAGGATGGTGTGAGCGTCGAGGTTAGACAGGACCACAGGCTGACCTACCTGTGGGGAGACGGACGGAAACGCCAAGTTCCTTCTCTATCTCTATCTCCTCACTGCAGGGTAGTAGAGAGGTGTTCCCCCCCTCGCCCCTACCGCATGTTCCACCTGCCCCACACACACACACAAAAGGTATCCACGGGTTATTATATCACACGAACGTTGCGTCGCCTTCAGGAAGGCATAATCCAGGCCGGACGAGTCGCCGCACACACCCGCTCTCACCGGTGGCTATGACCCCACTGGAATCCTGAGGCGCTTGAGACCAGACCTCCAGGCTATCTCCTTGCCAGATGCCGCCGCGACTTATAACACATATAAAATAGTTTTTGCCCATTCCTGCTTTACTAGTGCTTGCCAAACATCCACCTTGCATATAGCAAGATATTATAAAATGTAACTATTGTTTATTTAGGGTTATAATTGTCTGAAAGCTTGAAAGAAAAGAAAAATGGTATTGAGAACACGGTACTCTACTCCTCCCACCTCTCCCAAGCAAGCCCATCTGATTCAGCTGCTGATTGTCTGTTATAAACATTTTATAAACAAACAACAAACAATATTACAAGTCAATCTACGTACAGGTCATCTGCACCAACACTATAATTGAATATATTTCATATCCAAGAACATTTCACGCTGAAGTTTGTGTGATAAAACTGGAAAACAGTAAAGGTGGCGGTGTGTGGCGCCCGAGTTGCGGCGGGGTAGGAGAAGGAAGTTCAAGACACCGCTCCTACTCCATTCATTCCTAACCTTACACCATTAACAAGAATCTCAAGCACCAGCAGGCGCAGGTTAGGTTAGGCGTTTAGGGTCTGTTGGAGATTACTTGTATTTACGTGGGCAACCCGTCCTCAGACCAAGTCCATTCCATCCAGCAGTCGCAGCTCGTCCTCATTAACGATGACCCAAAGTCCATTCCATGCATCCGCCAAACCCCCTGTTTATGAATGAAAAACGGTGTACACACGACTCATAACTGATGCTTCGCTGACTTCCCTGACGACTTTTGTTCGAACCACAACGCTGCAAATGCTTAAGAACATAAGAACAAACGTGACTGCAGAAGGCCTATTGGCCCATACGAGGCAGCTCCTATTTATAACCACGCAATCCCACTCATATACATGTCCAACCCGCGCTTGAAACAATCTTCACCCACGTACTACAAATACAAATAATCGCCAACAAAACCTAAACACTTAACCTAACCAGTGCTAATATATGCACAATATGATATATAAATATTAATTTATATCTGAGATAAGTTCTGTTTTGAATGAATCTACGATACACTGTGGGTATCTACGATACACTGTGTGTATCTACAATACACTGTGGGTATCTACGATACACTGTGGGTATCTACGATACACTGTGGGTATCTACGATACACTGTGGGTAACTACGATACACTGTGGGTATCTACAATACACTGTGGGTATCTACGATACACTGTGGGTATCTACGATACACTGGGTATCTACAATACACTGTGGGTATCTACAATATACTGTGGGTATCTACGATACACTGTGGGTATCTACAATATACTGTGGGTATCTACGATACACTGTGGGTATCTAGGATACACTGTGGGTATCTACAATATACTGTGGGTATCTACGATACACTGTGGGTATCTACGATACACTGTGGGTATCTACGATACACTGTGGGTATCTACAATACACTGTAGATTGGGACAAGACTAACTTCACCTTGGCATTCAGAGGTCATTATCAGGATATCCACTTGTTACAATGTCCTTTCATTATATTATAATTTCTATGGAGCGTTTGTTGTATAATGCCAATAAGTGATCTTACTAAGGTCTACAAGGCTGAAGTGTTTATCTGGCGGGAGAGAGAGAACAGAATTGGAAAGAATATCGTAAAAAGAACTGACCTTGGAACATGACACTGGATAATTTGTAAACTTTATTTCAGTTACCCCTTTTATAGAAAGTTTATTTTAGTTACCCCTTTTAAAGAAAGTTTATTTTAGTTACCCCTTTTAAAGAACCTTTATTATAGTTACCCCTTTTAAAGAAACTTTATTATAGTTACCCCGTTTAAAGAAAGTTTATTTTAGTTACCCCTTTTAAAGAAAGTTTATTTTAGTTATCCCTTTGTAAAGAAAGTTTATTTTAGTTACCTCTTTTAAAGAACCTTTATTATAGTTACCCCTTTTAAAGAAATTTTATTTTAGTTACCCATTTAAAAGACGTCTTTTTTTTTTAATAGAGAAAACGTAATCGGAAAAATATTCAAATATACAAGTATATAAGCACTAGAAATGATGTTAGAAAACCTTCACACAAACGTCATGTTCTAATAATTATTAATTAATTATTTAATAATTAATTAATTAATACTATTAATAGGTAGAATTTTGAGGGTTCAGTCCTTGAGCCCATTATGTGCCTATGTAACCCTTTCCTCTACCGCCCACAAGATGGGTATTGGGTGCATAATAAAAGTACTAAACTACTAAGGTAGAGTTGCCATACTATTAAGGTAGAGTTGCCATACTATTAAGGTACGATTGCCATACTATTAAGTATATTCCCCATGCCCATACTATGGTCATGGGGACCACTATCGCTCACAGGATTAGCATATGCATAATAAATGAACTATCTTGTAGTTTTGTAGAAGTCAACACAAAACTGTTATAATGACATAAATGTCTTACCCAAACTAATAACCAGATCAACTAAGTATGTACTAGTGATGCCCAAATATCGCTATAAAAAAGGTGACTGATGAACAGTACTGTAGAGGACTGACCAGCATATGTACAGCGTCTCAAGACAGGGAGCAGACTGACTCAAGGAACTCCACTACAGCACACCGACCCAACAGTTATCAACAGCAAAATTTATCCAAAATTATCATCATGTAAATCCCTCTAAACTTTGGTTATTGTGAGAGTCTGCATTCAAGCACACATCGAATTAATGTAGTTAATAATTGGAGTGGGAAATAATAAGGAATAATAGTTATTTTGAGGAATGTTTAGGCTTGTTTTGTGACTGTGGCAGCGGGGGCCGGCGGTAGCCTCATGCGTCAGTGCTGGCAACAATCCTGCTTATGATGCCCTGTACTGAAAAGGTATTGAAATAGTATACATATTTCTATAAAATAATATAGAAAATATGTACATATTTTCACGCTATACCGAAAACTTTCTCCCTACACCAGCTATATGGGCTTAGAGAGTGCAGCTTCATAAAAACTCAAGGTATAATATGTTTGTATAATATACTCCTATATATCGACATATAATATACACTATCAACCATTAGTTATATTTAAAAGACTGAAAAAGATAACTCAATTAAAACAAATCTGTCCATATAGAAAGAAACCTGTCGGGAAAAAACTGTGATTATTACATTTATAAAATTTGTAGAAGAGCGTTTCTCAGTGTGTGCTGCTGGGATTGTCTGCTTTCCGGGATGTGTGTCAGCTATCAGCCAACAGCACCGCAGAAGTAGGTGGTCTGCTGCCCTCCTACCCACCAGGTCTGCTGCCCATCCACCATCACCACCTGTGGCTCACTCCATACACAGTTTCAAGTGTAGATATGATAGAGCCCAGTAGGCTCAGGAACCTGTACACCGATTGACAGTTGAGAGGCGGGACCAAAGAGCCAGAGCTCAACCCCCGCAAGCACAACTAAGTGAGTACATGTGTATGTTTATCATTTAGAATGTTCGGTAATATATTGTGATGTGTGTGTATATATGTATGAACACGTTGTCCTGAACGGGGTGAGAATAGCTTGAGCTGCCTCATCCCTTTGTGTGTATTTTACCTTAATAAACTTATTTCAATTAAATTGGCAATGATTTAACAAATCTTGTATTTTTTCTTCGTTCTATGCAGTAGGTGTCGATACGTATTTTGCATTTCATAATGTGAGGAATATTATTATTTTAAAATACAGTAAAATAACGTTTGTATGTGGATAAAATTTGGACGTTTGAGTGCGGGTTGGAGCAGTTAAACTATCTATCCATTTAGTTCAGTTGTAATGTGCGTAAACGCAATGGAATTATCTCTATAAAAACGCTGATTTTCATATTTTTATATTGAAAATAATTTGTTCGTATATATTTCAATGAAACATATTAACATATTTTTTAATACAGTTTTATGATTCCTGGAAGATTTTGTATCTCATTTGGTACCTTGTGTTCGGGTTCCTGTTCTCTTCACATAGCTTCATTACTTTGCACTTATGTTAGTTAAATTCCAGTCACTTGTTAGACCATTATTTTAATTACAGAATGGCCACTTTCAGATCATTCCTCCTCATAATATGTGCAACACCAAACATTGTGTATACTTACCTAGTTGTGCTTGCGGGGGTTGAGCCCTGCTCTTTCGGCCCGCCTTCAATCAACTGTTATAAACTTTTTCGTTCTTCTTCTTTCAAACACACACACACCAGGAAGCAGACCGTAACAGCTGTCTAACTTCCAGGTACCTATTTACTACTAGGTAACAGACGCATCAGGGTGAAAGAAATTCTGCCCATTGTTTCTCGCCGGCGCCGGGAATCGAACCCCGGTCCACATGACTACGTATCAAGCGTGCTGTCCACTCAGCCACCGGCCGGCCCCACGTGTGTGCGTGTGCGTGAGAACAAAGTCTCTCTGCGAGGCTTGTAAAAAATAAACGCGCCTTTGGCTCTTTTAATCATCACGGCATTTATCTGGAGTAATGAAAACGGCAGACCGACCGACGTGGGGAGAGACACATTTGTTTTCCCTGCACCTGTCATGCGCACGATGAGCGCACGAGACTGACTGGTAAACTTGTTGGACAGGCCGCTCCCCGGCACCAGGGCCGCATAAGCTGGGGTGTTGAGCCCTCACCCCCAACCTGGCTATCATCTGAGTGTCATACTCCGCACCGCTGCTAGCTACCCCCACCACGCTCATTTATTTACACGTAGTTTGCCAATTCATTGATCTAATTCTGACATATTGGTGTATATATAATGATAGGTAATATTATCGTTGGTTTGGGGTAAGAGACGGCGGGGTCGTGGGAGTGGGTGAGTGTCAGGGAATCTGTCTTTACCTCCGGATGAGCGGTGGTGAGTTGTGGCAGCACCGCTGCTCAAGTCACTCATCCACATCATTCACTCATCAGACGAGAGCAGCGTTACTGTGTGGTATACGTAGTGGTATATTCTTTGTATTTTGTTATACCGCGGTATAACTAGATGGGAGAGGAGGGAGAAGCAGCACAAGGAAGGAATAGTATCAGGGAGGAGGTAGATGAGAGGGGGAGAGAAGAGGCGGGGCCAGTGCCAGCCAGAGTGCCCGTCAACACCCCCTTGGACGCCCCTTCCCCACCCCTTACCCCTTCACTGTACACATCACGTACGTCACCGCTGACGGCCGGGCGCGAACTGCCCCACTCTTAACAGCACTCCATAAGCCGCAGCGTTCTCCACACCGCCAGCTCGGTCACACCTTTATGACCCGTTATCCTTACACGAGGACATTAAACTGGTCTTTTACGGTCTCCAGTATCTACATAAATGTCTTCTCCACCACCATTATGAACAAGGACCAATTCCAGGCCTTTATTGCGGGCAGAGGCGTTAAAATCTTTCAGTAACTGGGGGGAGAGAGAGAGAGAGAGGCAACGGGTTTCCGCTAGTCTCACGTGCCTCTCCCTGGCTCTCCCTAGCCTCCCTCTCCCTCCTGGGAACCCTCCCTAGCCCTCCTGGGAACCCTCCCTAGCCTCCCTAGCCCTCCTGGGAACCCTCCCTCCACCTTGCGCACCTGCCTGCTATCTACAAAATGGTAGGCAGCGACAGCTATCCAGCGAATGAACAGCTCGTTCGTTCGTTCACTGCTAAAAATCCTGACCTCAAATTGGCTTTTGGAAAAGCGAGTTTTTGCCCGAAACGCTGTGCATATTTGGCATTGTATATATATGTTTTTCTTTATTAAATAATATACAATATAAAGATCATATTTACATCAATTTACAAGGGGGAAATATTACATTTAATAATAATAATAATAATAATAATAATAATAATAATATTTATTTAGGTAATTTATATATATTTACTCTATCTAGAAATCAAACATTCTGCTTGTGACTCAATATGTATGTACTTTTACCTAAATAAACTATTTATTTAAAGTTACAGCTTTTCTTGGCTCTGTTTTATGTTCTATGGACGGAGAAGGAGCATAGATAAAGGAGGCACAGTTGTTAGGCTATGGCTTCATGTCAAATTCAAATTTGCCCGAAACGCTATGCGTATTAGTGGATTTAGGTATTGTATGTACTAGCTCTATGTACCGCTTCATGTGGTATTATTTCTCTCTCTCCATATATACACATGCACACGTGATAATCACTAATGTGAGAAACTAACTGACTTTGCAAGAATGTAATGTTCATCATGTTATGTATTCTTACAACCTAATGTACCTTCTTGTATATATATATATATATATATATATATATATATATATATATATATATATATATATATATATATAAACAAGTAAATAAATAAATAAATTTGGTCGAAAATACCTACATAGTGACAGTAAACCACTTTTTGTACAATTAATTTTATATTCCGAAAACACTAAAAACAAACATAAATATTGCTAGGCCTATTAAAGCATATATATGAACTATATTTGGCCTACGATAGGTTGCATTAGGCATAGGAGAGGTTAGAGTCTTATATTAGGTTGCCCTTAAAAAAATTCCGGTTTATCCAAATTCAATACTAATACAAAAATCAACTTTATGGTGGCTACATATTGGTACTTTCCACCAATTACTATAAATGCTTTCGTTCTAGGAGGATGGGATGGAGAATGTCATTTATTATTATTATTATTATTATTATTTTCTACCACAGACGTGGCCACACATTTACAATGCTAACCAGCATATATACATTTTCTTCTGTCCTCCATGGACAGGGTGAAAGATTTGTCAAATATACAGTTCAGAGATTTATTGAACCACAGAAGGTGATCGTAGTGCTTTTAAAATGTTAGGCTAAACTACATACGTAAATACATAGATACACAGATTTATGAATGCATCAATGTGAATTTATACTGGTGAACTGTAACTGGACTCTGAATGTATCAAGTTCTTAACCTCTACAAGAGACAACAATACTTCCCTGCGCCATGGGAGATCATCCTATCGCAAATTATCCCTCCCTGCCCACCTAAGAAAGATTAATCAACTCATGCTTCCACTGACAGTACAACATAATGTTTTTAGCCAGACTGAGGCTCTGGTCATACAGTGCTTCCTCTCCCAACGTTAAACTATTTACAATGTTAAACTATTTACATTATTACAGTATTTACTATTTACAGAGACGGCGCATATTCTGAGTGTGGAGCTCATATAAGTTACTGGGCCTCCACTCTTCAGATATAATTGTCATACTCCTCGCTCTTAAACATATCCTAAGTCGTCACGTTAACGTTTACTCTGTTAACCCTGACTGTATCGAGGCATAAATATATCATGTTTGTGGCTGGAGTATGACACAAATATAATACAATCTTGTCGGACCTGATTTTAAAGTTGTAGATGGAGGTGGCTTCCACGACTTCTTTTCTTGCTAACTTGTTGACCACCAGTACAGGATACGAGTATTTCTTTACATTTTTTCGACTCATTTGTTTTTCCAGCTTTCGCGTGTGTCCTCTTGTCGTACTTTCTCTTAACTTAATTAAAGAGACTGTCCTTGTCCGTTTTGTCTATTCCCTTCAGTATCTTGTACGTTGTCATCATATCTCCTCAATTTCTTCTGTCCTCCAAAATTGTGAGGTCCAGTTCCTTCAGTCTATCCTCATAGCTTATCCCTCTGAGCTCTGGCACTAATTTAGTTGCATACCTCTGCACTTTTTAAATTTTAGCGTTATACTTCACAAGGTATGGATTCCAAACTAGTGCTGCATATTCAAATATTCGCCTAACAAAAGCTGTGTAGATAGCATTGAAAGCGCCCTGATATCCGTCTCTAAACGACATTTTAATGTTGGCTAGCGTCCCATATCCTGCTGATGTTACCCTGCCTGTGTGTGTGTCTCCATATAAACCTAACGTGTATGAATACACTCTGGCTGCCTGTCCCCCGACAACACAACAATGTGTGAGAGTGAATGTTGAGTGCCCGTGGCAGTTCGCAAGGCCTTATGGGGCCCTATTGGGAGTGAAGCTATAACAGCCAAACGTATCCATGGTGGGGCTCTCTATTGCCTCCTCCTTCACACTGGGTGTTATGAGTCGCTGTCATGCGGGTTAGACCTGTCGGCGAGCACAGGTGGACGCCGTCCACTCCTCCTTTTTCCATTTTGTTTGGAGTGAATGCAATTTTTCGCATGTTTTACCTCCCTGACGTCTCCTTCTTCAGTGATGCAATTGTCTGTTCGTATATTTTCTATGAACTTGCCTTTGTTATCTTTGGTTTGTGAAGGTTTCATTGTTTCCATAAGGCGATTTGGCAATATAACTATCGAATAATATTTCTGACTGTCGAAAATACAAAATGATTCTTGTTGTGGTAATTATAGAAACAAATTATGTCAGAGATTCATTAAGACTAACATATAAAATTTGCCTATCTTTGCTATAAAATGTACGGTGTATATATTGGATTTTGCTGAAGCTACGTATAAGTTTAATTATGTGTATAAATTTCCACGAAAATAGGCTACTGTAGCCTATTAATCAAACCACTATATAAACTATCCTGCTTCTCGGTGAATATACACAGAGTTTACTTTTAGTATTTAATTATTTTGAAGACTTAAGTACACTCGCTGGTTGGTCAGTGTAGTAATATTAACCATCCCACCTGTAACTGACTCATGAGTAACTAGCTCGTGAGTATTAAATAAAAGAACTGACTCATGAGAATTAAATAAAATAATTTATAGTGTTTTTTCTACGGAGTACTGAACACTGATCAACTTTTTATCAATCTGCCTGACCTTTCACCTACAGATGTGTTTCATTTTTAAATTACATTTATGAAGTGGCTGTTGCATTACGATTTGATCCATAGTGAAACATACCTTATGACAGCACCTCGTTCAGGAATGCGCATTGCATTTCAGAAACTACTGTAGTTATGCTGCAGGCTTCAGGTTCTGTATTAGTATCAGCTTCCAGAATAGAGCAGGAACTATTGGGATGAATTTCCAAGTTATATTAGTAAAACTGAATTAAAATTTATGGTATTTTTCTTCAGTATATTTAACATTTTTGCATGAATTCTGCCAGAGCCATGTTGGTGTGTCTCCCATTGTTCGTCTGAGCAAGCTTCCATAAGGTTATTCGAGATGCTAAACATCAGTCAACTTTCATTGTAGTGGTAATATGTTCCTTAGTTTATACCGCCTCGATGCCTTCTTTTGATAATTACTTAATTTAATTGTAGTAAATATGATTATCACAGCATATGAGCCAGTATATGAAGCATAATAATTAGCCTGTCCTCTTGAGAGTCTACAATGTCACTAAATTGCCCGAACCTAACCCCGAGGTCCCACGGATAGAAAACGAGACATCACGTCAATTTTGCGAGCCGCAAAAGCTGATTTTTAGTACATCAGTTTTTTTTGCCCTTAGGGAGATTTATACGTCAAAATGCGATGTACTATTCGAGAGGAGGGATTGGACAATCAGCCATGACAGAACGCTGAAACCGCTTGGCATTTATTAAGTTGTCAGTGAACAAAACACCAATGCGACTACTAATACTGATGTTGCTACTAAAAATAACTAATCATAATTATATAAATAATTAGCACCAATGTGTTTAATAATACTGATGTTGATACTAAAAATAACTAACCATAATTATGTAAATAATTATATAAATACTCGTGCAATTATTCTACATTTAAATTTACAATAAACTATAATCAAACAAAATACGAAAATCATTCAAATAACTTTAACAAAACGGGGTAATGAGCGCGTTCTTGCAGTATTATATATTAAAGTACGGGAGCAAGATATTGAAGT
Source organism: Procambarus clarkii (assembly GCF_040958095.1). NCBI lineage: Eukaryota > Metazoa > Arthropoda > Malacostraca > Decapoda > Cambaridae > Procambarus > Procambarus clarkii. Next base: position 16,120,777 of record NC_091235.1, read on the forward strand.
CCAGTATAAAAAGGTTTCTTACCAGACTTCTCTACAGACTTCTCTTCTCTAGGGATGCAGTGCTAATTTAGTAGGTTTTTATTATTATTATTTTCTACCACAGACGTGGCCATACATTTACAATGCTAACTAGCATATATACATTTTCTTCTGTCCTCCATGGACAGGGTGAAAGATTTGTCAAACATACAGTTCAGAGATTTATTGAACCACAGAAGGTGATCGTAGTGCTTTTAAAATGTTAGGCTAAGCTACATACGTAAATACATAGATACACAGATTTATGAATGCATTAATGTGAATTTATAATGGTGAAATGTAATTCTGATCAGCTTTATACTTTATACACATACATATATATATATATATACACATATATACACACACATACATACATATATACACATATATTTGTCTTTTACTTTGACAGGGTGAGATAGCTGACAAGAGAAACTAGTGCTCACAAAATACAACCAGGGTTGTCTGTGAGAAAAAAATGCTTCTGCATTAGAGAGAAATCCATAGACCACCAGGCACCACTATCTCGAACCCATTGCTGATATAAGAATATATATTAAACTCCATAATTGGCTTATCAAGACTGTAAGGAAGTAATTATCAAAAGAAGGCGCCAAGCCAAGACTGTAACTTGCTTAGCTAAATTAATTTTGAGCTTCAGCTCCTGAGCCCAGTATGTGTCTCTGTAACCCTCTCCACTACCGCCTACAGGATGGGTAAAGGTTGCAACTACCCAAATTATATATATATATATATATATATATATATATATATATATATATATATATATATATATATATATATATATATATATATATATATATATATATATATATATATATATATATATATATATATATATATATATATATATATATATATATATATATATATATATATATATATATATATATATATATATATATATATATATATATATATAATTATAACTGGTTGGTCAGTAAGCACTTGAGAAGCCTTAAACAGGACCACGCGCACCCAGCACGGCGCAGGGGAGCCAGCGCCGGCCCACTACCGCCCGGGCTCAAAGGGTTAAAGTGAGAGGAGGGGGGGGATGAGGTGCCGGTTACTCATTCCTAAATCCCTCATTGGAAGCGAATGGTAGCGAATACATTAATTATCTTGGAGTAATTATGATCTAAAAGTTACAATGAACATCGTGATGATAAATAATTTAGCGTCTGTTAGGCAGAAAGGAGTAAAACTGGTGAGAGTATGAGCACTCTGAGTTATGAAGTGCTGTCTTTGGTGAAGGGAAAATGGTCAGCCTCGTATTGTGGTAAGGTGGAGGTGGGGTGGTGACGGCGTGTGTCCTTCCCCCACACACCTCTCCCCCATCCATCCCCCACACCCTACTCCCCCATCTATCCCCCACACATGGAGAGGCTGCCAGGGTGGGGGCGTGTTAGGGAAGGGTGTGTGTGTCGACTGGAATTTTATTCATCACCTTCAGCGGGATATTTCACTTGTATTAAAATAGGAATTCATGTTCTTCAATGATGACAGAATGTGCAATGCGTCATCAGGCTGTGAAGTGATGGAATTTGAATAATACTGATGCTTACTAAATGACGGTTATAAAATCTAATAACTATGTTTACTCTAAATAAGGAAGAATAATCTTGAAAACTTGAGTATTATCAGCTAGGCTCGTTGCCCGGAATGCTTGTTGAAGCTGAGTTTAAAGGTCGCCACAACCAACCATCGTCACGCCCTCTCATTTCCTCCTCCTCTCCCCCAATCCCCCCACATCATATCCCCACCCACCAATCCCTCCCTGTTAATCCCCCCCACCGCCACGCCTCCCCCCCCAATCTCCACCCACCCATCCTCTTCCCCACCTTTATTGCGCATTTTCCCAATTCATTTGCTTGCGCGATTCCACATTTCCGGTAAATACTTGTCATGAGCCTGACACAGCCAGCTCTCCACCACAGGTAAAGCACAGTAGTAGATGCTTGCGTGGGATTAATCTAGACAACACTAACTTCCAAGAGAGGCCACTGTCGCAACTACCTTGACAGAGACACATAAGTGAGAGAGAAGACAAACTACGTGCAGCGCCACCATCATTCTCCTGTGGCTAGTTACACACACACATACTTGCTGTGTGTGCGAGTATTTTAGACCCTATACAACTCACACCACCGCTATACACATCCTGTGGTATGGCGGCGGAAAGATTAGTCACATAAACAGTTCGGGAAATGAATCGACTGAGCTCGTTAAATTTGATTTATATTAATTAATCTATCATTCTCCCTACACACGTTCAGTGGATGATTGTTTGGTATAGATTTTGAGTAATTTTTTTTATATTTGAAATATTTTTGAAAATTAGTGTCAAAGATTTGTTGTTTCATAGTACAATGTGATAGAAGTTTTGTTAACAGAACATTTAGCCAGAGGTATCCACAGAGATATGTGAATCGAGAGGTATACCCCCACTTCTCGGTGTATACTCATTGAGTTTACTTTAGCTATGAACTTAGAGCTTAGAGTACTAAGAGTAGAGTAAGTTAGACTGCAGCTCTCATAAATGCTCGAGATTCTAAGCGTGCTAGGTGTATACAGTGGGTATACTGTCTGTAAACTCACATGAAGACAGTGGGTATACTGTCTGTAAACTCACATATGTCTTCCATCTCATGACGGCTGTAACGTTAACCACAGTGTTCTATAATTACAGTGCCACTTGTATAACTTGATCGCAGATTTACTAAGTCAACGAACATGTTTTAGTTCCTGAACCACTGTGTGACTATGTACAAGTGACTAACTCGTTCATCGATGGTCTAACTTGCTTATAACTAAACAAATCTTCAGTTCCTGAACCTGTTCTGTTCCTTTGTAACTTGTAGCTCACTGAATACCCACAGGAGGTATGGCGGGGCATTGGGTATAAGTTAACTAGGCTAAGCTAATACTATGAATTGTCTAAAGCTTTACGTTAACTAAGTATTTATAGTTCATCAATGCTTTGATGCGCAGTCCCCGAGCGCATTCCTCTGTTTGCTTTCATCCATCACTCACAGGATGGGTATGAGTAGTTTACTTAATTTATTATGCACCACATACCCATCCTATTGACGGTTGTTGAAATTGCCTCAAGAGGCACACAGTGGGCTCTCGAAATAAGCCTAACGTGTATGAATACACTCTGGCTGCCTGTCCCCCGGCACAATGAATTATTATTATTGCAGAGCCTAAGCTGAGCAGTAGTAATATCTAGCTGTCTGCTGATTTTATTAGATGATCTGTAGATGTGTGGCTCCTCTTGCATGATGGTATGATGAAAGATGGAATTACTGGTGTCGATTTTACTTTGCTTTAGACTTTACGGTTTGTTGAAATTCTTACAATACAATACAATACAATTTTATTTAGGTAAGGTACATACATACAATAAATATTTACAAGGATTGTTTAACTTATAGGTATAGCTAGTACATACAATGCCTAAAGCCACTATTACGCAAAGCGTTTCGGGCATGATAAACTTAAATGACAAGCTTAATACTAATTGAGCATAATGAGTAGAATGAAAACAAGAAATGAAAACATAGATGAAAAAGCAGCACAAATACAATTATGTCGACAAACAGCGCTCTTTAAAGAAAAAAACAGACATTGGTTGACAATAGAAGGGTAAGGTAGGTTACAGGGAATTTATTAGGTATAGCTTCGCTTTTAACTTAAACTGGTTGAGAGAGGTACAGTCTTTAACATGGTTGGGAAGGTCATTCCACATTCTGGGCCCCTTGATTTGTAGAGCATTTCTAGTTTGATTAAGTCGTACTCTAGGAATATCAAAACTGTATTTATTTCTGGTGTGATGCTCATGGGTTCTGATACAACCTTCTATGAAGCTCTCTTAGTATATTATTGCTCTCAGGTCGCTTATAGGGAATCCAAGGATATAGTTAACTACTTCTTTATAATTCTTTGGTTTAATAAATGAACCTTTCGACTGCTTACAAAGTTATTTTTTAATCATTTGCTAAACATTAGCCTCATAGTGATGAAGTTATTTGAGGGGTAATATACTACGCAATTATTTGAGGAGTTAATGTGTATGCTTAGGAGTGCCTTCTCGCCCTGCCCAGTGGCTGGCGGGATTGGTGCCCTGAAGCTACATAAACACTCTATACTCCCCCGAAGTGGCAAGGGAAGTTAGGGGGCAACAATGAGGAAGCTTTCAAACAAAACCTAAGGTCCCCCCTTCAGATTGGACACAGAAAACGTGAACGCGTAAGGAAGAACGGAGGTAGATTTGGGAGAGGCAAGCGCCGTTATGGTGCGCTGTCGGGTGGTGGCGAGAGAGGCAGCCATTCTTCTCCCCAGCAGCACGTCCCGGGGAGGAGGGAGGAGCCAGCGACCAGCCGTCCTGCTTGCTGCTGCTGCTGCTGCTGCTGCTGCTGGGGGCGCTGCTCCGCCGGAGAGTGCCACCCTGCGCCACCGTCCTCAAAGAAAATGGATGACGCGGCTAGCGAGCGGCAATGGTGACAGGTTGAGGCGCCAAACATTGAATTACACAGGCGGTCGCTTAGGATTTCAATATTTGGTAAACACAAATGAACATTACTGAATAACTACAATGCTCGCAGTAGGAAAATTCTTCAACGCGCGCTATTTTAGTCAATAACAACTATTTAATACAGAAGTAAATGCCCAGTATGTCCTCAGTACCTGCTCTATATCACAGAAATTTGATACAAAAGATTAATAATAAAAAATGGGTGGTTAATAGAATTACTCCTACGTAGCCAAATGACAAGTTTTTGATATATAAATATAATCCATTGTGTCGGGGGACAGGCAGCCAGAGTGTATTCATACACATTAGGTTTATAATACCCTACAAGCTGACTAACTCCTGGGTACCTACTTAGCTTGTGACTAGTCCAGAGTGGCTGGTGGTCACTGGTCAGTCACAGACAACACTATGCAAAATATGGTTGTTCACTAACACTACACAAGAATTATTATTAGAATGCTTCAAGCAAAGGTTAGGTATATATATACACATATAAGTACGAGTGGTAGAATCCAAATAACAGCCGCTTTGCATGGGCGAATATGGTTTCTGCATACTAGTATTTATTTACCATCATCGTTCAGCGTTAGATAACATATGTTTCCTGATATTTCAAAATCCTTTGGTACAGACGAACGCTTAAAACCCGCAAAAACACAATTGATAAACCGTAAATTCCAGCTTATCGTTGATAGATCATTTTACCTCATATCAGGAATTTAAGGGATTCTGATCTCCACACTTGGAGGTCATGTTGGCAGCCCATGGGCACAGGAGGCCGGGTGTGTGGTGACGCGAGGCTGCGTCCCTCCACAAAACAACCATAAGATTAATGCTTGAAAAACGGGAAGGAATGTAGAATTGAACGCAAGTAAATTTTTAAGCCAAACCAATGCGAATTGTGTTAGCCATAGTTGGAAGTCAAGGAACGCCATTCAACTAGTAATTTCCAAATGGGCTTTGCGTATTAGTAGCTTTATACATTTTATATATATACAAGAAAGAGTTCTTACATTCTTGAACAGCCGTATAGCGTTTCAGGCAGGTCCTTAATACTAATTTTCCCCGGAATACGACCCCGCTAAATAGTTTAACAACCAGGGGCCGGATTCAGGAAGGTACTTACGAAGGTTTTTCCTCTTAGCTAAGAGCGTTTTCCGTCTTAGCGCCTTCGTGGCGGCTACGTCCGTATTCAATTAACTACCTTTTTTTTTTTTTTTTTTTTCTTTTTAGCAGGGATAATTCTGCGCGGGCCCTAAGCCTCTGGCTGGCCCACTAAGTGATGCTTGTTTCTGTTTTACCTGGGCGGAGGATGAGTATGTATGACTAGTATGGTCGCTTCAGTAAGATAATTAACTACCCTAAGTGGAAAAATCTTCGTAAGTTCATTCCGGGATTTAAGTGTGGTTTCGACCACTCGTAGCTTTACGTAAACTGGATATAAGTCATTTTTTCTCTACTACATAACACTGGGATCGATTTATGATATTGGAACATGACCAAAATATTATAGCTGGTGAATCTAGTGGAGAGGAGTCCTTCGTGTTAGTTATATATGCATTCTCTGCTTGAAACTTGAAGTAAATATGTGTTTGATGATAGTAGAATTAGTTTTATAATAGCAAGATATTATACCAGTAGTTATTAAGTAAATAAACACTGGTGAACATGAAATATGAGAGAAGGTGATGAGCCCTGCCTGATGGGATCATTTACTATCACCAAATGCGCCTGTTCACCTAGTAGTAAGGGTGTACCTTAGCTATACATACCCATTTCTAATTTATTTAGTTTGGTTTTATTTTGAAATTAAATCTGGGTGAGACATAAAATAAAAATATGCTGCACAAATGATGTTAGGTAAGGAAAAGGGTAAAAATGTCAAAAACTTTATTCATTGAATACTTAAAGCTATAATTATGACTATATAGACTACTAAAAAAGAGAGAGGGAAGTAGGGGTCCAAGACCTCTTCCTGTTATACAATTTGGGTGTGGAACAAGTAATTATCAAAAGAAGGCACCATGCCGGGAAGGCTATGTAGCAGTAAGGCAGTGAGGTGAGGCAGCTACTTATTTGAGAAATGCTTATTTTATTTACCTTATAAGCTGAGGCAACTTATTTTATTTGAGGAATACTCAGCTGATTCCTCTACATTTAGCATGGAACAAATTTGTGTCCAAGACCTCTTCCTGTTACTCAATTTGGCTGTGTGTAACCAAACTAGAAGTGCTCTACAAATCAAGGGACCCAGAATGTGGAATGACCTCCCGAATCATGTCAAAGCCTGTACCTCTCTCAACCAGTTTAAGAGTTAAACCAAGTACTGCCTAATTAACTCCATGTAACCTAACTTACTTCCTAAATGTCAACCCATGTCTTGCTATTTTTTAAACAACGCTGTTCACCAACATGTGCAATTGCTGATTTATGCTATGTTAACCCCCTTTTTGTATTTTTTATTCCTTCTTTCAACACAATTTATACCTAATCTCGATTGCTATTAAGTTTTAGTCTGTGTTTTTTTCCCCCCACACCTTGCCCGAAATGCTATGAGTATTAGTGGCTTTAGGTATTGTATGTACTAGCTCTGCCTATAAATCCAACATTATGTTTGTAAATCAACTGTATGTACTTTTCCTGAATAAAATGTATTTATTATTTATTTTTTAATCAGTAAGTATTAAAAGAAGGCACCAAGCTGGGAAGGCTATGTAGCACCATTGTGTGTAACAATAAACCAATTTTTTTTTAACAAATAATGCACCTGTATGGGAAAACAAATCCTGTCAGCTGTGAAAATATTGATGCAGTTATTTAAATGAAAAATATAATGAAAGAAATATTACTGGTTTATTTTTATCCTATCTTTTTGTACTGTACAGTATATCCAAGGAAGTGAAAAATTAAGACATAATGCACAATTTAATGAATGATTAGCAGTTCAAAAGAAATATGACTTGTATTACATATCAACATGAGATCTTAATGATCCATGGTCAACATGATTTAATAAGGATAATACAGTACTGTATTTGTAATAATACAAACTATAATTTAAAATCTTTATTACTGATTTTTTTTATTAAGAAGATTAGGTATACACAGCAATGTGCTGCTACCCTATTCTATATGGAATATTACACAGTGTAGATAAAAAACTAGCTATAAGTTTATCTAATACTCCCATCTCACAGGATGGTTAGACATACTGTACATGGAATCAATTTAGAAAATACCAGCCTCAATACAAAAAACAAATCAACTCTGACTAAACAACTCTAAGCAATTTTCACAAGAGGTAAGCACTGAATCATGGAAACATTATATTATAATTACTCTTACCAGTTTCTACAAAACTCCTCTCAAACAATGTATTTTTAAACATGTTTAGGTATACACAGCAATGTGCTGCTTCCCTATTCTGTATAAAGGACCACACAGTGTAGATCAAAAACCAGCTACAAGCTCACCCAACATCCTCACCTCACAGGATGGCCAGTCATACATGGAATTAGGAGAGAACAAAATACTTAATGCTGATCTATTAGCCTCCACTGGCAAAATCTGGGTGCAGCACAAGAATATCTTCCAATATTCCTGAGTGTATGAAGTAATTACAGAGCTCAAAGTACCTCATACCATTTGGTATGAAGTCACTGATAACAGGACAATCACAGATATAGTGTTGGAGAGTATGTTCTCTCAAGTAGGACTGAAAACAGATGTTTTTGTTTTCCACCAAGAGGGCTATAAACCCATGGAACCGCCTACCCGCTGAAGCCGTAAATGCCAAATTCCAGCTAAAAAATAACATTAATTCAATTGGCGGGCCCTTTAACAAGCCGCCGGCTTTCTGTCCTCTTCGAGGTCACTAGATAGTTAGTGACCATTGGGTAAACTCAGTAAATATATACAATAATTGTCAGCGCATCTTCCGAGCAACAAGGACAGCTACACAGTATCTCTTAGAATTACGTAGGTAAACAACAAATGTAACATATTTGTTTACTACAATGTCGGTGCTGGCTGTAGAAGTTGAAAAAACATTGTTTTACTGCGAAATATACTAATTTTATAAGAAAATTCGACGTAAATAGGAGGCAGTAGAGCTCCTATAAGCCAGCGCTAAATCTTCAATATGAAGAATGTTGCTGCTCTCTGATTGGCCAAACGAAACACAGTAGTGACCTCTATCGGCACGCAGGTGAACCAACAATTTTCTTCCTAAGTATACCTTATTGAATCGCACCTAAGCATCTTCTTAGGGCGCACTTAGGAACCTTCGTAGCAAACCCACTTACGAAGAAATACACAGAGCTTCCTGAATCTAGGTCCAGGTACCCATTTTATCGTTGGGTAAACAAGAGGCTACAGCTAAGGATTGGCGCCTAGTCAATCCTCCCTGGCCAGGATACGAACCTACGTCAAAGCGCTTACGAAATGCGAGGCGAGTGTGTTACCACTTCGCCACGGGGATTGCCGTGGCGAGAATTATACATTGTATAATCAGTAGACGCCATGGTAAGGACTCTACTGATGTTCTCCTTGATACATCACGTTAATATAATTTATTTGTGCATACACATGGATGCAACCCACAATAGGCGTCTAACTCCCGAGGTCCTATTTTAATGGTAGGGTGTGCTTAGCGCCTACCGTAATACCTTATCAACCAAGCCTGTGATTCAGACGTTAGGGTGCTAGCAGCCGCATCCAACAGCCTGGTTGACCAGTCCAGCAACGAAGAAGCCTGGTTGAGGACCGGGCCGCGGGGACGCTAAGCCCCGAAATCATTGTAAGGTACTAACCTATAGAGGGTTGTTAGAGCGAACATCAGTTTACTAACCAGCCAGTATGTATATATATTAGTCTTAGACATAGGCTTGGACTAACATAATATATATTGTTATTTATGATTTGCTACTTGAAACAAAAAGTTCCAAATAGCACGGGCTATGGGGAGCCCGTATTAATATATATTTCCAAGGTAATATATACATTCTGTGCTCCTGCGTTTAGTAATAAATGGTTACTGATATAATGTTATTAAACGGCATCCAATGGCAGTTATGTGTGACTGCAGCTATATATTTTTGCCTTATTATAAATGCTAAATAAATATTATATTATAATTATTATTATTACTATTATTATATAGTACTCGATGATGTTTTAACTTAGTCTTACATACCCTCAAGTTTAACAAAGCATAACTTAGTTGTGTGAAGAACAGCCTTGAAATTACAGAACGACAAGTTATAATGACCAAACCACACATCAGAAATTATAGAAACGACGACGTTTCAGACTAACGTGTCTTGATAATGGTCCAGGATGGACTGAAACGTCGTCGTTACATCACTTTCTGATGTCGCTTGCCACGTTCAAGTACGTTTAAAGTAGCTTAGGCTATTTCTACCCCCCCCCCCTTACAGCCACGTTATTGTGACTCGTCGTCTGCATAAAGAATGAGGACAGTGAGAGAGTGGCCGGTTACGGGCTCACCATAGCCCGTGCTACATGGACATTTCGTTCCGAGTAGCTAAATCTGCACCAACAACGAGAGAGTGTGGGTAACGTTGTGGTTTATGAGGTGCTGTTGTGTGGTGGAGAGACCAGAAACCTGCCCTCCACTACGACGCGTGGCCGCCCCGCCCCGCCTCACGGCACCACCCACTTATTCATAGAAAACTTTGTCTGCTTAAGGACACACTTTTGCTTTCTTGAGCAGTTACAGCCCCGCTCCTGTGCCTGGTAAGTCCTCTACGGGCTCACCATAGCCAGTTCTATTTGGAACTTTTGTTTCCAGTATTTGAATCTATAACAACGCTTACTTTAGCAGTTACAGCCCCGCTTCTGTGCCTGGTAAGTCCTCTACGGGCTCACCATAGCCAGTGCTACTTGGAACGTTTTGTTCCCAGTAGCTGAATCTTAAACAATAACAACAAACAGTTTACTTGAGCAGAGTCAAGTTCGGTGAAAATTACACTGCAATAAAGCGCGTTTTGTGTCATTTTTAAACGTTTTATTTACCCATGCAGGAGACGAGTCACAATAACGGGGCTGAAGATATGATATGACCAACCCTCACACCAGAAGATAACGACCTGTTTCGGTCCGTTTTGGACCATTATCTGTTGATTGTTAACGTCGTCGTCTCTTCATCTGTTGGTTTGGTCATCATGTTATTTATCTGCTAAAGTAATCATGGTTATCATTGTCCCAATTGATTTGAAATAAATGTGAATGTTATTTCAGGTATATTTAAATTAAAATCATTTTATGTATTCCTTATTGTAGGCGCTGAACACTACAGGAAAGACGATCATATTAAAATGTTGACTACTAACAAGCTCTTAAGAAGATGTTGGTATTATAACGAGGATAATCTCGCTATCCTCCATATGGGTGTATTTTTTTCAGTATTTACAATTAATTATTTTACAAAGACCACCACAAGGGCAACATAAAGGGTTCCGTGTTAATTCCTCCCACAAGAGAAATTTGCTCAATTATTATATATTTAATAATAATTGTTGATTTATTGTTTGTTGAGTTGATTTTACATTCTTGTAAAGCCGCTGACACGCATAGCGTTTCGGGCAAAATTATTGTTTTATTGTTCATTATTGTTAATTATTGTTCATTTTTTTGCTAATTATTGTTCATTATTGTTGTTAATTATTGTTTTATTGTTCATTTACGTAAAAGAAAAAAACCGAGTTATTTTTTGTTTACAAATAATAGTGTGTAAACAGAACAGTCACAACCCCGCTAACATAAATAACATTTAAAACTTGTCATTAATTAGGAGAAGTTGACATTGGGGAATTTATTTACCTGATTTTACCTGAGGGCGACTATGTCTTTAGTAGCCTCGACGAAGACAGGATGCTGGCGGCTTGTCAAAGGTTCCCCCCATTTATCCTGACTATCTAATCGAGCTGGACTTTAAAATTCAGCAGAGTTTTGGCATGTCTAGCTTCACCAGATGAACAAATCCACAAGGGCCGTGACGAGGATTCGAACCTGCGTCCGGGAGCAACCCAGACAAATTATCAGCAATGACTACTGATTATATAATATAATTAGTTATTATATCATTATTATATAATGATATAATTGATAATGAAATACTGTTCATATAATGATATAATCAGTAGTCATTAAGAGGAAGTGGTAACAATGCTCAGTTGAATTGGTGCAGTTATAAGGGGGATATCATTCCTCCCGATCATTCCCAACGTCGCTAAATGGTTGTACTAAACTGCCCGAACCTAACTTCCCCGAGGGCCCACGAATAGAAAACGGGACATCACCGCAATTTTGCGAGGCGCTATGCTTTTCATGCATCTTTCTTTGATGATGGGGAGTGTTACGTCAAAATACGATGTGTTATGTGAGAGGACGAGTTGTCACAGCCAGGCTCCGAGGGCAGCTAGGCAGTAACAATGGAACTACATCTGGCAGAAACGCAACAACGTCTGGCAGAAACGCAACAACGTCTGGCAGCAACACAACAACGTCTGGCAGAAACGCAACAACGTCTGGCAGCAACATAGCAACGTCTGGCAGCAACATAACAACGTCTGGCAGCAACACAACAACGTCTGGCAGCAACATAACAACGTCTGGCAGCAACACAACAACGTCTGGCAGCAACATAACAACGTCTGGCAGCAACACAACAACGTCTGGCAGCAACATAACAACGTCTGGCAGCAACATAACAACGTCTGGCAGCAACATAACAACGTCTGGCAGCAACACAACAACGTCTGGCAGCAACATAACAACGTCTGGCAGCAACATAACAACGTCTGGCAGCAACATAACAACGTCTGGCAGCAACACAACAACGTCTGGCAGCAACATAACAACGTCTGGCAGCAACATAACAACGTCTGGCAGCAACATAACAACGTCTGGCAGCAACACAACAACGTCTGGCAGCAACATAACAACGTCTGGCAGCAACATAACAACGTCTGGCAGCAACATAACAACGTCTGGCAGCAACATAACAACGTCTGGCAGCAACACAACAACGTCTGGCAGCAACATAACAACGTCTGGCAGCAACATAACAACGTCTGGCAGCAACACAACAACGTCTGGCAGCAACATAACAACATCTGGCAGCAACACAACAACGTCTGGCAGCAACATAACAACGTCTGGCAGCAACATAACAACGTCTGGCAGCAACATAACAACGTCTGGCAGCAACACAACAACGTCTGGCAGCAACATAACAACGTCTGGCAGCAACACAACAACGTCTGGCAGCAACACAACAACGTCTGGCAGCAACATAACAACGTCTGGCAGCAACATAACAACGTCTGGCAGCAACATAACAACGTCTGGCAGCAACACAACAAACTACAATATCCACGACTGTAAACCATCACGGTGTCTGGCAACCAAGTTAGTCATATGGTACAAGCCGTAATAACTCGAGAATCATCAACTAACCAATACCCGACACTGAGGACGACAAGTTAGTCGTCCAGATCCTGCTACCTATTTTCCTGTTCTTTTCCTGCCCGCCGCCGCGCTGGTTCACCCACCGGGTCCAGAATACCACAGTCCACGTGGCTGGAACAGCTTCAAGCTCAACAAGCCACAAGGTACAACAGCTCCTGCCAAACACATGACGTTACTACAACGTTCCTACGACGTTACTAAGATGTTACTACGACGTTTCTACGTTACTGCGACGTTGCCGCAACGTTACTAAGACATTACTACGATGTTACTACAACATTAATGCGACGTTGCTACGATGCTACTAAGACGTTTATGCGACGTTACTAAGACGTTTGAGAGAGTTTTACTACCTAACAACCAATATAACAAGTTGTACAACATTCTAATACGTCATAAAAGCGTCATAACAAGCTGTAATAACTTTATTACAAGTTGCAACAAGCGGAAAATAAGGACAGTTACGTTTTGGGTTTGCAGGGAACTATCGGGAGAAAGCGCCAAGCCATTACGACTATATAACACTGGGAAGGGGTCAGGATAATTACGGGCTCACCATAGCCCGTGCTACATGGACATTTCGTTCTTAGTAGCTAAATCTGAAACAACAACCGTCAGGATAAGAATTTGGGATGGGACGGAGGGAAAGGAATGGTTCCCATGCAACCACTTGGACGGTGGTCCTGGACCACTTGGAATGGTCCTGGACCATTCTCAAGTCGACACAATCGACTTGAGAATGGTCCAGGACGGACCGAAACGTCGTCGTCCCTTCACCTTCTAGTGTGTGGTCTGGTCAACAGTTCTCTAGTTCACAATTCAACCGGACAAAATCCTCAGGGATAGTCGAGGTCCCTAGAGCGAGTTACATCAGGTAAACTCAGTTTCCTTTAGTTTCCTTCAGGTAACTGCTACAACGGCAACATTTTGGTGTAAAATAGCAACATACTTTTTTGTTTTCCTCCCAAGGCGCCTGACAGCTGGGTGGACAGTGCTTCGGATTCGTAGTCCTGAGGTTCCGGGTTCGATCCCCGGCGGAGACAAATGGGCAAAATGTTTCTTTCACCCTGATGCCCCTGTTACCTAGGAGTAAATAGGTACCTGGGAGTAAGACAGCTGCAACGGGCTGCTTCCTGGGAGTGGAGGCCTGGTCGAGGACCGGGCCGCGGGGACACTAAAGCCCCGAAATCATCTCAAGATAACGTGTTGAAGAGAGACGCAAGGAACTCCAACAAGGGCTCCCTGGAGGTGATAACGGAGAGGTCACCCACCCGGGCTCCAGCCAGACCCCCCCCCCCCCTCCCTATTGACCCCATCTCGGATTATCAATGGTTCTGACGACTTGTAATAACCAATTTACAACATGTACATGATTAAGAACGGGTCATATGTACAAATCCACAAGGGCCGTGACGACGATTCGAACCTGCGTCCCTCGGGGCAACATATGATAACGTTGCTATGGAAACTTGCGTTTTTTTTTACAAAACGTGACTACGACGTATATAGTGATTCCTGCGATAAGTTTGGCATAGATTTTTGTATCCGCCAGACTCAGTAGGTACGGACAAGGGGCCAGATTCACGAAGCAGTACGCAAGCACTTACGATTGGTACATCTTTCCTCAATCTTTGACGACTTTGGTTACATTTATTAAACAGTTTACAAGCATGAAACCTTGCCAATCAACTGTTGTTATTGTTATAAACAGCCTCCTGGTGCTTCGGAGCTCATTAACTGTTTAATAATTATAAACAAAGCCGCCAAAGATTGAGAAATGATGTACAGGTTCGTAAGTGCTTGCGTAACTGCTTCGTGAATCTGACTGAGATATATATTTTGCTCAGTTGAGTACCAGGAGACATTACTGTGTTGTGGGAGTGCTGGTGACGAAGTACCGCCCGAGGTACAGGTGGACACGAAGCCCTGGTACCAGAGCTGGTACCAGGCTGTGTCAGCACCCATGACCTCCTGGAGGCTTTCCTCCCCCCCCATACCCCCCACCCCAGTCAATCCCCCCCCCTCCATTCCCCACGTCAACTCTCCCCCTCCTCACCTCTCTCTAAAGTTTGTCTTGCTTCGTGCTTTCAACAGTGAGAGCTTTGAACCACTGCAGTGAGAGCTTTGAACCACTGTAGTGAGAGCTTTGAACCACTGCAGCGAGAGCTTTGAACCACTGCAGTGAGAGCTTTGAACCACTGCAGTGAGAGCTTTGAACCACTGCAGTGAGAGCTTTGAACCACTGCAGTGAGAGCTTTGAACCACTGTAGTGAGAGCTTTGAACCACTGTAGTGAGAGCTTTGAACCACTGCAGTGAGAGCTTTGAACCACTGTAGTGAGAGCTTTGAACCACTGTAGTGAGAGCTTTGAACCACTGCAGTGAGAGCTTTGAACCACTGTAGTGAGAGCTTTGAACCACTGTAGTGAGAGCTTTGAACCACTGCAGTGAGAGCTTTGAACCACTGCAGTGAGAGCTTTGAACCACTGTATTGAGAGCTTTGAACCACTGGAGTGAGAGCTTTGAACCACTGCAGTGAGAGCTTTGAACCACTGCAGTGAGAGCTTTGAACCACTGTAGTGAGAGCTTTGAAACACTGTAGTGAGAGCTTTGAACCACTGCAATGAGAGCTTTGAACCACTGCAGTGAGAGCTTTGAACCACTGTAGTGAGAGCTTTGAACCACTGCAGTGAGAGCTTTGAAACATAGAATTCATTGAGGTTTTTCAACTGATTCACAATTTTGGTGTAAAGACACTTCAGAAACGTCAATTGATAAGAAAACGTCTTGCCAGGAGCGTTCACTGACTTATTTATTTATATACAAGAAGATGCATTAGAACAAATCCACAAGGGCTGTGACGAGGGTTCGAACTTATGTCCGAGAGGATCCCAGACGCTGCCAGTCTGCGGCCCTTGTGGATTTGTTCATTTGATCCATCACGCTATTGTGATTTCTGTGTATAAGGTACAATGGGTTTATGAGAGTACATAGCATTAATGTTTTTTATATTCTTGTAAAGCCACTAACACGTATAGCGTTTCGGGCAGGTCCTTAATGTAAATTATAACTTTAAGTAAGTAATTTGTAGAAAATATGAAGAATATTAAGAGTTAAATTGCAAGAAAATTTGAAGACTATTAATACGTACATTGTGGTAAAACTTGAGGATTATCAACATGTACATTGTAATATAATTGTGATGGTGTGAAAGCATGTTACAGTTACAGTATTAGTTTTCATGTAAACTGGCAAATGAACTATTGTCTTAAACAGAGATTATTCTCAAGTTATAACTTAAATGTAATAGAAACCGTTGGTTTAAAATATTAAAACTGTATGCTGAAAAAGTTTTCTTCAAATATTTTTTTTTGTAAAGGGAATTCGCGGGCACACTGAAACAGTTTTCGAATTCCATATTTCACATTATCGTCAATATTACATCGTTTTAATGTAATCAAACATAAGATCTGGTTACGATAAGTTAGGTTTCATTATCTTAACCTAAAGTAGCCTTAACCTAACCTAACCATGATTAGAGTGTAGATAAAAGCACAAATTATATAGTCGTTCCCAGTCAATCCTCTTGAGGGGAATCCCCTCCCCGAGGACAGTTTTTTTTTTAATTATTGACATATTATTAAGCCATTTAATATTAAAAGTGAACAAATCCACAAGGGCCGTGACGAGGATTCGAACCTACGTCCGAGAGGATCCTAGACGCTGTGTTAATCGACTGAGCTACGACATGGTTAAAAGAATTGTAACCGAGAAATCATCCTGATTTACCAACGGTTCCTGTTCCTGTTTGTTCATTTGATGCATGACGCTATTGTGATTTCTGTGTGTAATATTAAAAGTGTTTTACTCCAGTAAAGACAAAATTCTCCCGAGTTCAGGGCCACTAAGTGGGACTTCGATAGGCTTAATATGCTTCATGGCTTCAGTAATTGGAAATATTAATGATATTTTATTTAATGTAAACACTCTTGTATTTTATTATTTGGTGCCAGAGCCTATTAGCCTCTGTCTTATTCATATGTTGAAATGTTAATAGAGTTTGTCTCTATCACTCCACCTCACGAGGCATTCCATTTGTTCACCATTCATAAACTAAAACCATTATTTATAATGACTATGGGATCTATTGGGACTAAATACCAATCTTTATTCCCTTGTTCGTGTAATACTCATACTGTTCTTGTCTGCTCTGTCGCTTAGTATTTTGTATGTGGTGATTATGTCTCCAATGTTACTTCTCTTCTCTTGTGACATGATTTAACGCCTTCAGTCTTTCATTGTAGCACTTGTTTTCCAGAATTAGTCTTATACAGATCCTGAACGACTCTTTATTCAGGTTCCTTAAGTCTGATTTTTTGTTGGCCAACCTTGCATACGCAGCTGATGATATTTGGTTGATTTGAGCTCCTGATATGTTCGCTGCGATATCAACGTACATTTTTTTTCTCTGGTCGACTCCGAAGGATTTTCTCGTATTGTACCTAGTGTCCAGCCTCTTGTTCACAACAGCCAGCTTTATTACTTTACATTTGGTTGAAATGAACTCTAGTAGCCACTTGCAGGACCATATTTCCCCCCCCCCCAGGTAATCCTGTAGCTTTTTGCCATCCATCGTATCTCTTCTCGTAAATTTGGGTATCATTCACGAACATTAAGAGGAATGAATCTCTCCCATGTCGTAAGTCGTCGACACTGAAGAATTAAGATTGGAGTTGATCTTATCTTATCTTGAGATGATTTTGAGGCTTAGCGTCCCCGCGGCCCGGTCCTCGACCAGGCCTCCTTTTAGTTACACACCCCCAGGAAGCAGCCCGTAGCAGCTGTCTAACTCCCAGGTACCGATTTACTGCTAGGTGAACAGGGGGGCCATGAGGGTGAAAGAAACTCTGCCCATTTGTTTCCGCCTCCACCAGGGATCGAACCCGGAATCTCTGGACTACGAATCCCGAGCGCTGTCCACTCAGCTGTCAGGCCCCAAATGGTACCAGTTGTCCCATCACTCTGGTACTATTATTATACAATGACGTACCTTTACTGTTATACCATACTTGTACCACTGATTGTAGATTGTTGTACCATCGCTTGTACAATATTGTACCTTCCCATTGAGCACCACATCACCGTTGTTCCATCAATGTTGTACCATCGCTGTGGTACCATACGTGCTGTACCACAGCTGTTCTGTGGTACAGAATCTCAATGTGACATCACTGTTGAACACCTGTTACCTTACTATTGTACCATACTTGTACCTTATTGTACCATACTTGTACCTTATTGTACCATTAGCCGTAAATTCACTGTTGTATCATCACCGATATATCATCATAACAGTTGGTAGATAGGGATCAGCGTTTAAACTAGTGTTTAAGGGCCAAGAACTTAGCATAGTGTTTAGGAAACTGAGTTCGATGTTTAAGGGTCAGAGTTCGATGTTTAAGGGATCAGAGTTCGATGTTTAAGGGATCAGAGTTCGATGTTTAAGGGATCAGAGTTCGATGTTTAAGGGGTCAGAGTTCGATGTTTAAGGGGTCAGAGTTCGATGTTTAAGGGATCAGAGTTCGATGTTTAAGGGATCAGAGTTCGATGCTTAAGGGGTCAGAGTTCGATGTTTAAGGGATCAGAGTTCGATGTTTAAGGGATCAGAGAAAGGGCTGGTGGGAGAGGACCGCCACGCAGAACGGGCCCTCAGGGCTCACCTGTGACTGTCTCACCCAAGTACCTGGCCTCTTCTGGTGGTACCTGGCTTCCTCTCAACCGCTAGCCAGGTACCTGGCCTCTCCTGGTGGTACCGTGTTCCCCCTCTTAATTTCTTTTGTCTCCCTTACTTCCCTTGCCAATTCGGGGGTGGGGTGGGGGGGGGGGAGTTTGTTTAACTCCCCGCTAAAGTCCTAGCCCACACGACCTGTGAGGCACTGACCCAAGAGCAATCATCCTTAATAATACATTAAATACACAAGTGGCTAACAACATGGTTACAAGAACAGAGACATAATACCAAACAGTAACGTAATAAAAATAAAGGTGAAGGCTGCAGTACATAAGAAATATGTAGTGTTGTCTAAGCAGACGATATTCATTATGTATAATGTCGTACCTAATAGCCAGAATACACTACTCGGCCACGTATGCACAGCCCGATTTGCCTAATAAGCAGAGTAGTTTTCGTTTAAAAAAAAATCCAATAGGTTTATTTGAAATAATATTATTATTATATTAAGAACATGAATTACTGACTTAGTTGTGTTAGTTTAGGTTAAGTTAAGTTAGGTTAAGATAGCTTAGGTTGGGTCATATTTCTACGTTAGTGTTAAATTAAATAAAATTACACAATATGTTATGGAAAGCTTTATCATTTCATTGGAAGAAAATTTAGGAAAATATATATACAGAGGAAATGCACACTACATTCAGGGATCCTGCCCGCCATCTGAGGAGCTGGAGGAACTCTACAACTTATGATAATCATCTTTGTACCCTATATATAACTCCTTTTTTGTAACACAGTTTAAATAAAGCAAATATATGTGTATATACGAAAGAATGGGGGTGATAGAAGAAAATATTAAAGTGTTCAGTGAGAATCCACAAGGTCTTCTCTGAATACTCCTTATTTTCTTCTCCGAGGCTATGGGTCCCCACATTTGCACCAGAGGTGGTACATACCATCACAATTATATATATATATATATATATATATATATATATATATATATATATATATATATATATATATATATATTTCTCACACTCTGATAAATTACTTCTAGACTACCCCAGAGCTAAATTATACTTTCTGATTGGTCAGGGTAGAAGTTATCGCTATTTCTAAGAATTTAACAATAACAGGAATTAGGCTTCAGCTGTAATTTTTTCACTTTGTCAATCCCCCCGTTAGTATTATGACACGTAATATACTGTATATTTTATGCAATCTTTCCCAATTATAAATGTTCAACAACCATTAAGAATAAAGTATCTGATTTCGTTTTATACGATGTGTCGTTCTCTTTTCTGGCGACGGCAGGTCTGGTTCTTTCAGTCATTCTTCATACCCCATTCCTCGTGATTCTGGGACGAGCCTGTGCAAACGTCTGTATGTTTTCAAGTTTCCTGAAGTCTCTCGGCATATGGAGACCTCCGGTATAAGGAAATTTAGGATAAGTAAGCACAAAGCCTCAGGTATCAGGAGACTTCATGGTCTGTAAACACAAAGCCTCAGGTATCAGACCACAGGTCTTCAAGTATAAGGAGACCACCAGGTTATGGTATTGCAAGTCCGTAGGTTCAGAAACCCCCTCGAGCTAATAACTTCAGGTCTTCATCTACCTGGGCATCACAGGGGACCTTCAACTACGTGTCTACAAGCAAAGAAAATAATTTGAACTGTAACTTATGTTACAGGAACTATTACAGACCAAACCTCTTCACACAAACTACCAGGACCTGAAACTGTAGGTCTACAGTACAGTAGAGACCATTAGAATCCGAAAACGTGAGTCGTTGTGTTCAATTAGACTGTTGTAACAAGATATAGAGACCAGTGTCCGTCATATGGACTAAGGTCCACAAAGGTCTCTAGGACGTGAAAATTAGGATTCAGGTTCAGGGGCACCAGGACCTAAATCAGGTCTTCAGGAGACTCCTGCAGCCCCCGCTCCCTGCGCCGAGACTGCCAGGTGGAGAGGAGGAGCAGGAGGAAAGAATACCCAAAATCAAGTTTCAGGTTGTCCCGTCAGCCAATGACGGCGCTGCTACGTCACTCGCTCACACCCTTAATATCTCCCTTTGCTTTAAAATACATATCAGCTTAGCGCTACTATGCTATTTACCATTAATATTTATATCAATTCAGAAGATAAAAATTCCCCTAGTATCATCTATTGGTATAAGGTTTCCCGCCTCGAGTCCGTGTTGGGCGCGACAAAGATTTCCTCTCCGGGATTCTGAAATTTGGGTTAAGCTCAGCAGACTTGGGCCACAGCGGCGGTGTATATAACGCAGGTTCAACACACGTTGAGGATCAGTGTCCAGTCTTCAGTAGCAAGGTACGGTGTACACACACACACACACACACGCATAAGGGCGCTGGTGGCTGAGTGAACAGCACGCTGGATACGTAGTCGTGTGGTACGGGGTTCGATTCCCGGCGCCGGCGGAAACAGATGGGGCAGAGTTTCTTTCATCATGATGCCCCCTGTTACCTAGCAGTAAATAGGCACCTGGGAGTTAGACAGCTGTCACGGGCTGTTTCCTGGGTGTGTGTGTGTGGGGGGGGGGGTTAGTAGTTACTAACAGTTGATTGACAGTTTAGAGGCGGTCCGAAAGAGCAGAGCTCAACCCCAGCAAGCACAACTAGTAAATATACACAAGGGGCACACGCACTAGGGGGACACTGGTGGAAATTGAGTGCCCAAATGAGTCATAGACACATTATAATCGTTTTGTTTAGGGTCAGAGTAGTTAACAGCTGGAATGCATTAGGCAGTGATGTGGTGGAGGCTGACTCCATACACAGTTTCAAGTGTAGATATGATAGAGCCCAGTAGGCTCAAGAACCTGTACACCTGTTGATTGACGGTTGAGAGGCGGGACCAAAGAGCCAGAGCTCAACCCCCGCAAACACAACTAGATGAGTACCCTCCCCCCCCCCACACGCACACAGGTACACGACTAGTACCTCATTGTGGTAGTAAGAATGGCATAATCTCTGTTGAATGCTTCGCCAATCATATCTAAGTTACGTTTTACTCAATGTTTGATATTCTTGTGTATTTTATGTATGTATTTCTTACTTGTACTAACGTTTGACTTGTTCGCATACTAATACAAATATGGTGCATTTTAAATTAACAAATCCACAAGGGCCGTATTGAGGGTTCGAACTTACGCCCAAGATGATCCAAGACGCTGCCTCAGTACGGTGCATTTGTTCGTAGCTGGTGCAACTACTGTGATGTATTTTACCACTGCAGGTCAATGTTTGCAATGTAAATCATGCAACACTTCGTGACATGAGGAAGGAACTTGCAATAGCTTTTTGAGATTATCTTGAGATGATTTCCGGGCTTAGCGTCCCCGCGGCCCGGTCCTCGACCAGGCCTCCTTTTTGTTACACACCCCCAGGAAGCAGCCCGGAGAAGCTGTCTAACTCCCAGGTACCTATTTACTGCTAGGTGAACAGAAGTATCATGGTGAAAGAAACTCTGCCCATTTGTTTCGGCCTCCACCGGGGATTGAACTCGGAACCTCAGGTCTACGAATATGTATCGTTGACCACAGCTGGTTCGTCAGTCTATGATGTCTGTCTTAAGACACTTAGGATAATATCCAGTGATCTTCAGCACTGACTCATGCAAAGAAATAATCCATGGATTATGGAATATTGCACAAGACGCACTTCGCTTGCAGCTTCGCTCAACATGCAGGCGACGAGTCACAATAACGTGGCTAAAGTATGTTGACCAGACCACACACTAGAAGGTGAAGGGACGACGACGTTTCGGTCCGTCCTGGACCATTCTCAAGTCGATTGTCATTCACAATCGACTTGAGAATGATCCAGGACGGACCGAAACATCGTCGTCCCTTCACTTTCTAGTGTGTAGTCTGGCCAACAAACATATAAACATATGAACAAATCCACAAGGGCCGTGAGGAGGATTCGAACCTGCGTCCGGGAGCATCCCAGACACTGCCTTAATCTACTGGGCTACGACAGGGTTAAAAAAAGTTGAAACCGAATCGTAGCTCAGTCGATTAAGGCAGCGTCTGGGATGCTCCCGGACGCAGGTTCGAATCCTCGTCAGGGCCCTTGTGGATTTGTTCATTTGATGCATCACGTTAGTGTGATCTCTGTGTGTAATATAAACATACCCGTACAACATGACCTCTGTCAGAGGAACAAAGTCAGGGTCATAGTTAATAAATTAATTAGATTAAAAGTTGGACAAATATTCCCCCCCCCCCCACACATGCGGCCTTAAGACCACGGGTTGCCAACCTTCTGTGGATAGATTTAAGAAGCACTTACGCAAGCACTTACGAACTTTTTTTACGAACCATCTTTTCTCAATCTTTGGCGGCTTTGTTTACATTTATTAAACAGTTAATGAGCTCCGAAGCACCAGGAGGCTGTTTATAGCAATAACAACAGTTGATTGGGAATTTTTCATGGTTGTAAACTGTTTAATAAATGTAACCAAAGCCGTCAAAGATTGAGGAAAGATGTACACGTTCGTAAGTACTTGCGTAACTGCTTCGTGAATCTGGCCCCTGGTTTACAGCGACAAATGATCTCATTCCAGTGGAGTTAAATGTTTTGCTCGAGTGAAAAGTGCATGGAACGACGCATTAAAGAAAATAAATCAATTTGATAGCGTATATGCGCTTGTCAGAAGGCGATAAACACTGCTCATTAAATCCGCGAAATACACTGTGGTGTCAGCGTCGTGAGAGAGCAAAGAGCCTCTCTTGTACCCAAGAGTTTGTTTGCTTGTGTGACTCTATACGTTAAAGAGTCACTCACGGGCTGGCGGGTGTGAGCGTCGCTACAGAGTCCTGATACAGTATCATTCTTTTCGTGAAGCTTCTGACATCCAGAAGCATTTGTTCCGCGACTCTGACAACACCGTCCCTCGGTACAGCCGCCATCTTGATCTCCACCACGCCTAACCCGGCCTGGCCAGGACGGACACTGAGTAAACAATGCATTAATCTTTCACAACAGATGCGGGTTTGGTCGGCGCTTGTGGTGTTGGCAGTGGCGGCCACGGAGCTGGTGGCCGGCGAGGCAGGGGCGCTGGACGAAGCCCTCAAGGAGGGAGGGTTGAAGGAGGACGCCAGCGCCATCACTGAGGACAAGGAACGATTCTTCGGGTCATACTATACACAGACTCGCACCGTCGTCTCTGCCTTCACCTCCACCGTCTTCTTAAGCTGTCTCTCAGGCACCAGCGCCGTTAAGTGCGCTGGACGGCGCCGACGATCCTTACACGATACGAATATAAAGACCCTAATCCAGGAATTTGATGAGTAAGTGGGAGGTGATTGAGATGAATATTGAGAATATGCAGGCGATGAGTCACAATAACGTGGCTAAAGTATGTTGACCAGACCATACACTAGAAGGTGAAGGGACGACGACAATCGACTTGAGAATGGTCCAGGACGGACCGAAACGTCGTCGTCTCTTCCCCTTCTAGTGTGTGGTCTGGTCATCAATTGAGAATATATCACGAGAAAAACAAACCAAACGTGTCTTTTTTTACGGGCTATTCATGCCCGTGCCACCTCTTGGGTGGCTTAATCTTCATCAATCAATTGTCAAACATGATTTACGAGACTTAATATATATATTTACGTCCGGCACACAGACCGTCGTTGTTGGACACGAGCGGAGACGGCGGCGTCGCTGCTCTGGAGGCTTCAGACCAGGAACCCAACGAGAAGCTGTTTGGCATCAGCATATGGACGACCACCGCCACCACCACCTCCGTCACCGTCTTCTTCACCAACACCAGCACCACCATCAGGATCTCCTACTACTGTATAGCGGCGGGTCTGGTCCTGCCGGTCCAAAGATGTCCTGGTGCTTGATAGCACTGAGATCTGCCTCCCCCGCTCCCCCTG
Source organism: Procambarus clarkii (assembly GCF_040958095.1). NCBI lineage: Eukaryota > Metazoa > Arthropoda > Malacostraca > Decapoda > Cambaridae > Procambarus > Procambarus clarkii. The sequence goes on from NC_091235.1 coordinate 16,145,496, forward strand.
TCTTACAACTGTTCCTTATGCAGGCGAGGAGTCACAATAACGTGGCTGAAGTATGTGGACCAGACCACACACTAGAAGGTGAAGGGACGACGACGTTTCGCTCCGTCCTGGACCATTCTCAAGTCGATTGTCGTCGTCCCTTCACCTTCTAGTGTGTGGTCTGGTCAACAACTGTCCCTTAACTCTCTTGTCTTCCCTATTTCTCCCCATTTATTCCCTCCTACTAATGTGTTTTCTTCATTTCTGCCCGTACTTCCAATTTCCTCCCTCCTACTATGTTTCCCTCTCCATTTCTGCCCCATACTCCCTATTTCTGCTCTCGTGCCAGTATGTTTCCTTCCCCCATTCCTCTCCATCTCTGTCCTCCCTCATTATAATCCCGATGATCCTTGATATTGTTACCTTGTGTTATTGTTATGATTGTTCTACACCTGTACACACCTGAGAGACGCTGAGACCGTATCATAGTAAATTGTAACACCGCAAAATAGTCCTTTTATTCTCCCGAAATTTTCGAAAAACAAAATTTGATATTTTATAATACAATCATGTTGCTTTGCAAGTCATTATGTCTATCTAAGATCACAGTTCGTGTGATCATTGTATTATCTATCCTTACTGTTAATGAATTCACAGTACTTGAACAAATCCACAAGGCCCGTGACGAGGGTTCGAACCTACGTCCCAGAGAATCCCGGACGCTGGGATGCTCACAGTACTTATATGTCAAAACTGTTTTGGTATTCATAGCGTTCATGTATGTAAATTCTTAAATTCCTGCCCAGCTGAACTGGCCAGGAATGCCAGCTGCTCACAATAGCAATGAACAAGGTAAAATGCTTAGAGCAAGACAAGTTTCAGCCTCGCTCCTGTGCCAAGTAAGTCCATCACGGGCTCACCATAGCCCGTGCTACTTGGAACTTCAAGTTCCCAGTAGCTGAATCTTAAACAACAACAACAGCTTAGAGCAACAGGACAAAATCTTGAGGAGATCTTGCCTGATGCAGGCGATGAGTCACAATAACGTGGCTAAAGTATGTTGACCAGACCACACACTAGAAGGTGAAGGGACGACGACGTTTTGGTCCGTCCTGGACCATCGACAATCGACATGAGAATGGTCCAGGACGGACCGAAACGTCGTCGTCCCTTCACATTCTAGTGTGTGATCGGGTCATCATCTTGCCAGATATTGGTCGTGTCTGATCCCGACTCGATGGTGGGAGATCAGGGGCCAGATTCACGAAAGCACTTACGCAAATACTTACCAACGTGTACATCTTTCCTCAATCTTTGTCGGCTTTGGTTACATTTATTAAACAGTTTACAAGCATGAAAACTTCCCATTCAACTGTTGTTATTGCTATAAACAGCCTCCTGGGGCTCCGGAGCTCATTAACTGTTTAATAATTGGAAACAAAGCCGCCAAAGATTGAGAAAAGATGTACAGGTTCGTAAGTGCTTGCGTAACTGCTTTCGTGAATCTGGCTCCGGGGATTTCGGTTCATCAGATTTATTGACAGAGTCCGTATTTTGGAAGCTGTCTGGGGCCCACATGGCGAAGTTTACAAATACGAGGGAGAAACAATTTCCTGAAACACCATATGAATTAAAATCCAATTTATTAAACCTAACGAAAACATTATACACATGGGGGATGGGATAATTATTTCTACTTTAAGGGGTGTCTTGGGCAAATCTATCCACTGTATCTATTGCCGGTGATACTAAAGTGTCGTAATGCAACCTAACTTTACATTTATACATTAAAACATTGATTGTAACCATGATATATATATATATGTGCTTCAGCCTAGTTTAGACCTATTGTCTTGTGTATGACCCTCTGTCCTGCGTGACAGTGAATACCACCATATCTTCACTTTAATAAGACTTAATTTAAATCCTCAGATTATGCAAAATTATAATTAATTTTGTCAATAAAAATGTTAATAATAATAATACTTAATATCAACACCTCGAAAAATAACTGCTACCTAACTGTTCATTGTTCTTGACTGTATATGTTATATATAACTGTTCTTGACTGTCGTATGGACACGGGAGACATCTCCCGTCACTCAGGGTGCAGTCGCACCTCCACAGATCTCCAGTATCAGCTCTTGATACTGGTAATGGCTCAAAAGAGCCACCACTTGCGGGCTATTCATGCCCGTGTCACCTTTTGGGTGGCTTAATCTTCATCAATCAATCATGTCGTATGCAAGGAACTATTCGGAGCTCAATATGATGCTCAGGCATAATTGTATGCAGGTCAGGGCCTTGACCCTTGTGGCTGCCTGCTAGTGCTCTACATCACCAATTGTGGCGGCGAAACCCTCACATCATCATACAGACCTGGGGTCAGATTCAGGAAGCAGTTACGTAATTACTTACGAACGTGTACATCTTTCCTCAATCTTTGACGGCTTCGGTTACATTTATTAAACAGTTTACAAGTTCGAAACTTGCCAATCAACTGTTGTTATTGTTATAAACAGCCTCCTGGTGCTTCGGAGCTCATTAACTGCTTAATAATTGTAAAACAAGAGGCCAATGATTGTGAAAAGATGTACAGGTTCGTAAGTGCTTTCGTAACTACTTCGTGAATCTAGTCCCCTGGTGTATAAACTGCCCTCCTCTAGTATAACCAGACATCGTATGTCACCACAGACATGATATCTGAACTGTCAATGCACTCACTGATCCACAGCCACCAGACATGAGGTACTCATGTCCTGGGATTTGGCGATTAACCAATGTTCAGGACAGAGCACTGCTATGCACCATTCTTGACAGAAAACTGTCAAGAGATCACCCACTCTTGACAGTTTTCTTAAATTCCTAAGAACCTTTTCTGTCGCATTGTCTAGAGTGGTGCATGGACGGAAGGACACGAGGAGAAATATTGGTAACACGAACCAAAAGAGAATATTGTAAGCGAGACAACCGTACAGAGAGAGAGAGAGAGAGAGAGAGAGAGAGAGAGAGAGAGAGAGAGAGAGAGAGAGAGAGAGAGAGAGAGAGAGAGAGAGAGAGAGAGGAGAGAGAGAGAGAGAGAGGGGGGGGGAGAGAGAGAGAGAGAGAGAGAGAGAGAGAGAGAGAGAGAGAGAGAGAGAGAGAGAGAGAGAGAGAGAGAGAGAGAGAGAGAGAGAGAGAGAGAGGGGGAGAGAGAGAGAGAGAGAGAGAGAGAGAGAGAGAGAGAGAGAGAGAGAGAGAGAGAGAGAGAGAGAGAGAGAGAGAGAGAGAGAGAGAGAGAGAGAGAGAGAGAGGGGGGAGAGAGAGAGAGAGAGAGAGAGAGAGAGAGAGAGAGAGAGAGAGAGAGAGAGAGAGAGAGAGAGAGAGAGAGAGAGGGGGGAGAGAGAGAGAGAGAGAGAGAGAGAGAGAGAGAGAGAGAGAGAGAGAGAGAGAGAGAGAGAGAGAGAGAGAGAGAGAGAGAGAGAGAGAGAGAGGGGAAGGTGGTGAAGGGGAATAGGGAACACAGGAGTAAGGGTCAAAACACAACATAAGCGAGAGTGAGAGAGTTGTAAGGACCGTGCAAAGTAGCGAAGACAGTAGAAACCTGTAGAAACAGGGCCAGTTTCAACATACAGGCTTAGGGTAGGAGTCGAACGAAAGGCACCAGAGCTAAGGCCCAACCCATTATGGTGCAGAGAATCAAGGCGGCGAAGAGTAGAAGGAGAAGCAAACGAGTAAGCAGGGCAACCATAATCGCGTTTAGACAGGACGTGAGAGGAATGTAAAGAGAGGAGCGTGCGCCTATCCGCTCCCCAAGAAGTATGGGGCAAGACCTTAAGTAAAGGCCTTAGAGCATTCAACTCAAGAGGCAAGAGATTTGGGGCGACCAAGACAAATGAGTGTCAAAGATTAACCCCAAAATCTTTGTACACAAGATGACCATAAAGCGACAAAGACAAAGCGACAAAAGAACGACATGCTTCCGAGTAAAGGTCATAGCACAAGTTTTAGTAATAGAGAACTTGAAGCCATGATTTGTGGCCCAAGACAACACGGCAACCATCACAAGTTGAAGCCGCCGTTGAAGGAGAGGCGAATCATCACCGCGACAGCAATGGGTAAGATCGTCGACATAAAGCGCTGAGAAGATGTCAGAGGGGAGGGAAGAAAGAAGACCATTTGACGGCAACCAGGAAAAGAATAGTGCTCAGAACACTACCTTGGAGTACACCTTCGTATTGCCGAAAAGAAGGGAGAGAGAGTGACACCAAGCCTCACTCTAAAGGAACGACTAGAGAGAAAGCTTTGAAGGAAGAGAGGGAGCTTACCACGAATTCGAAAAGAACGGAGTTGGGACAGAACATGGTATCTCCAGGTGGTGTCGTACGCCTTTTCCAGGTCAAAAAAGACAGCAACAACGGAGGTCTTCGCAGCAAAAGCAGAATATAAACCTCCAAGTTCACCAAGACATCAGTCGTGCTGCGGCACCCAATTTCTTTCTGTGTCAAGTGTTAGGAAGTATTGATGATGAATTTTCGACGCGGCAAGGACGAAGAGGACACGGGAAATCTCGCCAAGCCTAACGTCGACCTCGAGAGCCAAACGACCAGCAGACCTCAAACCACGGTCTTGGACTCCCTTCCACCAACACTGCCGGTAAACACACACACATACATATAACAACACTGCAAACCAGGCATTATAAGGCGGATCTCATTGAAAACTTGAAAAATTTGGGTTTTTCCGAAGGACATACCTTTAAAATACTGAACAATTTGGAGGATCCATATGCAGGCGATGAGTCACAATAACGTGGCTGAAGTAGTTTGACCAGACCACACACTAGAAGGTGAAGGGACGACAACGTTTCGATCCGTCCTGGACCATTCTCAAGTCGATTATGAATGGTCCAGGACGGACCGAAACGTCGTCGTCCCTTCACCTTGGAGGATCCAGATCCAGACAATTTCTTCAAAATATCAGATGTAACACAAACAAGGAACAACAGTTTCGAGCTCAAGAAGCCACAATGTAGGACTGAGAACAGGAGATGCTTTTCCACCCACAGGGTTGGAACCGCCTACTCGCCCAAGCTGTAAATGCAAAAAATCTGTTAAACTTTAAAATCCATCTGGAAAAATCCTCATAGCAAATAGGGAGGGAACCTTGAACAAGCCACCGGCTGCCTGTCCTCGTCGAGACCACTAGAATGTTAGTGGCCCCCAGGTAAATTCAGGTGCAGACAGAGAAACCAATAGCATAAGTCCTACCTTGAGTTATTGGAAGGGAAAGCTCCATCTGCCACACTGTATAAAATAAGAATCAGAGGTCGTCTATGCCTTTACTCACAGGTGTAAAAAATGAGAAGGGGAGAGAGAGAGAGAGAGAGAGAGAGAGAGAGAGAGAGAGAGAGAGAGAGAGAGAGAGAGAGAGAGAGAGAGAGAGAGAGAGAGAGAGAGAGAGAGAGAGAGAGAGAGAGAGAGGAGAGTGAGAGAGCAATAACGAGAAATAAAAAAAGGAGAGAAAATGGAATACAAAACCCTCCCCCCCCCCTAATAAAAACAAGAACAAGGAAAAATAACAAGGAAAAAGAATCTAATAATATTTCGAGTTTTCTCCGAGCTAAAAATAGGCCCCCTTGAAGGTAGAAGACCTCAGGACCAAAATTGGGTCCCAGTTTGGTATATAAACTGAAGTTTGTGTGGTATGTCGCCGACTCGTACTGGAGTACACTGTGCACGGTGGCTGGTGTAGTGTGGTGACGACTCTTAGTGGTGTACACACTGTACACGAAGGCCAACACCACCAGGGACACTGAGTGAAGATTTACCAGTGATTGACACTGTTTATGGTGAGTGTCGAGGGTGGAGGAGTGGACGCTGGTGAGGTGAGGGAGGGGGCGCTGTGGTGGACCCCATGGTCATCATGGGGGCCGTGGTGGACCCCATGGTCGTCATGGGGGCCGTGCTGGACCCCATGGTCGTCATGGGGGCCGTGCTGGACCCCATGGTCGTCATGGGGGCCGTGGTGGACCCCCATACTCATCATGGGGGCTGTGGATAGAGTTCTTGAGCTAGGACAAGCGGCTGAGAGAACGCCACCTCGCCAATTACCGAGACGAAACAAGCGAGTAACGTACAGTATTATAAAATTAGAACCAATGCATCTTGGGTCTAGGTAACAAACGCAACTAGGAAATTGATGATCCTAGAGCGTGGGGAATGCATCTTCTGCATGCCCACTCACGGGCTATTCATGCCCGTGCCACCTTTTGGGTGGCTTAATCTCCTCAATCATCTTGGGTCACCGCCCAGACGCACTGGTTCAATCCCGCCCTCCTGCCCCCAAAGATATTCTCACAGATACATCATCCTTTTTGCGATTTCCAAGATACAGTATTGACCGTTTCTTCGTCGGGTGGACAAGTAAGACCTTATCAAGCGCTTCTCTCGTCTCGTGTAAATCAGTTCATTAACAATTCCGGACGATGTTATCGGCTATATCTTTGTTTATTTTTCGACAGCTGCGCGGGAAGGGCAGAACTAAGAAGATCCCTGCACTCAGGTCACAAATCACAACAAATTCAAATTCAAAATTCAATTCAAAATTCAAATTCAAATTCAAATCCAAAATTCAAATCCAAAATTCAAATCCAAAATTCAAATTCAAAATTCAATATTCACATTTAAAATTCAAAATTCAAATTTTTCAATTTAAATCTTCAATTAGTTGTGTTCCCGACAGTTTTTTCTAGGCAATGACATGGAAGTACAAGTTATTTATTTATATACAAGAAGGTACATTGGGGGGTTAAGAGAGAACATAGCAATGATGATTTAAAATTCTTGTAAAGCCACTGGCCCGCGTAGCGTTTCAGACAAGTCCTTAATCTAACAGATAATTTAAAGTAGATAATTTCCAGCAATATTGACAAATATTGTTTACGGGTACATTGGAAGCCTCAAGTGGCCTCAGCGTTGCCAGCAAACCAAATATCGAAGCAAAATGTTGGTAGTTTTCAACAGCATTCCTTAGTTCAAACAACACTATGCGTAAACAAATCCACAAGGGCCGTGACGAGGGCTCGAACCTGTGTGTTTCACAAATAAGTTATAATTTCTAATTAAGATAAATAGATATGCAACTGATCTCCTTTCGCCGATTATTTAGGAACAAACCCCACGAGCCTAATGCGTCTTCATCTGTCGCGAGGGACAGGGGCTGAGTTATCAACTTGATAGAACCTTCATATTGTTCAAGAGATGCTGGCTAGGCTAGTTCATCAGATAGTCATCCCTGCTCTTGCCTATCATTGGATATGAGAGGCCTGTCCTCTCCCTATAATTGGATAGAAGGACCAGAAGATACGATCATTTGTTTACCGATATACAGCATGTTCTTCCCATGACATTCCAGATGCAGTTCGCTACGTTGGTAATGATCTGCCTGGCGGCGACGGCTGCAGAAGGCTCACAACAGCAGGAGCAGCAGGAGCCTGAGGAGGTCGTGGCTGACGTCAAACTTTCCCCAGAAGAGAGTGACCGCGAACGTTTCTTCAAAACGTACTCGACGACGACGTACACTGACGTAGTGATGGTGACGTCCACTGTGTTCTACTCCTGTTTGTCTGGGACGTCGCCCGCGGTGTGCCAGGGGCGACGCAGGAAGCGATCCTTCTTGAATATCAACCGTCGTCAACTGGCACTGGATTCCGAAGACGAGTGAGTATTTGAGGGCCATGAGGTTGACATATGAGAAGTGTTGACCAGACCACACACTAGAAAGTGAAGAGACGAGGACGTTTCGGTCCGTCCTGGACCATTCTCAAGTCGATTGTGACTTGAGAATGATCACAATCGACTTGAGAATGGTCCCAGGACGGACCGAAACGTCGTCGTCCCTTCACTTTCTTAGTGTGTGGTTTGTTTAACACATTTTTCCTATTTACGGGCCAGTCGTTACCTTCTTAAATTCTATAAATCATTGGGTTTGTACCTGAAGAGGGTTTTGGGAGTTGTTCTACTCCTCAAGCCCGGACCTAATAGGGACAGGCTTAACTTGATAGACTTAAGGCAGCGTCTGGGATGCTCTCGGACGTAGGTTCGAACCCTCGCCACGGCCCTTGTGGATTTGTTCATTTGTTTATTCACTTCCTAGTCATATTTATCAAATACCTTTACAAAGTCTGTGTATACCACATCTGCATTCTTCAAATGCAGAAGTGATTTTGTCATAATCGATAATTGTGACAATTTTGTCACAATCGATTTTATAATGGTCCAGGACGGACCGAAACGTCGTCGTCTCTTCAATTTCCTTTGTGGTTTGGTCAACATTTTGTCACAGTGGTTGAGTAACGGCGAAAGACATGATCTTCCCGCTCTAAATCCATGTTGACCTGAGGAGTATGGTCATTGTTCTCCATAAATCTGGAAATCTGACTCCATTTTTTTTTCAAAAACTTTTATGAATTGTGTGTGATGTTAGTGCGAAGGTCTATAATTTTTAGCCAGTGCTTTGCTCCCTCTCTTGTGTAGGAGAGTTGTGTCTGCTGATTTAAGTGCTTCTGGTATCTTCCCTAGATCCAAGCGTCTCTCCACCGGCCACTTTACACTTATGCTACTGGCACTTTACACTCGTGTTACTGGTACTTTACACTTATGCTACTGACACTCATAACTAATTTTACATTTTCTTCGTGTTTTAACAGTGCGCTGCTTAGCAGTATTCAGGACTATACTGAAGATCCAGACGGTGCAAATAAAGAGCTTACGGAACCTTCCTCACATAATCCAAGTTCGAAATTTTTGGGTATTAACGTGTGGACCATATCTCGCACCACCACCACCGTCACCATGCTCTACACCAACACCAGCACCACCATCCGCCTCTCCTACTTCTGTCAGGCGGGACAGATTCAGATTCCCATCTTCAATTGCGCCTGATGAGGTAAAAACAAAATGCGGAGACTTGTCAAGACCTGCCGGTGAGGGGAGGTGGTCTGACAATTCTTTGGATGATTTAGATCAACGTCACAGATGTTTGAGATGTTTTAGATAGCCTCACCATCTCAATGTTTGAGATAGCCTCGCCATCTCAATGTTTGAGATAGCCTCACCATCTCAATGCTTGAGATAGCCTCGTCATCTCAATGTTTGAGATAGCCTCGCCATCTCAATGTTTGAGATAGCCTCGCCATCTCAATGTTTGAGATAGCCTCGCCATCTCAATGTTTGAGATAGCCTCGCCATCTCAATGTTTGAGATAGCCTCGCCATCTCAATGTTTGAGATAGCCTCACCATCTCAATGTTTGAGATAGCCTCACCATCTCAACGTTTGAGATAGCCTCGCCAACAACGGTCTCACCAAATGACATCCGCCATTACTCGTGTGAGGTCTAAAATGCTTCAACCTGGTGACCAATGATCTACCCAATTTGATTTTTTTGTAAATACTGTACATGAGGAAGAGAATCCAAACCTAAATAAAGTATGTGCTTATGTAGACCACTTGTTTTATTTGAGTCTATAAACTCGATCCCATTGCTTCAGGAATTTATACAAATAGCGTACGATATCATAAATATAATTATGAAATTATTACGAACGGTGTCGAATTTCCACCCAATTATAGTTTAACGTCTACTGTGGGAAAATTGCTGAAATCGATAATCATAAAAGTCATTCATTTTCATCTTGAAAAACAAAGTTCAATATAGAATACTCATTATTTTATCTTTTTTATTTTATCTTCATCTAGGATTCCCAGTTATTAGCTGGACAATGTCGAATTTGTGAAATTTGAATGCGAGAAGGATCTAGGATAATAGAAGTGATCTTAAGCCAAACAGTCAAATACATAACTATACTCAATAAGACAAATAGGACACTGGGATTTATTTCTAGAAGCGAAATTTATCCCTCCATCCCCCTCCTAGTGAGGAAAGGAATGCAGCCTGGAGTCTCCTGTGGCCTCTTCTTGCCACAGAATGCAAGTTCCCCACAGCTGCCCTGAGGCCAGATTCACGAAGGTACTTACGAATGTTTTTCTTCTTAGCTACGAATGTTTTCCTTCTTAACGCCTTCGTGGCGGCTACGTCGGTATTCAGGTAGCTACACTAAGAAGAAAAAAACCTTCGTAGCAAACCTACTTACGAAGAAATACATGGAGCTTCGTGAATCTAGGTCCTGGGAACGACCTAGTCACTGCACCGTGGCAACACCGCCTGGCACAAGCCTAAACTGGAATTAATTGTTAATTCACTTGAAACATAATTACTTAAACTTATTATTTCTCGTCATATGATTTAAAATAACTTGTCAAACAGTTACTATGTGAACTCTAAGCAAATAAATTACTCAATTCTCATGAGCACTGAAGAGCGAAAAGCAACGATTGTACACATTAGGCTCCTCTGGCCTGCAGTTCTTACTTAACCCAAAATGACGTTAACTTTCTTAAATAGTTACCGCTACTTTAAGGTCAATAACACAATCTCCAAAATATATATGCATATAAATGTACAATTGTATAAACAACCACAGTTTTAATTATAACTTGTGCCCCACAGTTTTGAACATATTCCTCGGAAAAGCCTCATTGAAATTATACATTTCAACAGATGTACTGGAGGCGCATTATGCAACAATCGACAGAACACGCAGTCAAACCAACAAGAAATAGTAGTAGTGATAAAAGAAAATCTATTACTGCCCGCCAAACCCTTAAATGCCAAAACACTTCTGAATTTCAGAATACAGTTAGGAAAAAATCATCAGGACAGTTGGGGACGGGTGGATGACTTTTGACAAGCCGCCGGTTTCCTGTCCTCATCGAGGCCACTAGAATGTTAGTGGCCCTCAGGAAAATTCAGGCAAATTCAGTTATAGTTTTTTAAATACTAGCCATCGATCTACTTTAATAACTATTCTTACTGTACGCAACTGTAAGCTTCCTCCAGTTATTGTTTGTGGAAATGGGTTTAGCGAGGATTTTCTTATGTCTGTGGTGAGTTACAGGATACTGACTGTTGCAGAAACGCTGCAACAGTCAATCTCAGAATATATATACACCTAGAAATGGAGTGTTCCTCTCTGTGTACATATCCCGGTGTTTCCAGCTCTAAAGTAATTGCGAATTCCTCCATGATGGTAACGACTTGATATCAGGGCCGGACCTAACTTTTTTGGCTCTGGGGCAAAACAATTCGATGGGCCCCGCCCTCTGGTCAGTGCTGTTCAAAGGCTAAACAGAAAGGGTGAGAATAGTTTAAGCTACCTCATTCCTTTGTGTGTATCTCAATAAACTTATTTGAATTTGAATAGAATAGGCTAAACACATACATGCATACAGCTCATATCATATTAATTTGCAATGATTATTTTTAAATATTATATTACGTATAATTTTTCAAAGGAATACATTGTGGCCATATTCCTATACGTATATGTTTTAATTAATTTTTCCAGAAATTAACTATACAAAAAAATCAGCCAATCTTATGTAAACTTTCAATAAAATAACATTGCTATTTGCAATTATCTAAAATGAAGAAAACTTACCCCGAATTCTAAGACTTTACCTCACGTTTTTCAAGTAATATTTATATAATATTAAGCATATTTTTGCTTCCTTGGTCCCAATTCTCCCCACCCCACCCTGTTTGTGAAGTCTTCCTCTACAGTCTACAGTATACCCATTAAATGAAGCAGGTGGAATAAAGAGAGACCTTGACAATGATGCTTGACGTTATACATTCCCGACAGCTGACCGTAAACAATCACTTGTGTTTACAAAATACCTCGTGAATGACGAGTAAATAAAAACAGGTAATACTCTGCTGCTGCTAAGTTGTATGACACGTCATCTGAAACGTTGACAACCCATACGACGACGTCTACAGTATACCAATTACGTGTAAACCCGTGTCCCGACGGCTACAGTATACGAATTACGCGTAAACCCGAGGTCTATAGTATAAGAATTACGTGTAAACCTGTGCCCTGACGTCTACAGTATACGAATTACACGAAAATAAATAATCTGCCAGTCTTACCAAGTACTTTATTACTCCAAGTATCATTTTATATTTGTCCATTTTTATAGTACGAAGAATGTGATGTGCCTCTGCTCTATCCTTCATACCTCCATGTTTGATCTTAATTATACTGACGGGACTGAAGTTGTTGATGATCGTCACTGGCACACGTGTTACCGTCCGCCCAGGAGAGTGAGACACACTTGTGCCACGACCCACTCACACGCGGTGACTAAAGTCAGTTCTCGTGTACACAACGTCGACCCCAAGCATACATTCATCAATTAAAACCTTTCGTGTGTTTAATTTTTTTCTATATATTAATAAGTATTAATATTAATATTATTATATATTATGATTTCGTACATTTTCAGGCCGAGGTTTGATTAGGTGTTTAGGTTCTGATGGTAATTATTTTAACCCGTCCTCACATTAGGCTGTTTAAAGCAGCGGCCGTCCTCCCCAGACACATTCATCAATTTTAATATACTGTGTGTTAAAAATGGGTTTGTTCTCACATATAAATTAATATTATTATACATAAAAATTCGATGTATAGTTAGGAGTAGGTTAGGTTAGGAATTTAGGTACTGTTGGCGATTATTTGTATCTGTAGTACGTGGTGAAGCATTTACAGCGTTGTGGTTCGAACAAAAGTCGTCAGTGAAGCACTTGTTCCGGAAGTGTTCGGACGTCATCAGTTGTGAGTCGTGTGTAAACCGTTTTTCATTCATAAACAGCTGGGGGTTGGTGGGTGGATGGAATGGACTTTTGGACTGAATTCCTCTCAGCAGTGTTAAAATGCACAGAGAACAAACATTTTATTTTATTACAGAACGTTTAGAGCTCCAATGATAGGCTACCGTAAAAATTAAACGCAAAATGCATAGCTCTTAAAACTGTATTTGTTTGGACTCATTTCCTCGTATACAATATTTACAAAATTTCAAGTCAGCGATAAGTCAATCGTCACCAGACTGAGACACTTGCCAGGTCTTGCCAGGCCTTGCCAACCTTTGCTAATTCCTGCCAAGCCTTGCCAAGCTTTGCTAAGTCCTGCCAGACCTTGCCAAGCTTTGCTAAGTCCTGCCACGTCTTGCCAAGCTTTGCTAAGTCCTGCCAGGCCTTGCCAAGCTTTGCTAAGTCCTGCCAGGCCTTGCCAAGCTTTGCTAAGTCCTGCCAGGCCTTGCCAAGCTTTGCTAAGTCCCGCCAGGCCTCGCCATATTCTCGCTGGTGGCGTGCCAACACTAGCCAACGCATCTGAAGGTGGGAAGCTGGGCCTGTCCCGCCTGGCAGAAGTAGGAGAGGCGGATGGTGGTGTTGGTGTCGGTGTAGAGCATAGTGACTGTGGTGGTGGTGCGCGACGTCGTCCAAACGTTGACAAAGAACTTAGAGTCGGTGGCTGGCTCTGATGGCGGGGCATCCTGCGAGGCTGGATCAGTTTCCTCCTTCTTTGAGGAGTCCCCTTGACTGCTGTCCAGAAGGACGCTGTGGGATGAAAGGATAGATTGAAGAATTTATAAAACAAAAAAACACCTTTGCAATGTTATTTACATATTTATCCTTTTCCTAAATCTGCTTTGTTTTGTCGCATAAATAATATTTATTATTTTTCTATCTAGTACTGCTGGAATACTAAGCACGTTATTACTGGACCGAATTATCTCTTTTTCTATTATCTATTTACCTTTTCAATACTACTGTCTTAAATCCCTCCTTTAGAAATTATTCCATACATAATACATATACGTTCCATACATAAGACTGACTCTTCTATACGTCCCATATATAACACTGACTCTTCTATACGTCCCACACATAACACTGACTCTTCTATACGTCCCATACATAACAGACTCTTCTATACGTCCCATACATAACAGACTCTTCTATACGTCCCACACATAATACTCACTCTGGTATATCTTCGTCTTTGCCTTCTCTTTTGTTGATTTCCATAAATCTTCGCAAGTTCTTCTTCTTGCGTCGCCCCAGGCAGACAGCCGGAGACGTGCCGGAGAGGCAGGAGAAGTAGACGGTGGACGTCACCATCACCACGTCTGTGTACGTCGTCGTGGAGTACCGGCCGAAGATGAAGCGTTCGCGGTCGTTGAGTTCGGCGGGGAGTTCGTGGTTTGTGGCAGCGGCGGCTACCACAGGCTGCGGTCGCTCCTTCTGCTGCGGCTCCTCCGCAGCCGCAACCGCCATCAGGCACAGCGCCAAGATCGACAAGCCCAACGATGCTCCTCCCATCTGATGGTCATCCAAGGCGAAGTTTATGTTACATGTTGTATGTTTTCTTGCTATGTAACTGTTATCATTTGTATAAATTTTGCAAGTATTTACCTACTTAAAATTTTCTTAGATTAAGGACCTGCCCGAAACACTGCGCGTACTAGTGGCTTTACAAGAATGTAATTACTATGCTATGTATCCTCACAATCCCAATGTACCTTCTTGTATATATATAAATAAATAAATAAATAAATAAATAAATAAATAAATAAATAAATAAATAAATAAATGTTATGGTGAACGATAGAAGGATTTAAGGGGTAGAAATAGCCTAAGCTACTCTATATCCCTTTGTGATGTATTTTTTTCTTGTCTCAATGAACATACTTGAACTTCAACTTGATGAAGGATAATATATGGTAGATAACATATGACGAAGGACAGCATGTTATGAAGGGTAACGTGACGAAAGATAACATGTGATAGAAGATAACATGATGAAGGATAACATATAATGAGAGGTAACATATGATGAAGTATAATATATGATAACAGTGTTTTGTTAATTATGTAGGTAGTTACTCACAAATGGCATTGTGAATAAAGGGGAAACTAGAAACCTGAAGTTGTTTGGTTGTGTCGTGTGGTTGAGTAGTGTGTGTGTAAGTGTAATCCAATCATTCCCGCCAGCTACAAGATCATTAACAATGACAGGAGGTAAACTGCAGTATATTTAACTCTTACTAACTCAGCAGCGATGTAAAGGTTTTGTTTACCATTGCCGGAAACAGAAAGTCAATAAGGCCTATCTAAGTCTCACCTAAATCTGCTGGCTGCGTTATTAATTATTATTATTCATTGTTTATTTTTATAATTATTAAAGGTGAAACAATACCCAAAACATGTGTAAGTGTATTATTTAACCCAATTTTCAACATTTTTGGTTTGATAATAAACTTACACATTTATTGGTTGTTTCTTTCACCTTCAGTCAAACACTACGTCATTGTAGTTTCTCTATT
Source organism: Procambarus clarkii (assembly GCF_040958095.1). Lineage (NCBI taxonomy): Eukaryota > Metazoa > Arthropoda > Malacostraca > Decapoda > Cambaridae > Procambarus > Procambarus clarkii. Next base: position 16,160,749 of record NC_091235.1, read on the forward strand.
ATTATTATTATTATTCACATAAACAAAAAAGCACACTAACTTGATATATATCATTACTCCAAATGATTTTCTCATTATTATTATTATTATTGTCATTATTATTATTATTATTACAACACTTAGTATTATAGTGTTACTATATAATATCATCAATGTAGCGAGTTATATCTCGTGGTAGAGTACAATGTTTGATTTGCTATGTATTCTCGTGAAATACTGTCTGTCTTCACTCAGTTTGTGCTCATCCCCGCTGTCACCTAATCACCATTCCTACTTCCCTCACTATCCTTCTCTTCCTTCCCACTTCCCTCACTATCCTTCTCTTCCTTCCTACTTCCCTCACTATCCTCTCCTCCTTCCTTTCTGTCCTGCCTTCTACTGTGACTCGTTGAACACACAGGAACACTTACTGCTGCTACTTCAGTGGTGGACGGTCGAGTTTAGTGGCGGCAAGTGTTGTATTTATACTGATAACCAATTGGTTGTGAGGAAATAATCCGTTTTCCTCTCGAACTGATGCTATTTATAGTTGATGGTGCCCTCTGGCGGAGAGTTTTACTGCTAGTTTTGCCTTATGTATTGCTTCCTAGGGTTGGTTATGCTTGTAGTAGCCTGAAGTGTGGTGATGGGGAAGGTTGTGACCTAACACCGACTTTACTGATGCTTTTGTTTATTTATATATACAAGAGTTCTTACATTCTTGCACAGCCACTAGCCTACATAGCGTTTCAGGCAGGTCCTCAATCCTAATTTTCCCCTGGAATACGACCCGCCAAATCGTTTAACAAGAACCAGGTACCCATTCGCTGCTGGGTGAACAGAGGCTAAGGATTGGCGCCCAGTCAATCCTCCCCGGCCAGGATACGAACCCAGGTTAAAGCGATCGCGGTGCCTGGCACTCTGCTTTACCACAGCACTGTTATGGATGGAGGTGGCTTCTACGGCTGGTTTCAGTGCATTTTACTTGTTAACCGTCCAACTAAGGTGCAAGTTTCTTCGACTCATTTGTGTTTCCAGCTTTAACTAATGTCCTCTTGTCCTGCTTGTTCAGTATCTTATATGTACCAACCATGTCCCCTCTGCTCCTTTTCTCCTCTAGGGTTGAGACTGGGTTCCCTTAACTTTTCCTCGTAGCCTAATGCTCATATTTTAGGCATTATTCTTGTTGCAAAGTTCTGTACTTTCTGAGGCTTCGTTTTGTGCTTCACAATGAGCGGATTCCATGCCGGTTCTGCGTGTTCTAATGTTGACATTACATAGACAGTATGGATTGCACTGTAAGAGTCCTTATTTATGTTTTTAAATGCTGTTCTAATGTTTACCAATTTCCCGTGTTGTGCAGATATTATTTTGTTCATGCTAGACTTGTAGTTGTTGTTTTAGATTCAGCTACATGGAACAAAAAGTTCCAAGTAGCACGGGCTATGGTGAGCCCTTAGGATGTGTCATTCTAGGCGTCGGCGTCCGGTTGTGTGGCAGGGGACGACAGACGCGGCGTCGGTTAGGCGGGTTAGCAGTCGTGGTGAGACGGTGTTGTGAAGATTCAGTCGTCGACGCCCTACTCACTGGCGACGTCATATTCGGCGATGTTTATGTCACTGGCGACGTCATATTCGGCGACTTCCCTCTTTTTTTCCTTGAAGACTAAGGTTCGTTTGATTATTCCTAGTTTTGGTCAGTTTATTTTATTACTGCAACTCCCACTTGTGCAACTTTCAATGAGTGGGGGATGCTGACTCTAAGGTCCTTTTCTTTATCAATCTACTGCAAGGTGTTGTTGTTGACTTGATAGTTCTGATTTGCGTTATTATGCTCCACATGCAAGGATTTATGTTTTTTAATTTTTTAATTTAAAAAAGCATTTGCCAGTCTTCCGCACATTTGAGGAGTTCATGTAGAGCTCCTTGTAAGGCCTCACTATCATTTTCACTTCCCACTTACCATAGATCTTACTGTCATCTGCAAATTTTATAATGTGGTTGGTAATATTCTAATCTATGTACATAAAAAAATAGTTGGCTTTAGCGTGGAGCTCAGCGGTACCTCACTCACCACATTTCTCAAGTCAGATTCATTTCCCTTTAATACAACCCTTTCCTTTCTTTGTCTAAACCATTGTTTTATCCATACTGGCACGTTACCATATATTCCATGTGCATGTAATTACCCAGCCAATCCTTCATGTGGTACCTTGTCAAAAGCTTCAGCAAAGCCCAGGTGAACTACATCTACCCGAAGTCCTTTGTCTGAATAACTGGTTACCGTTTCAACAAATGTAAGCAGGTTTGTAAGGCAGGATTTATTTTACCAAAATCGTGTTGAACAATCTAGTAAAATCATCTCATTCCCTAGCCAATGTGCCAATATAGCAAAGGTCTGTACATATTCTTCTCTGAATAGAGTTAAACAAACTTATTGAAATATAGAAAGCCAAGAAAGTAGGAATATAAGAGTGTCTCTCCAAGGATCATCTTGTATATGTAGAAAAGGAAGGGACCTTAGTCCCTGATAGAACAGTCCGTGGTTCTCCATGGAAGGGACCCTGGCCCCCTGATGGCAGGGTCCGTGGTCCTTGATGGTAAGGTCCCTGGGTTCCGATGGAAGGGATCTCTGGTCCCTAATGGAAGGGTCTCTGATACTTGATGGTAGGGTTTCTGGGCTCTGATGGAAGGGGACCGTCCTATCAGGAAAGGTGGTCTGGATTAATGTCTTCTAATTTCTACACCATTTTAAGCCTCTCGATGAGATCAGCCTTGTCATGTCTGTTTTGTAGTGTTATTAGTCCTGTGGCTCTCAACCGTTCCTGGTATGAGAGTCGACCTTCTACTTCTATATAAGACAGTAGCAGCCATTAACTCAGTTGAGCTCAATAAAAGTAAACAAATCAACTTAATAGTTTATACTGTTTGGACTCACATTATCATGTACAATATAAATAGTAAAACAAGTGTCACAGTTATCATGGAGGTCGACTCCGCCTAAGGCCTGGGCGTGCTGACGACGTCATCAACGCTGAAGTAACCAACGCTGATGACATCAACGCTGAAGTAATCAACGCTGATATTAACCTCCGCCAGCGCATCTGAAGATGGGAAGTTGGGCCTGTCCCGCCTGGCAGAAGTAGGAGAGGCGGATGGTGGTGCTGGTGTTGGTGTAGAGCATGGTGACGGTGGTGGTGGTTTGTGATGAGGTCCATATGGTGATGAACTTGGCATCATTAGACACGGGTGAATCTGGGGACTTTGGCGCGGTGTCTTCCACATCTGGTTTGTCCTTTACCTCGCCCAAGCTGCCGTCCAGCTCAGCATCCCTGTGAAATTACAAGAGTCTCAATAAACATTTCCATACTGAATATCCGATGTTAAGCAATGTCGTGTATCTATCCTTGTGAGGGGAGCAAGTCCCATAATTGCCTCCTCCTGTTCCACGAGCTTACCTAAAGTAATGTGCTAATAATGCTAGCACATGATTCGCGCAAGATGCGAAAACAAGAATCTCTCAACCTTAGAGGAGAGAAGAAGAGGGAATATGATCGCTACATACAAATTACTGAAGACAAATATGGTGGCCAAGGACAGCCTCTTTAAATTTAGGGCAATTAGGACAAGAAGACACAGGTAGAAGATGAAAGCCAAATAAATCGAAGAAAATACTCGTACTCTGCAAGAATTAAAAATTTATGGAAGCCTCTCCATTCACAAGAGCTAGAGTAAATACGTCACAGAACTTGAACTTCAGGAAAGTTAAAACAAAACTGCGTCTCTTACCAGTAAGGTAAGAGACGGGTCCCGTGACTGTTAGGTAATCACTGTTAATAGATCACTCTTAAATCCCAACGAAACATTAAATGTAACACTTTTTTATGAGAATCTTTCGTTGTTCTCTTTCTGTATCTGTACTCATTTTTTTTGCATCTCTGCTCAAACTTTCTTTTCAATCTACTCGCCTTCTCATTGCTTTATATCCCCTTCCTTTTATTTATTATTTTGGAAACATGTTTATACACCTACCCTTCGTCAGCAGAGGTTAAGTCCAAGAACCTTTGCATGCTCTTCTTCTTGCGCCGCCCTTGACAGACCGCCTTGGAGGTGCCGGAGAGGCAGGAGAAGAACACTGTAGACGTCACCATCACCACACTGGTGTAGGTCCTGGTCGACGCCACTCCGAAGAAGCGTTCACGATCACTGATTTCTGGGGAGAGTCTGGCATCGGTGTCAATGGCAGCCCCCTCAGGCTTCGACAGCTCCTGCGGCGTCGCCTCCTCCTGCGGCGTCACCTCCTGGGGCGTCACTTCAGGGGGCGTCACCTCCTCCTGCGGCGTCACCTCCTGCTGTGGCGTCACCTCCTCCTGGGGCGTCACCTCCACAGCCGCCGACGCCACCGCCAGACACACCACCATCAGCGCCCAGCCTCGCATCTGTACAATCATGTGAACATTAATACCGTGTAGCGGCGATGGAGGCACAAAGGAGTTTACCCCGGGAGCAAGCTTAATTGATGCTACATTAGTAACTGATATTATTGAGTTATGTGAACGAGGACGTGAATGTAAACTTGCAAGGTGGTAGAAACACCGATAATTTCTTAACTCGGCCACATATTAACTGTTAAGTGAATAGAGGCATCAGATGACAAAGTGTGCCCACCTGTTTCTGTCCTGCCTGATAGTTGGGTATCATTACTGATGCTGGCAGCAGTAATCATGCAGTACTACAACAATTACACCATCTGTACTAGTATCACCTATAATTGGAATGGTGCCCAACCACTTGGACGGTCGGGGATTGAACGCCGACCTGCATGAAACAAGACCGTCGCTCTACCGTCCAGCCCAAGTGGTTGAGCACCACGAGTGAAATGAAACAAACAAGTAGTCATTATTCTTGGCATACTACTGCTGCAGGTGTTACCATCACCATCACCACTCACCATTCTCACCAGGGCTATCACCTCTCACCATACAACTTACGTCTGACACTCAGACAGATGAAGAAACTGACAGTAGTTGTGGTGCGGGGGTAGTGTATATATACTCTACAGCACAAGGTTATAATATAGCATCTCATTTTCCTCACAGCCTCTCCCAGTTTTGTTAAATTTGTTTTACCTGAATCAACGGAGATTTCACATTAATATTATCTCTTTCCTGTTAACTGTTTTCCTGCAGAGTCCAACGGCTTCTCTGTGTGGGACACCGGAACAGCGAGCAAACTTGTGGACGATCATTTAAGCTAGCGAGAGAAATTAGAGCTAGTCAGAAAGGATTTGTCCAATAATATTAAGTGGTCGTAAAAAGTCTAAAGCATTAAAATCAAGTTCATATACAATTGTCGGATACTGAGGAAGAAGACGTGAGAACATTCTAAAAATTATAAAGGTACGAGTAATTATGAAATGAGAATTGTCAAGTCAGTGTGGCTATAAACTGTGTGATAGTGCACATTAAACTACCGCTCAAGATGAGTATGGAGTGCACAATAAACTACCGCTCAAGATGAGTATGGAGTGCACAATAAACTACCGCTCACAGGATGAGTATGGGATGCACAATAAACTACCGCTCACAGGATGAGTATGGAGTGCACAATAAACTACCGCTCACAAGATGAGTATGGGATGCACAATAAACTATTGCTCATGAGTATGGGGTGCACAATAAACTACTGCTCATGAGTATGGGGCGAACAATAAACTACCACACAGAGAATGAGTATGGGGTGCACATTAAACTACCGCTCACAGGATGAGTATGGGGTGCACAATAAACTGTGTTGTCGCAGGATATGTATTGCCTGTTATTAACATATATATGTGAATGTGGGTGGGATATGATGAGCGTGGCACACAGGTATAATGGGTGAGAGTGGGTGTGTGGGTGATGCTGGGTGGGGGTCAAAGTGAGCATGTGGGTGAATGTTATTTTAAGTCAGGGTTGATTGTTTGGGACTGAGGTTGCTGGGTGGGTAGCTTTCTGGGTTTAAATATTTGGTAGGATGGGAATCTTGGAGAAGGTAACTAGGGTTAGGGAAGGGGGGTTCAGAATGTTATGATGAGTTTGGAATTGGTGGGGGTTAGTGAGGTGGTTGTGAGGGTATATATATATATATTTCTGCAACTATATATATATTATATATAAACTATATATATATATTTCTGCAACTATATATATATTATATATAAACTATATATATATATATATTTCTGAGGTGGCACGGGCTATTCATGCCCGTGCCACCTCTTGGGTGACTTAATTTTCATCAATCTGCATGCAACAGCATCAACACCTATGGTGGTCGTTCTGCAAGCTATCAGTTGTTAGAAAATATATGTTGGAGCAGCTGCCGATGTTCACTGTATCTCAAATGAAGAAGTGCACACCACACTGACTCCAGGAGAGTATACAGGTATCTCCCATCACTGGGTTGTCAGCCTTGCTCCAGTGTGTCAACATTATTCTAGAGAAAGAACTACAAGGCATTCTCAAACTAAAATTTGATTCTTAGTGTTAGTAGACTATGGGGACTCGATTCTCCATCAATGGGGATTAGATTTGACATTATCCAAGAAAGCTACGTGAAAGTGGAATGATTCACTGTTCATAGAATGTTATCTGTTGTTATCCATCAGTGGATAACATCCATCATGGATGTTATCCATCAGTGTTATCTGTTGAATAATACAACGACACTGCTACTGCTAGACTACACTGTCCAATAAGGATACAAAACTTAAGTTTTTATCATAAATGTTGTAAGTTTCAAGTCAATATAATGAACTTTCTCAAGATATTGCACAGCAATTCAAAATTATGGTTGTTATGGAACTACTATATTGTTACTACTACTATATTCTTGAGCTCAACTTCAACAGAATTGCATGTGTGCAGACATTCTGGTGCAGTTAATTGTGTTAGTGTGTTTAGATCTTCCCATGCCAACATACGAATAAAATGGTTTTAAGAATCAGCCACAAAAGTGTTCTCCAGACATCACACAGAGAGCAAGCAAGCATTGTGTGAAAACTAGAAGCTATACCTATTGGACATACCTTAGTACAGGGTTCTCATAATATAGAAACTCCGACACCTTTACTCCTTCACTCATTTATTAATCTTCTTCTAGTCAGGTTTTTCTTCAGCTTCTTCTAAAGCTGTAACTATAATTTACTACTTTGTACTCAAAGGTGAAAGTAATTAAAAATATATATTTCTATTTATTTTACTCATTTTACAGTTCAAAATTTGTCAATACAGTATATTTCCTGTTTATGATTATAAATAGAAAACTTAAGATATATTTAATTTATCACAGGATATTGATAGAAATATTATCCATAATTCAGACCTTGCTAATTATCACTACATATCACATTATGGCATAAATTTTATCATAGCGCATATAAATGACGACATTATAATCGAAAGTTGTGTATAACAAGGTATAAAGTCTGAAAATGATCAAGTCTAAAGACTTGTTGCAATCCCAACAATAAAGGCAGTAAAACCGATTGATGGAAGTTTCCACATGTTCTCAAAGATGTATGCAATCTTTCAAACTGAAATTCATCTTGGTTCAAAAACTATTAAGTATGCTACATGCACATTATTATATGTAATAGAGTAATAACAATATTCATAAATGACCTTAGATAGCAATACTTCAAAATGTTATGGAAAAACTTACTCCAGTAGCTCCCTTTACTAATAAGCTACAGTATAACAAAAGAAACACATGTATGACAACACAATGGCCACTTTTTTTAACATCACTTAAAATGCAAATATTTTTAAATGAAAATGGATTTATGCAAGAAAAGTAAAATGAATTATATTTACACAATAGATAACAAGAAACTAGGGCATAACTTACACACTACGCCAGCAGAAATGTATAATTTATATTATATAAATTATACCCCTACCGGTACTTGACTAAATGGAAATGGATGTAGGGGAAGGCCAAAGATTCCTAAAAAGAGGGAATAGGGATGTGAGAGTGAAATGCAAACATGCAGGAATGATCTCGTGTGCTGTAGTATGACCAGGGAGCCTGATCAAATTCTCACACCGTGGCCGAGATATTCAAACTATCTAAAATACAGTCAGGTTTGTTCTCGACTCATAATCGGGAATTCTGGGTTCGAATTCCGGGCTGGACAGAGATATATTTGGGTGCGTTTCCTTTGGCCTAATATGTCTGTTCACCTATCAGTAAACAGGTACCCAGGTGTTAGTCAGCTTGTTGTGGGGTTGCATTTTGGGGAGGGTCAGTAATTCTACCTTGGGGAGAGGTGGGAACATTGATATAAGTCTAACATGTATACTGTATATGCATTGGCTGCCTGTCCCCAAACACAATGAATTATGAATTAGTAATTTACTTCTTATAATTAACAGTTATACACACAAAACAAATACAATAAAGCTTAGTAATAATGTATAAAAACTATGATAAAAATTATGATATTTTAAAAACTTAAGAAGAAAGTATTACCATACAAATAAAACTGAACAATGGGGTCATTTTATAATATCTCAACCAGCTGTACTTGAGCAATAAGGCCAAGATGAGAGAGGGTAGCTTAGTCGCAGGTCATAATGTGACAGGTTATCCACATCATATTGAGTGATGTCTCCCACCTTGCCTGGACACCAGATGAAATTTACAGCATTACCAAATAAGTTACAACTGTATGCTTCGCAAGGAATTAAAAGTAACAACCAAAATTCAGCATTGTATAATAGAAATAATAAATAAAAACAAAATAAAAATTAGTCCATAGTCATCAACTTTTAAAATTACGTACCTTTAAACACACTGATGCCATAATGCTTTCAAAATGAAATAAAACTTTTATCATATAATGAACAGAAATTAATGCATTCTTATATAATCTTTGCCAACACAGGTGATGCATTACATTCCTTTTTATTGAGAAATACTTATCAAAATGAACTACTGTACAGAACTGAAAAATTCCTCCTAGAAGAAATATACTGACAACAGTGACTGATGAAGGTTAAAGTATTCTGTTACTAAGATCTATCAAGTATTGTACAGAATATTTACATCTTCCGACAAATGTGTGTGCTCTTAACAGCTTAAAATTCACATACAGTACATGTACTTCATGCTATTACCGCATTATACAAATAATAATTATGTAATTATTTTGCTACAGTAATGAGTATAGTATAAAAGTAAAAAACTATTGTATATTAATATAAAATTGTCTTGCTAAGAAGGTGGTTCATCAGAGATATCTACATATATATTATCATAGAGACATATTATCTGTGAAGGTAGCCCAGAAAAGGCACACACAGTTTCTATACGTTTAGCATCATTTAGTCACAGTCTTCAGCTTACATTACTATGGGAACATACACATGCACCTTTTTATTATTACCATGCACAATGCAAACGTATTCATTCCCTCCCTATTAATCACTTTAAGCCTTGTTCCTTACCATATCTTGTGCCATGATCACAATCATCCCTACTTTCTCACACTCACTATGTCCATTCATCTTTTTCCTGGACGTCACCCTTATTGCTATATTCACTTAACATCCTCCAACCTTCTTGGCACACTATTCTCAATCTTGCACTTTATAGGCTTTTGCACTAAATCTCACTTCGCAAGATTTTTATGCCTTACACTATCCCTCCCCCAACATCACAGACTTATCAATTGCTCACTTCTACTGTTGTGATTATTGATTTTATCAGACATCTATTCCAGGTATTTAAACTGACAAACAACTTTTAGTACTTCACCACTGTGTTTTTCTCACTAAAAATTTTCCTTGACTAGCCTTTCATAAATTTCATTCTCACTCTACTAAAGAACTATCATTTGCATACCCTATATCAAATTTAACATACTCCAACCAATTGGGGTGGACGGTAGGGTGGACGGTAGAGTGACGGTAGAGTGACGGTCTCGCTTCATGCAGGTCGGCATTCAATCCCCGACCATCAGTAGTTGGGCATCCTTCCTTCCCTACAATCCCATCCCAAATCCTTATCCTGATCCCTTCCAAGTGCTATATAGTCGTAATGGCCTGGCCCTTTCTCCTGATAATTACCTTACCTTACTCATTTTATTCCTATATACAGTACAATATTTATATCTTTCTCCAATATTGTTATCGTGACCGGTTTCACCTCATCCATGTACAATATACAGTATAATAAACAATCACAATGATGTTACACAACTTTAGTGGGCACCTCCATTAATATCAAACCAATAATATCAGTAACTGGTATCATTAACTATTGCACATGCATTACTTCTTACATAAAAATGTTTCACATCATGTAATAGAACTCTGCTAACTACATACATGCTCATGACTCTCTAGTCATACTTTATTAATTTTATTATATATTATTCACCTATAAAAACTTTCTCGCATGCCTTCTCTATAAACCGTTTCAATACCAATACTCTATCAGATTGAAGTGCACACTTTCACTGCAGAACCCATCTTGTTCATCACTGGCCATTTTCTAAATGATATCCTGTACTATTTCAAACACTTTCCTGTTGTACACTTTGCCTATTACCTTAATGAACTAGTGTCTCTATAATTCTTCCTTTCTTTGTTCTCTATTTTTACAGTAGCAAAAATCACTGCTCTCTTTTTTTTTCCAATTCCCTGGCACAGTACCAGTATTCCACTGGCAACTTCTCCACACACACACACACACACACACACACACACACACACACTCTCTATTACTTTTGTATTTTTTATTGAATTTAATCAGACCCTGTAACTCAATAGGGTCACTACTAAAAGATCCCAGGTTTGATTTCTCTGCCAGGGCAAATATTGGGGCATATTTCCTGTGTAATGACTGGTATGTACAATCTAGTACTTTTACAAAGTTTACGTGTACTGTAAGTAAGGAAGTGGATGTTATTAACTGTAAGGAAGTGGATGTTATTCATTATTATTTTGATTGCATTTCTTTCAAGTGTAACTTGTATCCCTCTCCTCACACCTTCCACCTGATGCAACTGTTCACAGGTACCTGGGAATCAGACAATTTTTGCGGGTTGCAACGACTGACTTTCCTTGGAAGGTTAGTAGTTGGCCTAGGGGTAGGGGTAGGGGGGGGAACACTAGAAATTGTGGGAAACAATGTCAAAGGTCTGACCACATTTCAGCTTCCTGCCAAAAGTACGCACCTCATAAATACACAGTATATATCAGCTGATATACTATTAGTGTGAGACACTAATGAGTGCGATATATTCATATCACACCAGCACATGCAATTTTGTTCACGTAAGTATCTCTCTCATCACTTCTGCCCAACAATTTTGACAGTTGAGAGGTGGGACCAATGAGCCAAAGCTCAACTAGGTGAGTATAGACTTAACAGAAGGTAAAGTTTCTTTAAATATTGGGTGGGAGAGAAAACTAAAATACAGTATGTAGTAATTAATCATGAAAAAATGATATTTCAAGCAACAAAATCAAATCAAATAAATTACTCTAAAGGCAAACATAAAAATAGCTTAAATCTAAATTATCCCAACAATTGGTTTGATGTAATTTTAGATTATGCCAGTAGAAGACAACAAATTCTACATACTCTATTTTAATAATGGAGAGTCTGAAGAAAGGAATACTTTATCAAAAGAAAGTGCCACGCACCAGTGATTCGGAAGCGAACAGCATTTGAGCTATATAAAAGTGCACAATGAAGGGTTGAATGAATAAGGTGTTATTCATGAGGGTGTATACAAATCCTTGAGCTTTGCTACAGCACCTATTCTTTCCTTAATATTGTTACAAATTCATTACTATACAATGGCACAAAATTTCATTCGAAAAACACACATCTCCAATAAAATGTTTTGAACAAATATTTTACATATAAAAACTAAAAAATTACTACTATATTTATTCCTGTTATAATTACTAAAGTATTGTATTATATATATATATATTATATATAAAATTTGAAATAAATTAATGTCAATAATATATTCGACCCTCATATAATGCCGTTGCACACACTCAACACTACCAAGCAACACACATTTAGTGTTGGCACGCTATATAATATACAGCATACAAATCCAGTTTTTTTTATGAATAAACCCTAACATATGTTTAGATGTTGAGCTCATGAAAATCATTTAGAAATTAAAATGGCTCTCACTGAAATTTCTGGTCCCAGATACCACAGTATTGTGCATAGATTTTCTAGGGCCATAGATTTTTCTGTGGTCCAGATACAACAGTACAGTACACAGATCTTTTAACACAAAACAACACAGCGGTGTCTATAGATTTTATAGGATAAAATATCATACAATAGTATACAGAGCTTCTGGCCCCCGATACTACAGCATCTTTTATAATTGTACACATTACTATAAATGCCAACTTTTTGGTACAGTATTATGGTTAATATTGCAATAATTCAACTAAGATATGTGTAGTAATAAAAGATTCAGCAAAAGAGTGCAAGAGATTCAGCAAAAGATTGCAACAGATTCATTCCAAGATTCAGCAAGAGATTTGTTACAAGATCCAAGCACAGAATAGGAATGCACAAATTCTTTAGAAATAAAAACAGAAATAATAACGTTAATTAGATAAGATAGCTATGATATTTAACTTTTGAGGCAACCAAATTAGAAGATTCATTCACTTGTCCTTCCTGTAACACCCTCTAACCACAACACAGATGTACATCACATTTAAAAAATATATTTACCTTGAATAATAAAGTTACTGTATTCATCAATCAATCCAATTTTGACTGCTTAGCTTATGTTTATGCTTATTGCTTCTCAGTTACATCTTTGACATCACTGTTCTCAGGCAACTTTAAGTGAGAAGTCGGCTGATGTCAAAACCATCAGTACATTTTTTCAAAGTGTCGAATGATAAAAATTATGGGGAAGACTGGACATTATGAGTATAGCTTTTATCCTGTAACTACCCTTAGGTAATTAAGGTGAATAATTTGTAAGCATTATAACGAATGTCCTTAGTAACCTACAGAGTTTGGAAGCATTTTAGTCACAGCTTCCTTAATACAAATATTATTATATCTACGTTGAAGCATGATTTTATTCCTGATATGATAAAAGCTGCTGCTAATGCCATGACTTAGAAACATGCCTGCATTGTGCAACTTAGGCAAAAAAGCAAAAAAATAAAAAAATAATTTACACCATTAAAGTATCAAAGTGTACACTGGTAGTAATTTGGGCCTACTGTACAGAAAAACATGATCACATTTTATGTTTTATATATATATATATATATATATATATATATATATATATATATATATATATATATATATTATATATATATATATATATAATATATATATATATATATATAATATATATATATATATATAATATATATATATATAATATATATATATATATATATAATATATATATATAATATATATATATATATATATATATATATAATATATATATATAATATATATATATATATATTATATATATAATATATATATTATATATATAATATATATAATATATATATTATATATATAATATATATATTATATATATAATATATATATTATATATATAATATATATATTATATATATAATATATATATTATATATATAATATATATATTATATATATAATATATATATTATATATATAATATATATATTATATATATAATATATATATTATATATATAATATATATATATATTATATATATAATATATATATATATTATATATAATATATATATATTATATATATAATATATTATATATATATTATATATATATTATATATATATTATTTATATATTATATATACAGTATATTATATATATATTATATATATATTATATATATATTATATATATATATATATATATATAAAATATAATTTATACATCTGATACTAGAATCTGACAAAGGATAATGTTACATAATTTATGAGCATTTCCAAGTTATAGGCAATACAATGATATAACTAAAAACTTCCAAAATGTGCATTACAGTACTGTACTAAACTCTTGTGTTCTGCTTGTTTCCATGTCTTACATAAAGCATTTATTCTTTACCTAAAGACAGACAACCTTTCAGCTGACAACAGTTCCAGCCAATAATAATATATATAACATGACAATGTACGTGAAAATGTGGTACAATTCTATACAGATCAGTACTATGTGATAATACCCCTTCACCAGACTTCACATCAAGTCAACTTTGAGCAGAACAGTACAAATAAATTTATAAACATTGAGTATACAATTATTGCATTACAGTATTTAACATTATGGCTGTAGTTAATTACACATTGGCATACTATTTAATGCTTGTAGCAAAATGAAATAGTCATATTACCTCGATAACATCCTTAATATTTTTGTCACTTTGGCTACCCCCCGGGGCAACAGACGTTGATTCAACCACGAATCAACATTGATCCTACGCTCACTAAACATACCTCAAGCATGTTTTACCTGCTGGCTAAATAGGTCTACTTTTAGTATCATCATTACCGAGTTTCTCTTCTTCAATTATCTGCACAACCAAATACCAGTACAGTACTAATTTTTTTTATTTTTTATTTTTTACAGAAACTGTGAAAGACACTTGTACAGAATCTCTTAAAACTACACTGGTCCTACGTGGATCAGTTTTCACCATGCACAATGGCTATTTTAGCAGTAAAACTTAGGTGACAAAAGATATTTTTATATATTTTATGCATGAAGCATTCAATTTTCATATTTAATTTAAAAAACTAATAAAATAAAGTGCAATACATTATAACTAGAATAATGATAAAAAAGGAGATCACGTCTGCCGATGGTGTTATCCCATCATTTAAATAACATTCCAAGTCATAGTTAACATGTTATTAAATACATTACAATAAACACTACCAATACTACTTGGCCCATTTATTCAAAATTCATCAAAATTTTAGGAATCACTTGGAAGACTCCTTTCATTATGTGTAATTAATGTCTAAATAATAAAACACGATACTGAAGGTAAATTGAGATAGTAAAATCAGAGAACCTATTTTTAAAGCAAAATCAGAGAACCTATTTTTAAAGCATCCTCTCAATTTGGATTATGTACAGGTGGAAAACTGGCATGCCCTAAACTAACACACAACATGAAATACTAAACAGAAATTCAGGTCGAGTAGCAATTTACATCTTCTAAATCGTTTTGTTTCTACTATTAAGGCACAGAAACACTTGGACAAAGAAGGATATCAATATTTTAAAATGAATCCAAGACTAAATTCAATTATTTTGAGAGTAATTTCTTAAAACTAGCATCGGTATGTTTCTCTGATTCCTTAAATTATGAATTTCAGCATGTTTTTTCAAACATTGAAAATACATCACTACCACCACTCCACTTCCCACTTTTATACAAGAAAACACACAAAACAAGAAACTCGAGATGAAATTAGGTACAGAGATCACAAGCATTATAAGTCATGAATTTAAAAACAAAGGATAAAACATTAACACTAATTATCAACGTCATGTGTTGCTATCACTCTGAGTTTGGTGCAATTTCTGCCAGTTGTGGCTCAATGTTTGTAAACAATAATAGACAAACTTACGAAAGAACCGATATGTCGAGATGCCAACAACTGCTTTACATTAGACAAAAATGCATGCTGGTATTACAGTTCATTCAGTTCTCTAATACAATGGCTGGTGGGCTCAATGCTTTAAGCAGCAATGTGGTATGCCATATGCAACCCAAATCTGCAACACAAAGCATACTTAAACTTTTATTACTAATTTTATTTGTAAAAAACTTTTTTCTGATATAACTCACTGTTCTCTTTAATTCTATTAAGAGAATGCCAGAATATAACTATATATTGCACATGCATATATAAAACTTCTATTCATACTCGTGCACAATTTAAAAGCAATAAAACCAGCATTAAATGTAATGAAATGCCAGTATTCTGGGTGAGCCCCGGGGCCTTCCTGACACTATGCTACTGATATCGTGTCAAGGAGACAACGGGGATCCCCACAAAAAAGATATCAAATGACCAACCTGGTTCATGTTGGTTATTGTAAAAATGTGTCAAAATTTAAATACAGTAAAAATAAATGTGTCAAAAAGGTAGAAAAGTGTCAAAATCGTATTATCAGGAGAGTGACTCCACTCATCCGTCTCACGTACCATTTACTCTATTACCACAATTTTAATTTATATCCAACAGTCTAGGAAAGCATTCAAAAAAATATAAGTGGAATAACTTCTCCACTCATTGGCATTTGATTTGCATAATATTAGTTAATATCTTTAAATATACAATGATTTCACATCAAAAATTTTCAGCTTCGAATCACAGCATTATTTACATACACAAAATTTTGTATAAATTAACTTATATTTCACATAAAAGACATTCAATATAGTGAAATAAGTTATAAATACAATAATTCTGTTCAAGTGAAATGAGTTAACCACTGCACTGCACCACCAGACATAGCATGGGGTATGGCAGTGTGTCACCCGACTCAGGAGCAACGTTAAGGCATCGTATGATTCAAAATGTGCCCGCAGTAGGTTGGGTACAAGATGGACACCCAAGACCTCCAGTGAACGGCAACCATCTTGATAAAAATTCCCAGCATGCCCAGGGCTGCGGGTTTGCTCAGTTCTGAGTGAGCAAAATTGGCTGGCGTGCCTCCGACTCTCAATCCCCTGTTGGACGCAATGTCGCAAAATCACTCTCTGATGATGAAATTCAAACCTTATGGTTTGAAGATGATAATAGTGATATTGATTAAGCAAGGCACAATAAAGACCTAACACAAGTGTTGAATACAAGTGATACAGCACGGATGAGGACGATACAGCGAGCGTATCCAATACAGGGGAGCACCAAGCGTGTTGCAGCCTCCCAGGCCATCGCCCTAACCATTATCACCAGTACCTGTGTTGTTTTCTGGGTTCAGTGATGCTGTTTCTGATACAAGTATCAGAGACAAACAGTGTTAGCGGCTTCCATGGTGGTGTTACTATACCAGTGGTAGTGGTGCCAGTACAAGGAGCACGGGTGAACTCACCAGGGAGGACTGTGATAATTTTGTACCACACAAACTATCGAATTTGGAAAGTGTGAAAAGTATTCAGCGATATCAGACAAAAATTTTGAGATTACTTTGTACCAGGACAGAACTTTGTCACTGATCTCTTTCTAGATCTTTTCAAGACTACCATACACATCACAAGCTTGGCTACATACCACCTACAGGAACTGAAGCCAAATGTGTACATGAGTGCATTGTTTGCAAGCACACAGAACGAAGAAACAGGAAGCAAAAATCTGTGTGTTCCTGATGCATCGAGTGCAAAGCCGCACTGTGCACCATGGACTGCTGCTTTGATTATCATTCACTTCTGAAGTACTGAGTATGTATGACTGTAAATAGTGTGTGAGTGTACATAGTATAAATAAATTGGATATTGAACAAGTAATATTGCAACAAAAACAAATTTTATGGACACATTAGTGACTCATGTATTAGTTCCTCAGAACATTATGAATATTCTACTGTGTACATATTGTAAAGGACACAAATGTGCATCAGATACAATAAAAAAAATTAGAAAGCATTGAAAATGCATTTAAAAAATGAATGAAAATACATTTGTGGCAACTCACGAGTCTTGAACTGCCCGCGCGACCGCCTCCAGGAGCTTTCAGCACGGGTGAACATGTATCGGTGATGTCACATTGCCACAGCCAAAGCAATTTGATTTTTTTTTTTTTACATGTACATGTTCAGGGAAAAGATTTTAAAAATTTAAAAAAAAAAAAAAAGAAAAAAAAAACTCTTTGGGAGGAACATTTCAATTTCCGCGCACTACCAAAATGTCACAGTAAAAGCCGCACAGCATGGAGGTTAATGTATCTTAAATTTTGTGTAGAAATAATGCTGTAACTTAAAAAGCTTCGACTAGGTTTTATGTAGACAACCTATACACATCGCACAAAAATATATCGGTAGTATACAAATACAAATTTAAATCATGACTTTCTACTACTTTTTATTCATATTTTGCTGGACTCATTAGTAAAATATTATAACTGTAGCATCTTGTTTTTGGCACTACTCTAACTTCTTGACTTTGTCACCAATGCACAAAAACAATAAAATATGCAATTAAATGCACAGTAAGTTTTTAATACACTCTGTTTAACTTTCTTTACAAAACTTGTATATTAACATGATCACAGCTAATTCACAAATTAACTTGTGTGCCATTGCCAAGTATTGTTTTACATACGCATGTTACAAAGTAATTATTAAGTTACTAGCTTTCTCCATTTAATATTCTGCACATGTGCATAATCTGCTATCATGTTAAAAAAAAAAATATTTTGCTAGCTGCTTTAAATAACTTATATAAGGATCCATCCTCATCCAGTATTAAACTGAACTGTACTCTTCTTCACTCTTATCACACAAAGTATGATATTCCAAACCAAACCTTATGAGTGACTGTATAAGGTCAGACAAATAAGATATTGACACAGAGACGAGTGCTCATACACATCGAGTGCAACTGTCCACAGCCAGGGAACTCTCAGAAACTTTCAAGCACGCAACCCGTTACGTCACCTCTCACCGTAGGAGTTCATAATAGCCGAGCACAAGCCTTAGAAACATTCCTTATATTTCCTTAAACATTTTCATTACACACCTAAATGCTACTGAAGGCTTCACTGATATGCCAGATATTTTTAATATTAATTGCAAACCAAAATATTTGACTCAAAGCTAATAATGATGTATTTATTTTCTAAATATTTGATGCGAGGTATGTACTGGTCATGCAATAGATCCAACACTACTGTAACACATTTTATTATTGTACTCTATTTTAAGGCCTCTGATATTACAGTATGAAAATAATCCCATATCTCTGTAGCAAATTTATTTTTGTTTAAGATTATTAACTTCTCAAGTAAATGTGAACATGTTCACAATATTCTTGATGCCTTCATTGTACAAACAAAATTTAAACAACGATTTTTAACTATTCTTGATCCCCTAAGATTTCCCCACTAGCCTAGTAGTTTCTCCAAGCTTTATAAAACGATTGTGGCACTTGTAGAGTTTATGGGGTAGCACCTTGTGAATTTATTCCATCACCAGTATGACCATTTTCTGCATGCGCCTCTTTAGGAGGGCCTTCTGGAAAGAGCATCTCATAGCTGGGTGGATACTCTCCCACCTCAGGGCATGGAGGAGCATTGCTCTTCCAGCTCTGGTTTGCATCAGACATGACTACTGCCTCATATGGTGGAAGAGTATGTTGTCGTTGAAGGGCTGGTGCCGAGGGAACTTGAGTTTGTCCGCCTGGTGGTACAGGAGTCCTGAAATTGTGATGTGCACTTCAAATATGCTATAGGTATATCAGATCTCCAAAAGATTGAAACAGTAATTATGTAGAATTAATAATAATATTAATTCAGTACAGTAGTAATAATACAGTACTGAATCGTATAGTAATTTGTCACCAAGTTTTAAACATTACATGAAAGAGAATGTATGCTATTATCCCAGTACAACTCAAATGATGACCACCTCAAATAAACCACCCAATCATAAGGCTAGATAAGAAGAACTTTATATAATTATCCGATTACTAAATTTGGCAAACAGAGACATTTTTTAACTGAAATACGGTGTCCTCTAGACCTGGCTGTCTTGGAAGACCAGCCCAACTTAGCCAAGAAATTCAAGTGATAAATGTAATGAAACATCCTTTTCTATGCAAGGCCCTCAGTAACTTCAGAACTTCCAGTTTAGTAGTGCCTCAGGAAGTTGCATCAGGCTTTTGTGGCAATCTCTTGGCTACCAAAAGCAAGGAAAAGAATCACTGTCTCTCTCTACAAGACAAGGGATATGGCACCCATTGCATAGCAGGGGTTAACTCGACCACACTAGAGTTCAACCACCCCGTACTGACCGAAAGGAACTGCAGGGTAGGCAGCAGGCCCTGGATCCCCCTGACACTAAAGGAGGGGTTAAAGCTCACCTCCACTGCAGGCCCGAGGACACCACCCATAAGACCCATGCACTGTGGGTCCAAGAGTTTGCAAAATTGGTGAGACATCCTGCCACATCACCATCAAAAGGGCACACTGCAAAAAGACAACATAACAACAACCTTGAACAGGAGCAGCAAAAGCTGGGGAAGTACTATGGCCCCAGAATCTGACACTTCCAGTGGCCTTTTCCCAATCAACAACAGGTGAGGTCTAATCCCGAGAAGACTGCTCCTGAGCAGCAGAAACAGAATCCTATTGCAAAAGAAGACCATGGGGCTGGAAGGCAACAGATGCAGCTGACATAATAAGAGGCAATAGCTACTTCAGGACATGGAAGAGATGAAAGCGGGGTGGTGGATAAAAGGAGGAAAAGTTCATGCTGAATCCAAAGCATGGGCTGACATAGTCCACTTGTATACCAACTGAACCAAAAAGAAATCCGACAGCCTCACACTGGAGAAGAGCGAGCAACATGGGCATTTACATTTATTTTGATTTATTTATAAATACAAGAGTTCTTACATTCCTGCAAAGCCACTAGCACGCATAGCGTTTCGGGCAAGTCCTTAATCCTATATTCCCGGAATACGACCGGCAAAATCGTTTGACAACCAGGTACCCATTTAACTGTTGGGTAAACAGAAGCTACAGTTAAGGATTGACGCCCAGTAAATCCTCCCCGGCCAAGACACGAACCCAGGACAAAGCACTCGAGAAACGCCAGGCAAGCGTCTTACCACTACGCCACGGGGCCTGTATCACCTCTGAAGCCCCAGTAGCAAACAGCAGGATCGCAATCCCTGGTACTGAAGTCCCAGTACCACACACATATTTTAAAATACGTGTGTGCATCTAAGTAAACCATCCAATGCAAGATTAAGCAATTCTTTCATGTCATGTCGATCACACAATTCCGACACTACAACATATTTTACAAGTCCAGAAAATACACAATACATAGTACAGTACATGCATTAATTATGAGAACAGGTTGTCAAATCTTATGTACAGCATTAACCTTACCCAGATGGCGTAGCACTGCGAGACTTGGCCTTCATGATAATGGTGAAGAGGCAGCAGATGACAAGACCTGCACCGACCACGCCTGCCAGTGCAGTGATGATTGTTGTTGTAGTGGAGAATACTGGTTGATACACTGCCCTCACTGCACATGGTAATGAGAGAAAAAGAATACAGTACACTATGGTAATTACTGTATTTAATTACTGTATTGTTATATTTATTAGGTTAGGTTTAGGTTACATTTTTGTTGGGTGAAATGAAGTACTTGCTAGGCCGTTTCAAGTTTTCTGTTGGGGGATATCTAGTTCTTTATTGAGTGATTTGTAGTACTTTGTTAGGAGAAACTTAAGGAAATTCCTGTTTCAATTCTTCCTTTGTGGTCTGATACTGTCAGACCACACACACACACACAAATTAACAGCTATATTGCCATTCAATAAAATGCTGCCACTAACACTACAATATACATATCAAATGTACTAACCTGAGCAACGCACTTCATCTCCTCCACCAGAGGGAAAGCCACAGTTGAGGTGGTTGTCACACATGTACCGCTGGTCAATGCAGAAGTTCTCATTCCCAGTACACTTGAATTTCCCTTGGCAAGCCTCTGTAAACACTAAATGTCAACCACAGACTGCATTAGACAGGTAAATAACTACAGCCAAGAGAAAGAACAGAGAAATAAGATGCAAGTACCTGTAGAACAGCTGAGCTTAAGCACTACACCTAATGTGAAAATACATACCGGTACAGTAATTATCAGAAGAGGACACAAAGCCTGGGTCTAATGTGAAAAGATGACTACTGTATGCTGTATATACTGCAGCTAAAGCAACATTCATAAAATGGAAAGATATAATATAAAAATATAATGCAGAAAATCTACAGAATTATTAGAAACCTAAATATTAAGTAACGATGCCACCAATATTTTACTACAGTTTACTGTACAGTATACAGTATTTGCTTTTAATATAAACTAGCAAGAATAACTTTATTAATTTTCAAGACAAGAAGCATAACAAAGATACCAATTATAGTACAGGGTAGGACTAAAAATTAGCAATCATCTATAGAAATGTTCAACTAGTCAATATAATCTTATCCAATATACATCAAGATGGGTTGGTGTGCTACCAATAAAGTTAGTTATACAGTACTGTGGTCCCTCCAAAATTCACATCTCCAAGTAATGAAACCCTTCAACACATTGTGCTACCAGACCGCCCTCCCAAAACTAAACAAATTTCAGTTTAAATCCAGGCATTGGAATGGTTATAGTGAAATAAAGAGTGTCACATACAGTAATTTTTAGCAGATCATATATGGTTTCCCTTTTTTTCTTTTGCTATTTTCAGACTTTTTAAAAGTAAATATTTTAAATTTTGTGTCCTTTAATAAATATTTTACCGTGCTTAACGGCACAAAAAGTAGAAAATTAAATGTAAATTCATTCTGATTATTCATATATTCGGGTTACTAGGATTTGAATTACCAAGCTCTTACAATAACCTGGATTGGGTAGTGAATTATATAATCTAGATTTTTTGAAGTGCCAATGTATATTAAACAAATATTTAAAATGGGAAATCTGATCACTGTGCATTTCCTGCGATAACATAAAGGTGTAAAACATGAGAACTAATGAACAAATTCACAAGGGACGTGACGAGGGTTCGAACCTACATCCGAGAGGATCCCAGACGCTGCCTTATTCATCCAATTTGTTCATTTGATGTATCACGCTATTGTGATTTCTGTGTGTAATGATAACTAATGCAGTACAATAATTAAACAAAGAGAAGCTGGTTGAAGAGAAATATCAGTGACATACTCTGCATGTAAATAATATTTTGCTTGTAAGAGCTTTATCAAACCTATCTTATAGACAAAGCTAGTGGTAATAAGATATGAAAGGTAAACACAGGTAGAGGTGAGGTGAGGAGATAAAGGTGGGATGAAGTCATGAGTAAGGCCGGGTGACATCATGGAGCCCAAGGTGTGGCCAGGCCAGAGTAGCAAGGTATACCGTATCATAATTTACATGACGTCACTATTAATTTAGCCGGAGAGCGGTAGTAATGTAACAGCTTTGGCAGCCTCAAGCACCCTTTTAAGTTACCATCTCCAGTACTGTAGAGTATTCGCTGGCATTTGTGAGCCAACACTTTACATACACATGAATGCTTGTTCTACAATTCTACAGCAGAGGCTGAATTAAACTTTAACCATTGACCATGCATGTGATGGCAGGAGCAGCTACAATACTGAGGAGGCGTAAAGCGCTCTTCTTGCAAGCAAGTTATAAACCACTGAATAATTTATGTTTGTACTGTACAGTATTTAGAATAGCACAATCTCAGCATGGCCAGATGAAACCATAGCAACTGTCATCACTCTGGCGGGTCATCTGTAATGCTTGGAACCATGCCTACCCTTGTCTTCAATCACTAATTTAATTTTGGTCAAGAAAATATCTAACGATATGCATGGAAAGTAACTGATTAAAATAAAGGTGGTTTCCAATTTAATGACATATAGCTTAATAAATTTTGACACGCCCACTGCCAAAAAAAAACAAAAAAAAAAAAACAAAAATTATATCAAAATCTTTGTTGCCATTAATTAATGTACAGTACAGGGTACTCTAAACACTAAACTGCTAAATTACAGATGTGAAAAACTGAAATGTTTTGGTCTACCCTGGACCATTATTAAATTTTAATTTTGTAAATGTCAAGTGAAAACAAAATTGTAATCACCTTTCTACATGTCATTTGCCTTGCTATTTTGTCCTAGTCGCAGTACTGTACTGTGATATTATTCTTATTTTTACCATTACTATTACTAATACTGAAACACGACAAGAGTAACAATGCGTCAGTAATCTTTGTTAGTGTTACAAACATGCATGCATGTGCACAAATGCCAAGCTCAAGAAAGGAAAGAGTTTTTGACTGTAGTTATTCATACCAAATATTTTCACTCTGTATACTGTAATGAGAGAAGAAAGTTTCAAAAAGGCGAGAATAATATTTTTAATTAACATTTTACAAATTAAAGTAACCATTACTTGTTATTTAAAAAAAAAAAAAACTGTGTTGAATGTAATGAAACACAATTTTCTGGGTGAGCGCCGGAGGCTCCCTGGAGCTATCGGTCTAATGTGTGTTATATTAGACTGGGGCATTAGTCTATGGAGTTCAGCCTATTGGAACCTATTGGAACCTATTGGAACCAAGCCAGAACCTGGCTCCCTCTCAGAGAGGTTTAGGGAGCAATGACCCTGGAACCCCCCTCCCTGTGGTTGGGGGTATGCTTATCTGCCATCAACCAGCATCGTCATCAGAGCCCCGGCACTGATGACGACACCTGGCCACCACACACAACACTGCATTAGTCGCCACGAAGGCTAACACAGCCTTAGGAAATTGAGGCCAGAGAAGACGTCCACCCTGGACAACATTAGCTAATGAACTGAAATGCTGGGTAGCCTGCGCAGGTAGGAGAGGGTTGTGCAGACGAGTGGCGTAGCAGTGGAATGTGACGTTTGCTTGTTTGCTCATATTCCTTGGGATTGGAGGGAGTTCTGCCTCTCTTTTCATTTTTTGGTTGTACCTTTCTTATCATGTGGGGTTTTGTTTTGTTATGCCTAACTTTCTGGGGTACCTAACCTCTTTCGATGGCAGATAAGGAAAACCCCCAACCACAGGGAGTGGGGGGGGGGGGGGGTTCCTGGGCCATTGCTCCCTGAAACCTCTCCGAGGCGGGCCAGGTTCTGGCTTGTGGTCCCCGGAAGGCTGAACTCCATAGACTAATGCCCCGGTCTAATATAACACACATTAGCCAAAAAGCTCCAGGGAGCCAAAGGGGCTCCACACAGAAAAACTTATTTACAGATATTTAAAAAAAATAATGAATATAGAAAAAATTTAATATGATAAAAACTTTTCAAAATAGAATCATTTGATTGCTCTCTAAGGTAAGGATCCATCGAGTTGCACGAGAAGATCATGACAAGTCAGGAAAGACAAAATTCTGGCAATGATTCCAGAGAAATCTTTTCATAATGTCCCTACAAATTAGACACAGAATTTTCCTGTCCTGAATCAAACCTGTTTGCTCAAAATCAAAATCAAAGCATGGCGCTCCCCCCTGTACTGGATATGCTCGTTGTATCATCCTCATCCATGCTGTATCACTTGTATCTGACATTTGTGTTAGGTCTTTATAGTGCCTTGCTTAGTAAATATCACTACCCTTATCTTCTTCAAATCAGAAGATCTGAATTTCATCATCAGAAAGTGATCTTTTGACACCGCATCTGACAGGGGATTGGGAGTCGGAGGTGCATACGCCAGCCATGGTTGCTCACTCAAAACTGAGTTAACCCGCAGCCCCGGGCATACTGGGAATTTTTTTTCAAAATGGCTGCCACTCACTGGAGGTCTCAGGCATCCATCTCGTACCCAACCTACTGCGCGCATTTCGAAACTTACGATATCCTAACATCACTCCTGAGTAAGGTGGCGCACCGCCATACCGTGTTATGTCAGGTGGTGCATTGCAGTGGTTAAGTACCCATAGTGTGTGTGTACTGTGTTTTGCAGTCCTTGTACTTTATCTAATGCATAAAACCTACCGAGAAATTACTGTAATTTAACTACCAGGTGGCTTATTTCCCTGAAGACTACAAACACTTTTACTGTATAAGGTTCTGCTTGGGTACCATATGACTAAGATCTACATACATATACCCTTTGTAGAAAGTGTTTTGTGCCCTGCCTGACTCTGCCATGATCCTGACAATGTGCACAGAATCACTATACCTTTGGGAGCAGCAGTATAATGCAAATCTAAAACAGTAATGAAACCAAATATTTATTGATTTTCAACAGGAAATTATTTTCTTCCCATTTATGTCAAATTAATCAAAATATTATTTTAAATTTGAATCTTTTTGGTGATGAGCATTAAAGGTACAGCGCCAATTTACAATATACTACACTGTATAAATCTCAGTTTTAAAATACACAAATTCAAATTCTATGTACAGGTTGCCCTCGAAGTGCACGAGTGATATATTGCTGGAAAACTTTGTGCGGAGAAAATTGAGCATGCATTAAACCAACTTTGTATTGGAAAATAGGAATATGTTACTGAAAACTTCTAAAGTACGTAAGTACTTTTTATCCACTCAATGAAATACCTGCCAGAACATTACATAATGAAGTGCAAATTCTTGGAAGGTGCCACGATGCAAAAACTTGCACAAAACACAAAATAATTGTGACTCCTCACAAGGTCAGATAGTGGAATTTGGTCATTACACTCCATAACAATATTGACCAAACCACACACTAGAAAGTGAAGGGACGACAACGTTTTGATCTGTCCTGGGCAATTCTCAAGTCAATTGTCTCGAGTCAATCGACTTGAGAATGGTCCAGGACGGACCAAAACGTTGTCGTCCCTTCACTAGAAAGTGTGTGGTTTGGTCAGTATATTTCAGCCACGTTACTGTGACTCCTCGTCCTGCACTCCATAACAATTTTTGACTGCATGATTGCATGAATTCCAGGCACTAACATAGTGCCTGGAATTATTACTGGTGAATATACCCCCTCACACCATTGAATTTTAATGCCAAAACAAAATCACAATGGACTAAATTTGTATTATCCAAACTTGTATAGAGTGAGTGTAACGACCGCTTACCCTGTCGTAATAACCGCGGCCTTATTGTAATAACCCAATGTTCCCCAGTATTACTCCTGTTATCGTGTTATCTCTCGTGATCGTAATATACGCTCTCTGTTGTACGTCTCTGTCTCTCTTCACTCAATACCCCAGCTTAACACTGTTACAGTCCAGCATGACCCCTCACTGGACGGCCACGTATGTAAGAGGAATATTAAATGAGGAAGATACACCAAGGACAAGGGTTATTAGTTAAAAAAAACAATAACATAACACATTAACACTGCCACCACCTTCCTGACCAACCATACCTGAATGTGTCTATCACCGATCCCCCAGGAAGGCAAGGAATCAGTAACCATGGGACTCCGGGTAATATGAATTTCAGTAATAAATTTTGGAAAATTAGTTTGTGTAATTTACGTTAACTTATTTTGAATCCAAGGGCAACTTTAGTATCTATTAATTGTTAGGAGAACCTGGGGGCTTCCAATACAACACCTAAAAATGACAAAGTAGCAAAATATATCAAAGGGGAGTTAAGTGAATACCACTGGACAAGCTATACAATTTATTTTATGAAACATGTAAACTAAGACAATTTGAACACATCACCTATTCTATTTTCCCTAGAGGCACAATGGATATTTACCGAGGACACAAAAACTCAAGTGCTACTCTACCTTAAATACCCGCACTACGGCCACGATGTTGATGGCTGCCCTCAGCCCCGAGGATACGGGCTTGCGGCCCTGTTCCTAATACACTCCCAAGACACACTGATGAAATTTTGTTTTTCCAACTTATTGCTGGGAAGGATTACTCCTCCCACCATCTAATACAGCCCCAGGGCTCCACCCATTATTTTGGCCCTGGCCAACCATTTAACACGTAGGCCTGAGGTCTGGCTCTCTAGGGCCAATAAGGACTTGGCCCTTATCTCAGGCCAATTACCTTCACTGATCTGTCGTGGAAAGCTACATGAATTTCTGAAGATTGAGTCAGCTCTCCCCAGCTAGAGAAGGGGGACAAGGCGCGTCTATGGAGCCCAGACACCTGCGAGCAATGTTTACAAAACTGATAATTTATGTTCAAGCCTGTCTCCTCTAAGATAGGAGTAGGGACATTTGACTCTGCCTGGTATGGGGAAGGCCGCTGCTTGAGAGGGACAGAGAGGGATGAGAGGGGTGGAGAGGGAAATATCTGAGTGGGGAAGTTGAGTGGGAGAAGCCAAGGTATCCACGACCACCCCTACCCTCAGGTCAACCTCTTGACCCTGACAAATGGGCGACAGGGGGGGGGGGGGGAGGAAGAGGAGAGGAGACGAATGACGGCCAAGGGGAGGGGAGAAGGAAGGAGGGGAGAGGGAGAAGGAAAGGAGGGGAGAAGGAGAGGGAAAAGAGGGGAGAAGGGAGAACCAATGATCTGAGCCCAGATAAATGGTTGGCCAGGGCCAAAATAATGGGTGGAGCCCTGGGGCTGTATTAGATGGTGGGAGGAGTAATCCTTCCCAGCAATAAGTTGGAAAAACAAAATTTCATCAGTGTGTCTTGGGAGTGTATTAGGAACAGGGCCGCAAGCCCGTATCCTCGGGGCTGAGGGCAGCCATCAACATCGTGGCCGTAGTGCGGGTATTTAAGGTAGAGTAGCACTTGAGTTTTTGTGTCCTCGGTAAATATCCATTGTGCCTCTAGGGAAAATAGAATAGGTGATGTGTTCAAATTGTCTTAGTTTACATGTTTCATAAAATAAATTGTATAGCTTGTCCAGTGGTATTCACTTAACTCCCCTTTGATATATTTTGCTACTTTGTCATTTTTAGGTGTTGTATTGGAAGCCCCCAGGTTCTCCTAACAATTAATAGATACTAAAGTTGCCCTTGGATTCAAATAAGTTAACGTAAATTACACAAACTAATTTTCCAAAATTTATTACTGAAATTCATATTACCCGGAGTCCCATGGTTACTTGTTATACTCAAATTCTGTCAGTTGAAATGTAACCAATCACAGGCAAGTAGGCCTCTGACGTCATGCCAGACAGAGGAGCATCAAGCATGCTCCCAGCAGCCTCAGTTATCCTCACAGACCCAGAGTAGGTGGACCTCGGCTGGCCAGTTATACACCTGTTTGCCTCACTCAATAAATATATACAGAAGCGACTACTGAGTCTACATTCTACCCGAACAAGGCAAACGAATACTGGTAGCAGCAGTGGGATCCAGAATTTTTCTGGAAAGAAAAGTTCAAGTTCCCAGCATCGCCTCGTGTTCCAGCCAAAACCGCCGCCACCGCCACCGCCATAAGCCGCCATCCTGCCACCCACGCATCAAATATTGTGCCAGACCGGGGTCCTGCCATCAACCACTACTCCAGGCTAACGTTTTAGAAGTAAGGGTCAATATTTTCCTGTGAGAACGCTCACTCATCAGTGAGGAGGAAGGAAGCTTCCCGCGCCAGCCATTTTTGAACCTCGCGCCACCACGAGGAACCACCTATTACACCCACCACCACCACCACCGCCACCCAAGCTGACAGTATCAAGCTTCGTGAGGGTGCAAGCTACTGCAATCGTCGTCAGCCATCGTCGCAGGTATCAACTGGTTATTCCATCGTCGCAATATTGTCGTCGTCAGAATTTATCTTCGTGCCTCTAGCCTGAACAGTGTGGGGTCCCTGAGTCTCGCGCCACCGCCGCCAGGAGCGCTGCCATCGCATCCAGTTTGTAAACACGCCTCACATGGGCCTCTTCAGATCTTCACGACGCTTCTCCTACTTTGGCTACTGGTGATCCTCATAAATTACAACCCTGAGATAAGTAATTGCTAGTTGAGAACAACGTGCCAAGTGATAAAAAGTGACTTATGTAATAATTCCCATAATATCCTGTGAATTAACCATTCAGTGACTTGTTAAATATTGGAGCTGGTTCAGTACTGCACTCCCCACAGTTTTCCTGTGTGATTTCAACATTCCTGCTTCTTACAGTAATTTCATTGAATTTTAATTGTTCTCCTAGAGTGTTATTGGTAAATTCAAATTCCAGTGAATTAAGAAATCCTTGTTTTAGTAGCAGTTAAGGATTTGTGCAATATAATTTTTTTTAATTTCTCCAGACCTAACTTGAAATTTATCCTTTAAGCATTTTATTTTTAAACTTTTACCATAGGAGTTATATACATTCCTGTGTCCAGTTTATGTGCTACATCCATATTTCTTGCATTGCCACTTGTTGTGTTGAATCTTTTTAATGAAATTTTGCAATTGCATTTCCCAGTTTTTATTCTAAATTGCTGTGCTTAGTCTGGTTTAATTAATTTACATACATCTAATTCCAGTCATTTTTTAATGAAAGATTGCTAAATTTAGTTTACAATTGCTTGTTCTTGATTATTTCTTGCCTAGCCCAATTTAATAATTTTATTTCTGCCATTTTTACTTTAGCCAAGTTGATATTTTTTTGTGTTTATTTTGTGTATACTATTTCTGATGCCAGGTGCACTTAATTATAATCTGCGTTCAAATATTACTTCCACGGCTGTGACAATGCCTACCACTGTTGAAACCCCTTCAGAATCAATGGGAACAGTTGCTCGTCCCAATGGCCAGAGATCAGCTCAGGAAATGGCTATTCCTCTTTTTGCTGGGGAATCGCGTTTATTAGAATCATGGTTTAGTAAGGTTGAAGCGAAAACAGTTGCACGTTTTTCTAAGCCTACTGATGCCGAATACTTAGCAATTGCACGGTCAGCCGTGGACACAACCAAAGTGATGCACGTTTTGTTGTTGATGAGAAAGCCATTGTTAGCCTCCAGTCTTGGCCTGAATTTAAGGATTTCTTTCGCCGTCGCTTTGTTAATAAAGGAGACCTTGACCCATATAGGTTAGTCAAGAAAATTGCCAATGCCACCATGCAGCCTGGTGAATCGTTTAATGCGTTTACTAGCCGTCTCGATCAGTATCTGTATGCCTTAGTTTCTGCTATGAATAATTCAACTTGGTTAGATAAAGACAATAATCTGTCCCCTGAGGCTATGGCCAAAATGATAGCATTTGGTACTTTAATGCATTTTGCCCCCGAGCATACAAAACCAATCGTTGAGCAACAAAATTTTGGTGTTAAACATGAAATTGGTGAAGTATTTGAGGCTATTAACAATGCCGCAGATAAACTAGCTCCCGAAGTGCTCAACTGTTGCCACCCTCTGATGCTGTAAATGTAGTTACAAGCTCTCAGCATCCTCCCACAAATTCTCAAAACTCTTGGTCGCAGAAGCATACCCATGCTCATAGCCCCCAGTCAAATTCGCCGCCTCATAAAATGCCGAAACGCCATAGTCCCCAACCATCCACTCCCTCATGTTGGCATTGTGGTAAGAGTAACCACCTTGCAAGGGACTGTTGGTCCGCCCCTAGATCATCCCCTCCTAGACAATTCTCTCGGCCCCTCATCAATCTAATCATTCTAGGCTTCCATATTGCACGTACCATAAACAAGTTGGTCACCAC
The DNA here is from genome assembly GCF_040958095.1 of Procambarus clarkii. NCBI lineage: Eukaryota > Metazoa > Arthropoda > Malacostraca > Decapoda > Cambaridae > Procambarus > Procambarus clarkii. The sequence goes on from NC_091235.1 coordinate 16,192,093, forward strand.
ACTGCGGATTGTAGAGCTAGGCAAAGGACATCTCCACCTCGTAACTCCCATGGTCAGTCTTGGCGAGGCTCACAGCGTCCAAGACATTATCAGAACTCTCGTAATTACAACTCCCAGCCCAGCTATAATGCAATTTCCAAATTATAATGCTCAGTCACAGAATGCTGGAGCTCAGAATGTTCACTCCATGTCGTCGGAAACCCCCAAGGCCATCCGCTAACCAATTCAAGCTAGCCAATCCTAGTGCCCTCCCTGTGTATTCAGTAGCTACCCAAAATAGATTTGGACACTTGACAGAGGAGGACACTGACTCTAGACCAGTTGTAGATGTTGACGGATCCACAGTAAATTTGACACAAACAAGACGCAGATATCCCAGACAACATAAGTCAAAAATAGTAACTTGTCCAGTCTCAAGTGATGGTCCCCTTGTATCAGCCATTGTACATGGTAGAGTTTTAAAAGTTTTTCTTGACTCAGGTGCAAAAATTAATATTGTCAAGCCCTCAGCTCTTAGAGACATTGAAAGTATGCACCCTACTATTTTTAAACAGTCACACATACCTTTTCTAAGTGGTATTTCAGGAAATAAAGTAAAAGTTCAGGGTGAAATTGACCTCCCACTCAAGTTCAATGATGTCACATTGTCTATAACATGTTTAGTTGTTGACATTATTCATTTTCCTGGAGACATTCTCTTAGGTCTGTACACCATGATTGATGAAAATATTGCATTGTTTCCCCATCGTTGGACCATAAGTATCAAAGACCATGTCATACCCTTGTGTAGCATGTACCGACAGGGCCACGAGTTCAACCTTCAATCAGATTACGTTAATTTTGTTGACACCCGCCTTGCAAGCGTAGGGTTGTCAGATCATTGTCGTGGTAGCATACCCGAGAAAACGGGCACTCGATTGAAGCATAGTAGTTGTGCAGTTGTTAAGGAGAATGAGTATCGGGACTTTCTGGAAGGGGACGCCCTAACGGATTCTCGTTGTCTCGCTCGCCTGGCAGCTTCCATCTCTGAAGTCAGTGGTTCCATGGCTACTGACACTGTGCTACACCCTCATTCTCTCACCAGAATAAGAGTTAAGGTTCAGGGAGTGCCTGAGTTGTCGGATGTGATTGCGGAAAGTGAAACATGTAAAGTGAATGGTACATTTGTTGAACCCTCCTGGCACACAGTGCAGGATGGTACTGTCTCACTTTTTATCGCGAACACAAGTAATGCCGATATCCATCTCCAGTCTGGCACCCATGTTGTAGATTTTGCCCATTACTCGTTACCGGTGCGAGTTGTGGATGTCTCCATGGATCATACTGTTTGTACACTCAC
>NC_091235.1:16193931-16448931 GCF_040958095.1 Procambarus clarkii
CTAGCTCGTTAAGACTGTAACTAGCTCATTAAGACTGTAACTAGCTCGTTAAGACTGTAACTTGCGTATTAAGACTGTAACTAGCTCGTTAAGACTGTAACTTGTTTAGCTAAATGGATTTGTGGGGTTCAGTCCCTGAGCCCAATATGGGCCTCTGTAACCCTTTCCACTACTGTCCACAGGATGGGTATGGGGTGCATAATAAGTGGACTCAACTAACTAAACTAGTGGACATATGGGCCCCATATAATAATAATTCAATATGTCGAGTGATAGGCAGCCAGTTTTATACATGCAGTACACACTAGGGTTATAACGAGCCCCCCCCCCTCCCCTGCCCAGGATGCAACCCCCATAACAAGCTGAGTAACTCCTGAGTACCTACTCACTGCTACGTGAACAGACGCATTAGGTGAAAGGAAATGCGGCCAGCCATTTCTGTCCCGTCCGCGATTCAAACTCGGAATTGTCGATTGTGTGTGGAGAAGGAACCAAGAAGCGAGGCCGGGGCTCTGTACCAACTGGTTCAGGTTGATGTGGGTGAACGAGAGATTGTTCAAATGAACCTGATCAAGTACCTCTTTTTAACATGGCATACAGTTAATCATGCTACTGATTAACTTTAAATTTATTATATATTAACATTGAATGATGATCATAATTTTCTTAGGAGTTAAATATTGAAGTTCAGTAAATTGGTTCTATCCTTTTGAATTAAATATGAGAATGAATTTAGACTACAGCTCTAATTTTCTGTGATATGGCCCATGCTCTTCAGTAAGGTGAATATTTTATTACTGACTTTTATACCAGGTGCTTTTCATTTGCCCTTGTTTACTTGTACTGTATATATTGTATCATTCTGCAAAATAAGTTTGACTAAATTTAGTAAAATCATTCTTCACATATCTGCTATTTTTTTAATCCTATCACTTGTGTTTACAATGGATGAGTATCATTCCGTTTATTTTTTCTCATTAGTTCTTATATAAGCTTTTTAAAGGAGCTTCATTCATATTGTATTGGAGATCTCTGATTTTGTGTGTGAGTACTCTTATGTAGCATTTGTGTGTGAAGTCAACGTGTCATAGAATGTTATACAGGAAAAATATGTTTGTTAGTTTCTGATACTAATCTATTGAAAAAGCATTTTTAAAGGAAATCAGATATGTAACATAAAAATAAATAAATAAATCATACTGATGCCTTAGGTTTATCACATAAGTTATGATTTAATTTTTTTTCAGATGGTATTTATCCTTTATCGCACAACCATTAAGAATGTCGCTATTAATGCTACTACAAGTATTCACAAGAAGACTGGCAAAGATCGAGAGCGATATGAGATTACACGTGCGACTCAGGATGTGGGTGGGCCTTGCTTCGGCATATGTGCTTTTCATGGGATTTATTCACTTGTTCCATGTTCCCTTAAGATCAAATGCACGTAAGTTGTTGACATTTTGGAATCATCCTTTTTTTTTTGTATTTCCATAAAGTTATAGGTGTTTATTGCATTATACTGTATATTTTTAATTTGCCCAACTCGGAAAAATTACGTTTCTGAGTTTATTCTGCCACTTGCAGAAGTGTTGTATTGTGATCTATTCACATTAAAGATTGTGAAAAAGTTTGACAAGAAAACATACAGCATTGATGATGCAAGGATAATTATTTAGAAAATAGAAATCTTTTTGGAAAGAAGTCATAAAGTAAATGGGAATACGGAAGGCGATTCACCTGGGTGAATGGTAAATAGTGAAAAAGAGATTAGAAGTACAGTAGGTAGAAAGAATTGTTCATAAATCTAATGCATGAAAGTACAGTAATGAAATTGGTACTAATTTTAATATGATTGGATTTGCTTGTATGAGAAGAGTGCAGGATCATAAGACACTCATTTATTTATTAATGAGGTGATTACATAGCAAAGAAACTGAAATGTGAGAAAGCTGAATACATATATATATTATTAAATGTTGTGGAGAAAAAGGAATGGAGTTATTGCAGAGACTTGACCTGAAGGCAGGAAATAGTTGTAATGCTAGAGGATTGGAACAGTGGTTGTACCAGTGTACACACACAACTGCGGAACCAAAGAGCCAGAGCTCAACCCCGCAAGCACAACTAGGTAAGTACAACTATGAGAAGCATTAGAATACTTAGGTAACAAGGTGTATAGTAGCACTATGATTTGGAAGGATACAGGAATTTTGAGAAAGTTAGCAATGATGAACAAGGGTTCCCTACTGGTAGTGTGTAGATTACACATTGCAATGAGACAGCTTATAGAGAAAGCACGAGAGAAGTCCAAACACAATCATGTTTCTGGTACTTGGGATTCAAATGAGGCTAGCCAGCTCCTCGAATTTTGTAGTGGTGGTGGTTCAGCCATCTAATGGTTTGTAAAATAGGTTGTTAGAGGGATTTCTGCTGTTGCTTGTATGTTATATCCAGTCATTTCTCAGGAAGAAGAGAGTTGAATTTTGCATTCTGCTCTTTATTGTCATAGTGAGCAGTCTTTTTTTTTTATTTTTTTTTCCCCTCTCCATATCATGCTTCACAAGTTAGGTGATAATCATTTGAAAAATCGCTTGTGACCGTGGGGCTCAATTCGACAAGAGCAAGGGAGAAAACAAAGGGCTGCTCAAAAAGAAAGGTTTCAAGAATTCAAAAATCTATTTTATGTTTGTAAATGTATTTTATTTTTGTAAGTACTGTATTATATTTACCTGCATATTCCAGTATAAAGCTTTATTTTAGACGTTCTTTAAAGTACTTTATAAGAATAAATAATATACAGTATTAATATACGAGAATTCTCATTTTTCATTGATTGCAGCTGTAGGAAGGTGTGGAGTAGTTATAATAATTATGCCATGTATTCACATCTACAGGATTATATGCGCTTACAGTCCGGAGTACTTTGACTTACAAATGTATTTAATTTACAGTTCACTCTCACTATGACTTGTCGGGTGAAGGTGTTTTTGCAAAGCATCGTGCAGCTGTGAAGAAGGAGGCAGAGAAATATGCTCAAGCTGCTCTGAAGGATGACACTTCTGGTATGGAGGCTGCTAAACAGATATCCTTGCTGACAGATACCTTTAAAAAGTGTGTTCAAGTAATTTTTTTTTATTCATGAGTATTATAAGAATAATTTATTAAGTGTTGTAAGTGCGGAATTTGTTATTAATAACACTTTCGCATTCCAATGATACATTTTTGTGTCATCAGTACGCCAACAGTAAATGTTCTGATGACAGTAAAATGCATCATCTGATTGCTATTCATGAATATTCGTATATTCATCACTGTCACGCATAATCTATTATAAATTCAATTTTGTTTTGCATCTATTCTCTAAAAAAAAATTCATTTGTGAAAATTTTGACACCAAATTTATTGCTATAACCCAAGAAATAAGTGAGAAAACTTGAAATAATAATAATACAGAATACATTTTAAACATAGCTAAGCAGGACCCGCCAAGTGCAGTAGGTTTATGTTTTGCAACGTGCGGAGCAGACGGAAATCTATTATAAATACATACACATTTGGTTTGTATCTCTTCTCTAGACAATTAATTTGCAAACATTTTGACACCAAATTTATTACTGTATTATATCCCAACAAATAAGTTAGAAAACGTTAAATGATTGTAAACATTTTTCACATCGCTGAGTGAGTTGCAAACCCCCCAGGGAGGCCAGAACATTTACAGTCTGGAATGCTTGGAGAGGCTGGACCCCAAAAGTGTTAATAATGAAGCTTATATTCAAGTTTTGAGTTTTATTACAGTACTAACAATGAGGATTGCTTTGCTAAATGAATTTTGAGGTTCAGTTTCCGAGCCCCTTTTCCCTTTTCTTTACCATCTGCAGGATGGGTATGGAATGCATAATAAATGAACTAACTAAATACAGTATGAAATTTGTTACTAGGTTTGTGAATCTTTTTTTTTTTTACAATAACCTATGCTGTGTTCTGCTTCCATTAATTTTCATGTTTATTAACAGGTTACTTTTTCAATTGGCTCATAGTTTTCTTGATTATGATTGATTAGAGCAGACAGCAACACTGACGGCTTCTTAGAACTATCGGAATTGTCCTCATGGATTACTAAAAAGATCAAGGAACATCTCACCTTAGCACTCAAAGAAAACTTCTTCATGTTCACTGCAATTGATCAAGACCCAAGGAATGGTACGAAACTTGCTTTTTAAAAGTAATGGCAAAAACATTCAGAATACCTGTACTGTAATCCTTAAATCTGAATTTAGTACATACTAATATTTATTTATTTATTTATTTTTATGTACAGTATTTATATGCAAGAAGGTACAATGGGTTGTGAAAGTACTGTACATACATTGGTGATTATGTGGTATATTCTTGCAAGCCACTAACACAGCATTTCGGGCAGATATTAATAACTTCAACAGTACCGTGTTAGTTATAACTTGGAGGGGGAGGGAATTATCATGGGAAAGCGCCAAGATATTATGACTATATAACACTGGAAAAGGGTCAGGATAAGGATGTGGGATGGGACGGTGAAAGGAAAGGTGCCTAATCACTTGGACAGGGGATTCAATGCCGACCTGCATGAAGCAAGGTAGACACAGTAGGTTTTGTTAATAGGTCAGGAGTAAATATGTAGGTGTATACTACCCTATTAAACAGGAAGAATGGCATGTGCTTATTCTGGATTGTATCATCTTTCATTTCTGCATTATGAACCCTCATGAATTATAAATATGATCTATCAAATACTGTACTAGACATGTATCCTTATTATTTTCACAGGTGTTGTGTCTTGGGATGAATACCATAGGTACTTCCTAAAGCAACATGGCTATGATAATAAGTACATTGAGAAACATAAGAAAGACCACAAAGGAATGTCTAGAGAGCTTAAAGGTAAGTGAGTTAATTTTTTATTTTGACTGCATTTGATGAATAGTTTGCCATTTTCTAAAGTTATTGGATGCGTAATTGCACATCACTTTATCCTAGCCTCACCTCATCATTATTACTCCTTTCTCAATTTTGTTCCTTAGCAAGGTATCAGTCAGAGTAAAATAGGGAACAGTATAAGAAAAAAGAGAGCTAATGATATTAAAAATAAAATCTGAAGAATGAAGAATGAGAACTACCACACTCCAGGAAAACTGTCCACACTGTCACTCACTCAGTTACTAGCCAGTGTTGCTTAATTTGCTGAATAATTGATGCAGACATCATCCATAGCATTGACTAAAACAAAAGTGGACCTGACAAAAACACAGGCAATATTAACATCGTGTACCAATATGTGCATCTTGCCTGTGAATTTCTTTATATGTATGTACTATTTGTTGGCTACTTGTTGAAGATTCTGAAGATTAGTATCCCCATGGCCCAGTCTCTGACCAGGTCTCCTTGTTGCTCATCTGATCAACCAGGCTGTTCGATTCGGCTGCTCGCTCACTCTACTGTTACACAAAAACACGAAGACGAGAGTTGATTTCATTTATAGATACAGTAACATTTTGCCTGTTGGGGCTTTTCTGTGGGGAACCCATCGGCTCCCTGAAGCTACCTAAACTAATATGTGCTAATTTAGTTTGGGTCATCAGTCACAAGTGTTCTTATGCCTACCGAGTACTATGAGCCAGAACCTGGTCCCCTCAGAGAGGCGCAGGGAGCAATGGCCTATGAGCACATTTAAAGTATAGCATGACAAATTGCCATCGACCAAGTAAGGACCCAGGAAGGTAGGCGAATCAAATCGGACTACTGTTCGGTGAACCTGGGCAATCTACATCCTAAAAGATAAAAAAAACTCTCCTAGAAAGAAACCAAACAATCAACACTTCATGCAACCAGCACTCCAGCTCGTTAATGGTCATTCCCCATAGAGGAAGGAGGGGAGCCGTCAGCCGACCATTCCAGTTCTTGAACAATGAAAACCGCAGACCAGAGGGTGTCGAGAAGCCTCCAGGGCTCACCCTGAGAATGGCATTTCATTACATTCAGTGCTGGTCTCCTGTGGGAAGTCCTGTTGACTCTCTGAAGCTATTATTTACTTATCCAAAGATAAGTAAAAGGAGGAACTTACCCGGGAGGCGAGAGCACCGCAGGTCTCAAGACAAGGAAGAGATAGACGGCTGTGACAGCCTCTCGGAACGTTCACTAAATACCTGGCGGCCAGGACCTTGTCCGACCTCCCTTCAATTCGAGGAGCCCACAACTACTAAAATAATTTGCATTTTGCTGTCATTTAATATAATACACATTGACAAAAAATATTTATTGAAATGTGTAGCTCTTTTATTTCCTTATTAATTAACAGAAGCCATCATGAGAGACAAGGCAGCCTGGTCGGAAGCTGCCCGTGACAATCCCGACCAACTGACCATTGACGAGTTTTTGGCCTTTAGGCATCCAGAGTCTTCCCATGCAACTATCTTGAGCATTGTTGAGGAAACCATTGCTAGACTGGGTGAGTTTAATATTTAGTAACATGGTATATTTTTATAGTATTAAATATTTACAGAGCCACAGTATTCTGTATTATTGAAGATATTTCAGATTCCTATCACATCCTACTTGGAAATATTTGTCACTACTTTGCTATACTGTATCGTCTGTTTAAGAGTTTCCTGGTGAATTGACATACTGTGATAAGAAGACTGTTGTACTATCATGTTTTTGTATTATCCATGAAAAAAAGTTTGCTTTTTCCTCTCAGTTTCTCTTGAAATCACAGATATAATTTAACAGGTGTCCTAATTACAAGGTTTTGATTGAATATGAAAAGCTATTTCCTGAGTAAGTCACACATGTTTTATATGACAAGATTTGCTTCGGCCCCACTAGACATGATCATAACAGCATGGGTTTCACATGGGCACAACAGGGATTTATCAAACATCCCTCTTGAATCATATTGTTAGTACGGAGAGGTAGGGAGGGAAATAACAGGAGAAAGTGCCAAGCCATTATGACTATATAGCACTTGGAAGGGATCAGGGTAAGGATTTGGGTTTGGGCAGAGTATCCTCCCAGAAAACCCAGAGAAAACACCTGGGGAACCCAGGGTAAACACCCAGGGGCACGGAAGCTCAAGAATGGCCTCTCGTTGATCTCATAGTGGCAGCTAAAGGACACAGCAAACTTTCATTCTCCAGCTTGCGTAATGTTTCAAGTTTAGTTTGAGAGTAAGTTACATAACCTTACACATACTTAGTTTTAGCACCTTTTGATGCATGAGGAGTTGGCAGACATTTAATAAGTACCAAAATAAAAGTACAAGTACAGTATATAATTTAAAAAGTTTGTAGAACACAGGAAATTTGTGGGGGGAATCACAAGGTTCAAATGGCATTTGGAAGAGCTCACATGCCGAGTCAAGGCTATATTTAGCCTTAGTCAAAAATTTTCTAGAGGATTTGGGTCCTCAGTCCATAATAGTAGGTGATGGGTAATTTTATTACAAATTCAAGCTTTCCTGGCAAATGTAGCAAACTCTCACGATTTATTTTTTTCTATATTACAGATGCCGATAATGATAACAGATTAAGTGAGGATGAGTTTTCAGATCCAGACATGAATGAAGTACCTGATGACATGACAGTAGAGCAGTACAAGAATGATCGCCTCAAGGAATTTAAAATTGCTGATGAAGACAACAATGGCAAGATTGATAGAAGAGAATTATTGGTATGTCATTGTCGACTTTAATTCCTTAGCTAAATGTTGGGTGGTAATATGTTAAATATTGTGCTGCGGAGCATGTTTTACATATGTGCTCAAACATTCTGATGATATTTATTGAATGACAAGTTTTAGATAAGAGTGACAGTAAGTAAAGAAGGAAGACGCTAATATGAACAGTAACTTTATTCTCAAACTGACCTCTATTTACTGACTTACTGCAGTAGTAATCACCTTTTATGTTTTTATAGCTATAACAATGTGCTGAATAACAGCGTTACATTTATTCTCCAATAATTTGGTATGTATGGTTTTTTCTGGGGGGAGGGGGGGGGAGCCCCTTGGTGGCTCCTTGTAGCTATCTTGCTGAGATTGTTCCAAACTACCAATATAAGGAATCATTAATTTACACAATGCTACAAGATGGACCAAAATGCTGTCTATGCCTTTATTTTCAGATTCGTGGGTTGGGTGTCTAGTGCTTGTCTTGTTTTTGGTGGTGTATTCTTTAGGTGCAGACGATGAGTCACAATAACGTGGCTGAAGTATGTTGACCAGACCACACACTAGAAGGTGAAGGGACTACAATGTTTCGGTCCATCCTGGACCATTCTCAAGTCATTCTCAAGTCACACAATCGACTTGAGAATGGTCCAGGACGGACAGAAACGTCGTCGTCCCTTCACCTTCTAGTGTGTGGTCTGGTCAATATTCTTTAGGCATGATGAGCATATAACATGCTTTCAAGTAATTGCTGTATGGCTAAAATGATAACGCATAATTATTTACAACTTTATACAGCATTAAATGTGCAGTTTTGTATACTGTACTTCTTTCCTCTTTCAGTTTTTCTTTTTGAAGTCAAATCAGCATCTCGACACTTGAAGTAACACTTGAAATGTGATAACAAACATTTAACTAACATAAATTACAAGAAGAAAGTAGAAAAAGTTAGAAAGTAATATAAAGCAGAAATATTTAAAGAGAGAGAATGAAGAATGTTTTTCATAGAAATTAAATTGTAGGTTGAGGTGGCCAAGTATGGTAGTTAGCAATCTTCAACCACTGTGTTCCCGAGATGAGCATCAGTGGTATGGGTTATGGTATTGATCCAGTGTTCCCGAGATGAGCATCAGTGGTATGGGTTATGGTATTCATCCAATGTTCCTGAGATAAACATCAATGCGATGGGTTATGGTATTCATCCAATGTTCCTGAGATAAACAGCAATGCGATGGGTTATGGTATTCATCCAATGTTCCTGAGATAAACAGCAATGCGATGGGTTATGGTATTCATCCACTACACTTGTAGTTCAGTTGGCAAGTGGAATCTGCCTATTTACAAATCACTGAAATCACATTTAATAATTTTAATAATCATGTACCTCATATTTCTGTGCAAGCCTTTAAAAGACTCCTCCTCCTTCAGTAACTTTTACATTATATTTTACTGTACTCCAATAATATTTTAGGCTGTCTATAATCCACATAAATAATCACAGCTACTTCTTGCCCTTACCTGGAGCATACCTGGAGAGGGTTTCAGGAATTATTCTTCCCCGAGCCCAGCCTGAGGCCAGTATTTATGAGCTATTAATATTCTCACTTGTTTCAACAGAGGTACATAGATCCACGTAATATCCATCATGCAGAGAAGGATGCGATTAATCTACTGAGCGCCGCAGACAACAATCAAGACGGCGTTCTCTCGCTAGTCGAGATTCTCGCCCAGAGAGAACTGTTTATGAGGAGCAAGATGGTAGATGCAGCTAAGAGTTTCCATGATGAATTCTGATTTGTTGTGTTGATCACAGTGGTACCTGCAATAATGGAGTTTATTGACATGTTAATATTTAATATAAATGTTTGTTTTATTGTATGCACCATATAAATATAGTACATCATGCTGTACTCATCTGTTAAATGCACTGTTTGTCAGTACAGTATGTACAGTATAGTCCTGAGTACTTACATAATTCATTAATGCATAGACTGAGATCATTCCATAGCTTGTAATACTTTTATATTTATTTTTGTTTTTGTAAATAATTTTATATTTTTATATTTATCTATATTAAGTGTTATTGTATTAATCAAGTTACTCATCAGGATCTACACACAGCGTGATTTTGACACATCTTTCTGAGAGGGGAACCCCCCCTCCCTCAGTGGCTCCCTGAGGTTATCTTTGGTTCCATCGAGCACAAACCTAATACACAAGGCCTCCATGTCCCTTTCATCACCTACCGGGAGCCAGGACCAGAATCTGGTTCATTCTTAAGAGGGTATTGGAGATAAACCACAAGACTAGGGAAATTAGGCACCCCCTAGGTAAACAAAGTAAAGTATCGTTGTCGCTGGATAAGTGCCGAAAGTGTGATGTGTCTGACCACCGCAAGATGACAGGTTAGGTTACCCGAGGTCTCATCAAGCCTGCTCCCTCACTCTTCTTCCAGGTGTCTGATGCTGGGCTCATCACCTGCTTTCATTTGCAGCCAAGTAGTGTTAGCTTTCCTCTAATTATTATGTACTGCCAGGGGGCCATTGCTTTATTTGGTTTTGTTAATACAGTACTACTTCATTTTTGTGTTTATGCCTCTCATATTTTGTGTCCCTTTTATTGTGATCCCAGATCCGGGACCTCCTGTGTCATCTGTCATGATCCTGGTCGGGGACCCAAAATTTGTTGATGTGACCCCACTTGGCTCCTGACCTCATGCTAAGGCTGCAACTAAAGTCATCACTTTCCCCCCCCCCCCCCCGTGTCACCCAAAATCACAGGGACCCTAATAACTTCCCCAAGGACCGGCATAACCATTCACTGTCTCTGGAGGATGGTAGAGCGAGGGGTGCAATGAAGCCGTACCAACCCGTGATCAATACACACCAGACGCAGCCCTTGCTCCTATATGGTCAGGGTGTGCACTCCCTCACCCAGTGCCATGGAATAGACTTGTGCTCACCTGCTCCACCTAAATACAGCCATCAGTTAATTTGAAGAGACTAGGATACCCCTTAATTCTTTGACCCACTCCAGCTTGGGTCTCCTCTACAATTATTGTCAACACCACAAGTTTGTGGTGTTGGCAAACCAGGTATACTCCTGGTTTGTCTCAAGCCTGTAGACTGGAGGTACCTCTGATATGTTGTTGTTGTTGGTTGAGGGGCGATGATGATCGAGAGATCTGGTGCACCTAGTGTCCCCTTTGTCCGACCGTCCAACCACTTGGACGGTCGGGGATTGAACGCCGACCTGCAGGAAACGAGACTCTGGGCCTGGTTGAAGAGAGAGATGGGTCTTTGAGCACTGGTGTGTTGGGTTCAGGTTTGGTGGGACCAAAGATAGGTTTAAAGAGCCACCAGAAAAAGTGTGTTCATTACATTCCATGCTTGATTTTTATGCATCTTTTTATACCACATCTATACTACATGTGTGTGTGTAAATTATGTTTCACTTTTATTTGATCCTAATTGTGACAACTTTCTGCACATATTTACATGAATTTTATGAATACATTTTCATATAGCTAGTCTTTCCTTCTCTCTTCCACACAACTGAATTATTTCAGTTTTAGAATTGACTTTTCACCAGCCAGTTATCTCAATATATTCTATGATTGTACTGTACTGAAAGTTAACTTTTCAAATGTATCCTAACTCTGTATAGTATACTATCAATTGCTTATACTATACTAAGAGAGGTCTGCTGGAGTAGTTATTATTATTCTCTTGAGGAGCCAGACATTTTGGTTGGGATTAATAGAATTATATAACCAGCTTATTTTCTGCATGAAGCAGCTGATGTTTGTTAAGGTACTGAAAATAGAGTTATTAGCGTATTGCTTCCTTCCTCTTTCACCCAAAGAGAATTAAAGTTAAATGGTAGATCTGCCAAGAGCTTAAATATATACTATACCTGCCTCTGAATACTCTGATGTCTTGCAACTCATTTCATAATTTTTACGTAGACTTTAAGATTAAACATAATGTAAAGGAACCCTTACAGCCTTTAATAATTTCTTATACTGTAATTCCTTTTCTGTGGGGAGCCACGTAGGCTATGTGGCTCGCCTAGAAAATAGCGCTTCATTACATGCAACGCTGGTTTTTTAATGTCCCACAACACGGATGTTGCTAAATAGTCTTCCTGGCTTGGTACCTTCTTTTGATAATTACTTAATTTGATTCTGTTGCAAACAAAAAATTATTGTACAACTTTTTTCCCTTACAAAAAAAATTCTCTAACTAGTCTCAACATTCATGCTTCCCTCTAACATAATTATTTTTTATAATACCATGCATGTACTACAATTAAGACTACCCATGAGACCACATCTGTGTGGAGAATAAAATGATTCTTTCTCGTCGAAGTTTCTTTTCTTTGCTTGTACTCGCTGCTGCTGCTGCTCTGTCAATTGGTGATCTGCTCTATTTTCTTAACCTTCACATTGTCTCTTGCTATGATTGCCATTTTCCCATCATCTGGCTTTATTTACCATTTGCCTTGCTAGTGGTTTCGTCCTTTTTTGTTTCCTTATTTCAACACTTTTTCTTTCTCAATTGAATATACTTTACAAGAATGGTTTTCATTCTTTGGATGGTACTTTGGTAAAGTACCATACAGTTTATAGACGATTTATAATTTACAGAAAGATGTTAAGTAAATAAGACACTACTTCCATGCTTGGTGTATTATTTAGGTATTACTTCCATACCTTTCTTTATTTGTTAATCTTAGATACACAGCATTCAGCTGCTACTCTAGCCTATATGTGAGATTACAGTGTAGGCCTGAGTCAAGAGCTAGCTAGCTAGTGGTGCTTTTTGAGGCACCGTTTAGTACCTTGGAGCTTGGATTATGGGCCTCTGGTGTTCCCAGTTGTATGCTCTGATGCTTTGAGCTCCATACAAGGTAAAGCATACAATCTTATATAAAAAAAATGGAATACTATTAAATAAACACAGGAAAATTGAGAGAAAATATGGGAACACCCTCACAATTAGACCAAGTAATTTTTTACCGCAATCACAGCCAAAGCTTCCCATCTCCGAAAGGAGCAAAATAGTGATGGTGGCAGCCAGATAAACTTAGAGTTGCACATATACTTCCACAATGAATACGTATCAAAAGTACACGTTATATAATAATTGCAGTACAGTACTTAATTAAACAATAAACTCCAGAGTTTACAATAATGTGGTCACTGTTGGAAAATTCATTACCTACAGTTATCTGCCATGAGTTACAATATCTTAGCCTAATTATTGCAATTACAATGTCATACAATCCGGTGGATGTATTACCCTATTACTCTGTCCATGCATACAGATCAGAGTACTAAACATATAATTATAACTGTGATTTCTGCACTCTGAGTGTCAGTGATTGCTTTTCTGTTCTAGTTTCTTTGTGTCATTTTACAATAGAGATTAGAATACTTAGGCCTGGTTCAAATTCATGTTTGTTAAAAGCAATTTCAACTGCTTTGTCTGTATCATATTGAATAATATTTGTTACAAAGGAAATTTTGAAACCTCTACTTTGTACATCAATTAATATTATTTGTAATTGAAGTTGTAACATTCTTAGTATCTATTTTGCATGTTGGGCTTTAAGAGCTTAAAGTCATGACAGAATCACAAAATTACTACTACTGTATTTTTCATTGTATTAGTGGTTAGTTATGGTGCAACTAATTCTTTAAGTCTGGAACAGACGATTGGTATTTACCTGGAAAATTGTCATAGTATTCAATATGAACATAAAACTTTTTTCTAGGGTGGATGATGAACATATTACCCACAAGGCCAAGATATCAGACATAGATAGGAATTTTAACTTGTTTGAGAGAAAAATTACAATATTTATTTTCTTTTTCCTACCCGTACATTAATTAAAGCCTGTGATTTTCGATTACGACATTTGATTTTACATTCTAATATAAAAAATTATTTAGTGGCTAAATATTATAAATTTCTAATGATCAACTAATATTCAGTATATATTAAATGTACTATACAATACAGTACTATATTGAAAACTACTTAAAAAATGTATCATGCAAAATTACCTTTGTGTGGGAAGCAGTCCTAAGACAATCTATTATCAGTATGAGGTTTTTGCTAATGTATCTTCCCGAGGTCTGTATAAAATAAGACAGAAATAGGACCTATATGACCGAATCATCTTTGCAATACCACCAGTAGAAAATACAGAGCTGAACAGAATTGCTAATTGACTAGGTACAAGGCTGGATCAATATCAATTTGGGAAGAGTTTCTGATGAAGATAAAATCCTCACTTAGGCTGTGTGCAAGTGTGAAGCCCTTAGACTGTACTAGTTGGATGAAAGCAGCCCTGTCAGCATCACCTTTCTTCTTTCTTTCCACTGCCAACATCTGCCACATAACAAGTTAACTTAATCCACCATACAGGAACTGTAGTTAAATGTTCTTGATACAGTATTTTGTTACATGACAATCGTGTGCATTGTGTGTCATGGGTGTGCTGGTAAGAGCACACCAGTACAGCACAGTATATACATATATAAGAGTGTGGCATTGGAAAATATTTAGCCCTGGATCTTGGCCTGACATACATATTATATCAAGAAAAGGAGTATTGTAGTATTAAAAGATGAATCATAATTGACTGAATATAACAAGTGGGATTCCTTGAGATTTGGTCTGGCCTCTCTTTATAATCAATTAGAATTACAGTACAGGTATTCAAGAATATGGCAGTAGGATTGTAAAGCCAGAATTTGAAACTTATAATGTACAGAATTGAGAGAATAAGCTGTATCAAATTAATCTGGAAAAAATCCTTAGGAATATTAAGGGGGAGGGGGGGGGGACTTTGACAAGCTGACTTCCTGTTTCTGTCGAGTAAATTCTGTCTGGTAAATTCAGGTATGTATTAAGACAACTGAATAAATATACAGGAGAATTTGGAACATATACTGTATTTAAATGCAGAAATCTAAAATAGTGTGCAAAATTATACAGAAATGAACTTAAGTAACATGAATATGGAAAATTAATACATTAAAGAAACTGCAAAATCGAGAAAGGAGATGGATTTTGAAGGAATCATTAGGAATGACCTCATCTTATTATATATAATATATATATGGTATACAAATGACCAGATTAATGATTGATTAGCATGTACGGTATTTCTATATTTTATAAAGCCACTAAATGTGACATTTGACAAATTATATTACTAAGAATATGCTTATCTTGCAAATTAGTCAATTAACAAAACTTTAGAATGTCAAATTTACAATTAGATTATCATATAAAAGTAAAAGGAAGGTAGATTATCATGGGTTACCACATTCTTACATCAGCTGTGTCAAGTTATGAAATGTCCACATTGCTACTCACATTGACAGTTATCTGGTCAAAGGGGAAGAGTTCAATAACGCCCCACTCAGCCCCCTCTACATCCAGAACGAAGAGGTCCACATGTGAGATACGGAGTGCCCGCAGAAGTGTCACAAGTGGGATGCAGTGAACAGTCATCACGTTGCCTGTCTCCCGCAATTCAGGCTGACAACACACCATACCAAATCATTTGACAATAATACTGCATCTACCATCTGCCTAATACAAGATACCTAAATATCTTTTTTATATTTCTCCACAAAGCAATACAGTAACTATCTCTTACAGGCCTTGAATTGGCAGTTTCTCTTCACAACTACATTTATCAATAAATCCTTAATTTTGCTATTGCAGTCTGTTCAGTTCCTATATCCAGTTAATCCACATAAAACTGTTATAATTGCTGAACATCAGCCAGCATGTAACATGTACAAAATAATATCAAGCTCAAATAGTTTTACCAAATTTTAAGTGTTAGAGGTAAAACAATAAATATAGGTCTATCCTATTTATGAGTCATTAAACTTATTGCAATAAATTTGTATATATAATTAAGATGATATCTCATTATTGCTGCTCTGATGGCATCAATGATCCTGAATGACATGTTGAGATAATTCTATATTTAACATTTAACTTCTAGAAATAACTCGTCATCTAATAGAACAAAATTACATATACTAACACTAGTTTTGTCAAGGAGCTGACTAGAGACGGCACTGAAGGCAACACTCTGCTTGAAGTAGTCGGGACTTAACCAAAAGCTTGTCTGTAATATAGATACTTAATGACAATGAACCACTGCAACTTCAAGATCATGGCAATACAAGGTCAAAGGAATTAATTGCTGTAAGGGGAAATAAATGTCCTAATGAAATGTGTTATTATTTTTGTTTGACACAATATAACATTGTTATTTGCAATGTTATTTTGTTATAACTATATAACCATTATTTGTATTGTTATTTGCAATAACAAATAAATTTGTTATTTGCTCAATTATTTGACTTTAAATAAGATAGGTAATGCTTAAAATACTTCTCGGAGCTACTAATTGATTTTCATCGTAATTCTACTCACACTCCAAATTGTGCTTTTCAAGGTGTGTATGAATAGTAAATAAGATGTGTGCCGGGAATATGAACCTGGGTGATATGAATATGAACCTCTTGAAATTGCAAAAAATTAAAAAAATTACATGACTTGGTGGTTCACATTGGCTGGATAACATCAGCAGTGTGTGTAAGATAGGGCACTAAAAAGACTATGCCTCCTAATGTTTGAGAAATGAAATAATTTAGAAATCATAAATGAAATCTGTTTACATCGTATACGTCAGAGGAATTCTGAAATATCTGAGATCGCCATGGAGTCCAAGTCATCTTGAGAAGGGTGAAGGGTAATAAAACCCTTCTGAAGATGTATTATTAAATACGAAAGTACTTAAGGAAATTCCTGCTTCAATTCTTCCTTCGCGGTCTGACACTTGCTATATAAAATATATATATATATATATATATATATATATTATATATATATATATAAATGAGATTTTGATATATATGAGTATATATAAAAAAGTAGATTTCATTTAAAGCTAATAAATTCCACATAAATCTCAATTATAAATAGGTAAATTAGAGTGAGTTACGTTAAGTAAAAGCAATGTCTAATGGGTGACCTGGTGGGGATAAGGTTTCTCAGAGAGGCAGAACCTGGCGGCGTGGGCCTTGCGGTGTTTGTCTAGGAGCTGCTGGAATATGTCCGGTCTGGGCTCCACCAGGAGACCCTGCCACCCCTGGTTCTGCTCCAGCGTCAGCGTCGCCGACAGTATCACTCCGTCCAGCGCCCCAGCTTCCACGAAGAACCCGCCTTCCTGGACATAAGTGAATAGATTTAGCTATGCAGAGAGTAAGTCAGAATAACGTGGTTGAAAAGTATACACCCCGCAATGCAATTTTTCAGAAGTGTGGGTTGGGTGTCTTAGATTCGGTTTATGCATTTTGTAACTAGCTCATCAAGATTGTAGTTTGCTTAGCTAAATGAATTGTGGGGTTCAGTCCCTGAGCCCATTATGTGCCTCTGTAACCCTTTCTACTACCGCCCACAAGATGGGTATGGGGTGCATAATAAATGAACTACACTATCTTGAGATAATTTCGGGGCTTAGAGTCCCCGCGGCCCGGTCCTCAACCAGGCCTCCTTTTTGTTACACTTCCCCAGGAAGCAGCCCGTAGCAGCTGTCTAACTCCCACGTACCTATTTACTGCTAGGTAACAGGGGCATCAGGGTGAAAGAAACTGCCCATAGTGTCCCGCCGGTGCCGGGTATCGAGCCGCGGTCCACAGGACTACGTATCCAGTGTGTTGTCCACTCAGCCACCGGTACCCACTGTGGCTCGCTGAGCTTGAAACCATTGTTCCTTGTCTGTGTTACATCTTGGCCTTGGAGTCAAAATCCACAACTCATTAACAGTTGAACAACAGGTGGGTGCAACAGTCAGAAAGGCTAACCAAACTCTTGGGATAATCAAACGTACTTTTGACTATAAGTAGAGGAAGGTAATGCTTCAACTATAAATCTCTGGTGCGCTCCTATTTGGATTACTGTACCCAAAGATGGAGACCTCATTTTCAGAAGGACATAGCTGCTCTGGAAAAGGTACAACAGACCACAGGGCTAACAGGCATGGCAGGGCAGATGTCATCAACACGTTCAAAATACTGAACAATTTGGAGGATGTTGATCCAGACAACTTCTTCAAAAGGTCAGATGTAACACAAACAAGGAACAACGGTTTCAAGCTCAACAAGCCACAATGTAAGACTGAAAACAGGAGATGCTTTTTCACCCACAGGGTTATAAACCCATGGAACCGCCTACCCGACGAAGCCATAAATGCCAAAACATTACTGCAATTTAAAATCCAGTCAGGGAAAAAATCTCATGAAAAATTTGAGAACCTTTGAAAAGCCACCGGCTTCCTGTTTCCTTCATAACCACTAGATAGATGGTGGCCCTCGGGTAAATTCAGGTAAAATTTCTCAGTGCTGGCTATCCTGATCTCGGGTAGAGGTATACTACATATTGTATATCTACATATTGAGGTATATCTACATATTGTACACCTAAATATTGACACCAAAACACACAACTCTTCACAACACTATAAAATGTTACTGCATAAATGAATGTATCAATAAGCATGCTAATATTTTTTACACCTTTCTAACACTATTGAGGAACTAAATACCTTTTTGCCGAAGTATCTGTTGATGGCCTTGACGTAGAACTTCCAGACGCCGGAGTCCTCCCAGCCTCCGACGTTGTGGTCAGTGATGTTGTAGGGAAGAGTAGAGGGAGGAAACACACGCCCACCGCCTCCTTCTGCCACCCACTGCAGCAGTCTCCTGTCTGTAGCCTCCAGGGGCCCCTCCAGCAGCGCCTCCACCACACCTTTGTGTCATTATCAATAAAACTGAGGGGAAGCTACCTAAAACTTACGGGCTCACCATAGCCCGTGCTACATGGACACTTCGTTCTGAGTAGTTAAATCTAAAACAACAACATAGCTAAAACATTAGCAATATGAGGGAAAGTTTCTTTGCCTATACATAGACAATTAAGATACTGAACTTCAGCTTCCACATACAACATAGAGGCAAAAAAAGTCTCAAAAACTATCGGTATACTTTCTAAAATCAGATATTAAGCTCCCCACTCTGCTCTCATCTCATTATGCTACGCGCTAATCTATCCCTATCTTACGTATGTTATCTGGGCATGGGGTTCAACCACTGCAAATTACCTCAAGCCTATCATCACTCGGCAAAAATCTACTATCAGAACTATAACAGTGTCTTCAGACAACACACAGCCCCTCTATTTAAGGCCCTTAACATGCTAAACATACACTCGATCACTCCACACACACTCATGTGCTATCTACATGTACAAAACCTTGTTTCTAAATGCTAATCTTGATCTGAAACTTTTCCTTGATAGGTGTAATAGAACCCATGAACACCAAACAAGAAATAAATTTGCAGAAATTTAATAAGAATTAACACCTGCGGAAATTTATGATAATGATGAGAAAATCAGTAGGGGCCACAATACTAGTAAGAATGGGAGAAACTCAGTATGAATCAGACGTGATTCATACGTCAGGCTGCGAGCAGCCGCGTCCAACAGCCTGGTTGACCAGTCCATTAACCAGGAGGCCTGGTCAGAGACCGGGCCGCGGGGACCTTGACCCCTGAAATCACCGCAAGGTAAGGGCCGTGAGGAAGATGAGCCCACATACTTGTTAATTCCATGCTCCACTGATTTTCTCATAGCCCGAAACCCTTTGAACCGCTTTGCGTAATAATGGCTTTAGGCATTGTATGTACTAGCTCTATCTATAAATCCATCAATCTTTGTAAAATCTCTTGTATGTGTGTACCTTACCTAAATAAACATTTATTTATTTATTAGCTGCACCACGATGACCGAAGTCGTTGTGCAATAATAAGCTTGCATACTATAATTGGTAAGCTAAATACAGTAATCAGGGTTACAGAGAGTCAATCTACCACCTACAGGTGGTAGATTTTTGGAGTGAATGTGGTCTTTGGAAAAAGATAAGCTCTTGAAGTGTCTGTGGGTGCTTAACCCGGGCTGACCTTTAAGTACCCCTAGCAGTTGCATAGACACGCACAACACACTAGTTGTGCGTGTCTATGCAACTAGAGACTTGCACAGTTACCACACCTATTAATTAATATATTAGCTACGTTAAATGCACTACTTGCCTAAACACGCAAGAGAAGTTATACAACTTTAGAACACTTTCCCACCAGGAGATTCGAACCCTAGTCAGCACAGAAGCCTTACAGCAACTGGCATAACTGGTACACCTTTAACCCACTGCACCAAATTCAGACCCTTAAAGAGATGGTAATTTCGGGGTATTTAAACCCCCCAAAGATCACCACCTCCCAAGGGCAACGTTAGATTGAGTACTCACTGTGGCTGTTGGTAAAAGTGGGGAGTGAGTTTGTAGCATTACAGGAAGGAGCTGGACCGCCCTCAGCCTCCTCCAGCACCACACACTGGGGAGCTTCAAGACGCGGGGACAAGAGGTGCATCACCGTGGCCAGCGTCAGCCCCGTCAGCCACGTCGTCAGCACCCTGGACTGCTGCCGCTCCGTCAAGAACGCCCGCACCATGCTGATGGAAATGGACGGACGGACGTCTTGTCAGTACAAGATATTCATCTGTTACGCTTGCCATATTAACGGACGATGAGTCACAATAATATGGCTGAAGAAATGATTCCCAAACCCCACGCCAGAAGATGGAGAAGCGACGACGTTTCGGTCCGTCCGGGGTTTAGTATCACTACTACCTAATTCACTTTTGTGTTGATGATGATATCCTCATACTACATCAAAAGTCTGCCAGTGCAGACAATTTATCACATGCCTCGTACCATCATGTGTGATGGGGATTTTTAGCACCATGTAGCTAGTTTTTTTTATACACTGTACACCCCTTCATATAGACTAAGGGTAGCTGCACAAATGTAGATGTTCTGAGTAGCTAAATCGAAAACAATCAGGATAAGGATTTGGGATGGGACGGGGGGGTGGGGGGGGGAAGGAACGGTGCCCAATCACTTGGACCCCATACCCATCCCATGGGCGGTAATGCTCCCCATACCCATCCCATGGGCAGTAATGCACCCCATACCCATCCCATGGGCGGTAATGCACCCCATACCCATCCCATGGGCGGTAATGCACCCCATACCCATCCCATGGGCGGTAATGCACCCCATACCCATCCCATGGGCGGTAATGCACCCCATACCCATCCCATGGTCGGTAGTGAAAATGAAAGGAATGCGTCAGAAAAATGTCCCAATAATCCTGTAATGCCACACAGATACGAAGGATAAGTTTTCATACCTGTATATATGGGTGGTGGTGGCGGACACAACACTAGAGATGTAACCAGCTCCTCGGTGTGAATACACTGACAGTTTATTTTAGTCATGGACTACCTTCAGGACTAAAGTATACTAACTGGCTGGTCAGTATAAGCTTTTACGGTTGCCCTCCCGCAGTTATCAGACCTTAAGGTAAACCCGAAATCAGCGGTAAACCGTAAATGACAGACGAGGTAAAAGCACTGAATATGGTATCCCCGCGCCAGCCGGCCGCCTCTATAGTAATTCTTGCTCTTACACTGTACATATTACCTGAAATCTAGACAGAAAATTATACTCTTTCATTCTATAACTTGATCACAGGTGGGAAAAATGGGAGAGACATCGCTGCGATGCCTTGAGCTAATTTTCCAATATAAGAGATTGCCTGGAGGACTGCCCCGCCACGACACAGGAAAACTGACCTGTTAATTCTTATTAACCTTTGTCCAGCTTTATTAATTTCCTGTGTTGCATCTTTATCATGCCTTCATGATATGTAGGTCTAAATTGATAAATAATCCTAAATGGAGTTTACTATACTAATTATTATCATTCTACAAAACAATTAATATATCAGATTCAGATTCAGATGTTTATACAGGTAAGGTATATACATACAAGTGATGTTACATTAATGGATTGATTATATCCATTATACTTTATTACTCTACTACTATTACTTATTACTCTACTACTACTACTATTACTTATTACTATTACTTTATTACTATACTCTAGATTCTTATATCAATACTTTAAGAGCGAATATGTATGTCTGTTCGAGTGCATCTATTTGTGCAAAATTGGAGGCCAGATCCAACTTTGCAGGGGGAATGATCTGAGGTAAGGGAAGGATATAGGCTGGTCGGGTAGGCCTAAGTGAAATGCTTTAAGACATTATGATTTATAGACCCCCCCCCATGCTATTTTTCAGCACATCCTCCTAAAATTAAAATAATTATAGTAAGTATTTGGTGGAAAGTACCACTGTGTAGTGATGGTTCACCAGAAAGTTGACTTTTATATTATTGAAATTGGACAAACCGGAAACTTTTTAACCGCAACATAAGACCTAACCTCTCCTAGCAAGCCTAGGTCTAATACATACTCTCTTAGGCTTAATATAGAACATGTATATGTATACTTGACCTAGAAATGTTAAAGCCTTGAGCGAGGCCGCAGGAGAAGGGTTAAGAGTGAGTGAGACCGGTGTTAGAGAGCTAGAGAGCTCAAACGAGAGCGGGAGAAAAAAGCTCTAGTACAGCAGTGAGAGCAGAGAGCTCAAGGCCGGGGTTAGCCATATCGTCCTCCATGAGAGATGGAACTAGCTAACACTGTTGTGTTTTGGACCGTGTCATGTCTGTGTCCAGGTGACTGGTGCGCAGTTTGCTGTTCTCTTGGCAGGTTGACGGGCATTTGGATGGGAACTTCCTGCATAGTTACTTTTTGCTCTCCAAATCTTCGTGGAAACCTTGAGGGAACATTTATTACTGTAATTTGAATTTGACACAATTTGAAATGCAACATTTAGTAGCCATTGTTATTATTACATTGTATATTATTACATTAAATATTATTACATTCAATTAATGTTAACTTTAATTAAATTTTAATGTTGAAATTTTCATATAAAATTGAAAAAACTTTGTATTCCCTATTATGGCGTTGTTGTTAAAAAAAACAAGTCTTAATTTAGAAACAATAGAGTAGTTTCCGCTCTATTGGTAAAGATTATTCAGAATATAACGCTCACAAATAGGAAAGTTTCGTCTGACTCCAAAAAACGGCTAACGTTCATTTATTAATTATATAGAGCGTGTTGTTCGTGTTGAAATAATAATTGCATGTATACTTGGTGGAACACAAAGACGGTGTATAGTTGATGGCTATATGGTATAAGATAGTAATATATAGGTGTAGAAGCTTGAGTGATGTGAGTGACAGGAGCAGCCTTGAGCGATCACAGAGACACTCAAGGTGCTCGTAAAAGGAGCACAGATACCGTCGTTTGACTTATTGTTAAAATTGGATATAATATATAATATGTATATATAGAGAGAGAGATAGTTAGGTTAGGATGAATTAGGTTAAATTAGATGGAATGGTATGTAAGTTTTAATACATGTTTTAGTAAATGAAAACGTTGGCAAAGTGAACGTGTTGAGGAAGTTTGTTGTTGTTGTCAGTTAACAGCTGTTGGAGGGAGGCCGTGCTCCTGGGTGGTGCCTGTATCAGTGCCTGTATCAGTGCCTGTCTCGGTGCCTGTCTCGGACCTGCCTGGACTCGGAATATATCATTAAGGTGAGATCTGAAACGTTGGTAATGTACAAAGTTTGGTGTTGAGGGTTCCCGTGTGGGTGAGTGTGGAGGAACATCTGGTGCTGTATTTCCTCGGGGCTGCTGGTCAATACAGCTGTAGTGGGTCTGATGTGATGTATAAATAAGATCTCTTGAAGCGTTGTAGATCATCCCAGTGAACAGAGGCATCAGGTGAAAGCAAATGTGCCAAACTACTGCAGTTAATAGGGTTAAAAAAAATGTCCCCCTAATCCAAATCTCGATAACTCGAGATTTTAGAAAATATTATTTCGATGATTCCTCCCCAAAAAACAAAACAAAAATTGTATTTGTTGATTTAAGTACAAAAAAATTGCACTAAATGGTAAATTGAGGTAAATTTTTAACATAGCCATGTTAATATGATGGTACATGTATCTGTAGACGTTGCATAGCTACTCAAATGCAATCATGAGAATTTATCATTGTTATGCATACAGCATTTCTCATGGTAATTATCAAATCTCCTAGATTTGCTTGATTGGCTGTGCATGTTATTATGGTTGTATAAATGGTTTTTAGCTGGATACATTTTGATGGCTCAGCTTTAATATTTTTATCTTTCCACAGATCAATCGATGCACTATAGAAGATGGCGTGCATTAAGCTGTCGAGAAAAATTACTGGCCCAGCTACCGTTATCGGTGGCATCCTCATACACCTCACTCTGGGCAACTTGTACAGCTTTGGTAATATCTTCTGGCTACTTAATTAGTGTTTCAGGTTTTATTTTTAATTTGCTGTGTGAAAATAAGTTAGGTGTATTTGAGTTTGATAAATTGGAGGATTTAAGGTACAGTGCAATAAAATGCTTCATAAAAAAAATGCATTTTGCATTACAGGTGGGATACCAGCTATATTTTGAAGGCCAGTATTAGGACAGTGTTACCAATATACCTTGCATATGTACTTTTAATTATGCTACAGCTTCAACTGTTTTTAAGTGTTTTGCAGCTTCAAAGAAATAATGACTCAAATTAAATTCCAGAATTCTGTAATGTAATAAATTCTTGTTGCATTCATTATGCCCATCTTGCACTTAAATATACAATGATCGTATTAAACCATGTTTCTTTTCAGGTAACATGATGACATATATGGTGTCATATATGCATGGAAGAGTTGATCACAGTATAGATTATGGAAACTTTATATGGGTGAACTCCATCACCACTGCCGCTCAGGGCCTGTTCATGGTGTTTGGTGGCCTCCTGGAGAAAAGAATAGGACCTAAGTTGACCTGCTTTATTGGCTGTACTCTAGTCAGGTATATTTTTATGCATTCCAGATTATTTTTAAATTGCTGATCATTCATTCATAATATTTTATCATTGTCCAGTTTCCTCACTTTAGCAAGTTACCTACACCCAGATAATGATGTTTCAGTAAACATAATCCTTCCACTTGCATTCTACTGTAGTTGAAAAGGGCAGTGAACATGTAGATTGATGAAGTTGTCTGCTTGCTTGTTTTGTGTGTAAGTATTTTAAGGTGCTGTACTACCTGGACACAAAATATAAAATATACAAAATTGCCACTTGCATCAGTATTAAGTTGCTGTTGAGTAGCTTCGGAGTGTGCTCTTGTGTTGTTTAAAGCATATCATACTTTTTAAATATTTCCAATGGGTTGTTTGTGTGTGTTAATTACCCAGTGAAATGATGAGGTTCTTGCAAAGATTTTGTCTAAAGCTTCATGGTCTGTGTACTCTCTTGCCTATGTTGGCACATTTTAGTTTTGCAGCACTGCTTCTCTCCCCTCGTCTTATTTTGGCTTACTTGATGTATTCATTGTAGAAAAGTTCTTACAATATTTTCTTTTTTTATATAATTACTTGGAAGGGTACAAGTCTCTTTTCTCCCTTCCCCTCTCGCCCAATCTCCCTCCACTCTGGCATACCTCACCTCTTGTCTCTCCCCTCTTCCCATTACATTTACTCCCTTCACCACCTTCCCTACTCCTTCAAACTTTCCCTTCTTCCCTGTAACCATTTTTACTAAATACTTAGATTAAGGAATGCATCCTAACTAACATATAATATGCTAGATGAATCTTGGTGATAATGGAATTTTTATTTAAAAAGATTGGAAATTAGTGTACAGTAATTTTGCCCTTTCCTACAAAGGGGAACAAAGCTCGACCCCCGACCACCTTGTGTACAGTACTGCCTGTAACCCAGACTGTTAACCCTGTGAATTTTCGTGAGACTAGCCCCAAGCATCTGGCTGCCTACTTTGGACACACACTATAAATGTAGATTTATAGATGTCTTGACATTTCAGGTTTAAAATGTGTCACGTTACTATGAAGTTTCAATTTTGCCCCAAAGGGCACAAAATTTGCAAAATCTTAACTGCACTCGGCATAGTTCAGTACAGTACTTTATTTCTGGGCAAGCTACCTCGGTAGCTTCCTCCCATGCAGTACAGCAAAAGGTCTGTTGTACAAAACTAGCAGTAATAATAATAATAAACAATAATAGTGTAGTATGCAACAATAGAGGACTATTTTGTAGCACAATTTTACCATAAGTTTCATTTAGTAACCAGTAATATACATTACACATTATTTATATTAAACACACACTGCATGCTCATCTGTTTACTTGAGCAAAGAGAACAGAGTACTTGGCTTCCTTCTCAGTTCACCCACTTACACTCTTACATCATCTACCCAAACAGACGTAACATTTTTTTATAAAGGTCTTCCTGTAGCATACAATTTTATCTTATTTGGAACTGTTACCCTATTTTCCCATGTTGTTCAGTTAATATAGCATGTTTCTGCTTAGCAGGCCATTTCCCAGGAACATAACTAACATTATGCAAGAGTCAACTGTATAGAAGGTTGTGTGTACAATTCGGCTGCAGATGCAAAAACCACACCTGCTCCACCAAGGGACAACAGTAGAATGTTTCTAGGCATCTCTTTGTCAAGGCCACAAGAAATGCTGCCTTCCTGTGATGGAGCAATGCAGGAAAAGAAAGTTTTGGAGACACGTCGCATGACCAGTGGAGTTAAAAGAAAAAAGTGCATAAAAGAAAACTGTACAAAGCAATTGGGCTCTGAAAATCGAGATCTGTATTGACTCAACCAGCATAAAAATTAAGCAACCTCTGCTCCATTGGTGACCTGGAGTACTTTCATTGGACCTCCAAAATACACTCGGGAATCTGGAGTATGCTCCCAATGGTCTGGAAAACACTTCTGGAGATCCAAGACAGGCTCCCAGTGAATCCAGGTATACTTCCAGTAAACTGGAGTATGATCCAGTAAAACAGAAAACGCCTCAATTGAAACGGCACTCGCCCTCCAAAAGCGGGTGCATTTTGGTATCCAGAGAATTCTCTTGGTGATCCAGGATACTTTGTAATCCAGAGGATGTCCGAGAGATCCAGGGTACAATCTCAAACCTGCAAGGTTCCGATCCAGAGATGTGTAGTATCAGCCTGGATACTACATTTCTTGGTTCCATTTCCCTGTGAAATGGAACCACTTTCCAGAAAGGTTTATGAGTTACACATTTGTTACAAGTGTAACCCTGTACAAATTGAAAGCTTACTGTATGCATGTACTGTACTAATCTTTTTGAGTGTGCATGCATTTTTTGATAATATTAATACGTTTATAAATGAGTTGCTTTATTTAATGTACAATACCTGATTAGCTGCTTCACTTTCAGTGCAGGTATTATGCTGACGTATTATACGATTAACGTATCGCTGTTTACTGTTGTCCTGACATATGGGCTGCTGTCTGGACTAGGAATGGCCTTGTCTTATGTTACCCCTCTTGCTTGTGGCATGCAGGTAATGTTACATTTTCCAATAGTTTGGTATCTATCTTTGTATTTAGATGTGTATCTTTTGCATCTGTGTACATGTGTTTATTAGTGGCTTGTAGAAGCATTGCCACAAGCAACACTATACTTCTACCTTACCCTTTACCTTTAAAACCTGTTGCATTTCCATAGTATTTTTTCTTCATGTCCCCAATTTTCTTTCCTTCTTTTACCATGGATATATATTCTGTAGAGCAATAATTATCATGTAACGCTAGTCTCTCTTCACCTTAACACATTTATGGGAGATTCTTAATGAATTTCATAATTTGCACTCTTTTGTTCAAATTTTAATTTGCGCTTTTATTCAGAAATTACCTCGTGGCATTGTACGGTAGGAATAATATTGTTAATAATAACAAATTACTGTGTAAAGAAATGTCTGTAATTGATCTCTGTACTGTACTGGAGGTTTATTGCTGCAATGTCTGCCCTCCCTTTGATATGATGATTCCAAGCTAGTTCTGTCCAAATTGATATAATAATCTAATTGCTGAATATTCATTCCCTTGATATCTTGGAAGTGTTATAAAATAGTCTAAAGGCTATCTTGTTAAATTCACTTTCCTACTTTATTGTGTTTGGTTGTCATTCTTCTCAATAAAATAGTCTGAGTAATAACTTGATTCTATTTGACACTTGCTTTTTCAGTGGTATCCCGAACAAAAAGGCCTAATTAATGGTTTAATTGTAGCTGGCTTTGGACTTGGTGCTTTGGGCTCCACCAACCTCCAGACTCTTTATCTCAATCCACATAATACATCACCCGAGTCCAATGGGTAAGTAGATGGTGTTTCTCCCCATTTTTTTAATACAGAGGATCTTTGCTCAAATGGGTTGCAGTGGACTGAGACCTTTAGTTGGCTGGGAAAATTTTGGCTAATGGCCAAACTCTCGGTGAGCCAGACTATGGTGTCAACTCCATCAAGCTGTCTTGGGAAACCAGAAACTACCTAAATTTCAGATTTTTGTTAAATGTGTTTACTACTCTTGCCTTAGTAAATGCTAATACAACAAGTAGTTAATTTGCAAAGTATTTCTTGATTACTGTAGCTTTTTCTATGATGGACGCAACCCTAATTGTAACTGGACAAATCCTGACCAGGTGCTTTTTTTTCTGTGATTGCTTGACAGGACCTCTCGGTATATGATAATTTTTAATTATATTTCTTTGGTTTTGTCATTTGTGAGCTGTAAAGATGTCTATCAGCATTAGTAGTAATGAAGGGGAAGAGAACATGTCTTAAATTGATTAAAAACAAATAAATTGGGAAAAGTGAACAAGCCTGGGACGTGCCAAGCTAGAGTGTACTAGTGGCAACAGTTCAAAGGGAGAAAAATGCTCAAGAAATCAAAGCATGATGAATTAGATTAGGCTGCTTGTAAATGATTTATGTAGCAGCATAGTGTGACGGTTTTGTAGTGATTGGTTTGTATTGAAGTGAGTACTGTATTACTGAACTCTTTTTATACTCGCATTCTTCTACACAGATGTGAAGAGCTTCAGAGAGGCACATCTTTTAGTATCCAGCAAAATTGCATTGGTAAAATAAGCTTTGTTGAGTTCATTTTTTACTTCCTTCTCAAGTGAATAATTCTCATCCTTCAATTCAAGTGAATACTTCTTAATGCTGGTGCGCCCCCCATTTGGATTACAGTATCCAAGTATGGAGACCTCATTTTCAGAAGGACATAGCTGCTCTGGGAAAGGTGCAACACCGGGCAACAAAAGTCATTCCAGAACTAGGTCATCTCCCGTATCAAGAATGCTTGAAGGCCACAGGGCTAACAACACTGTAAATCAGGCATGACAAAGTGGATCTGATTGAAACTTAAAATACTGAACAAGTTTAAGGATGCTCATCAGATATTTTCTTTAGAAGGTCAGATGTAACACAAACAAGGAGTAACGGTTTAAAGTTCAACCAGCCACAATGTAGGACTGAGAACAGGACATACTTTTTCACCCACAGGGTTGAAATACTGACCCCACCCATGATGCAATCCCACAACAAGCTGTCTTAACTCCTGAGTACTGTACCTACTTACTGCTAGGTGAAAGGAAATGTACCCAACTCTTTCTGTCCCGCCCAGGATTTGAACCCGGAATTCTTGATTATGCATAGAGAATGAACCCGACTCTACTGCTGGGACCCATATACATACATGTATATGTAAATATGTGTCGGTGTTTCCTTGGATAATAATAGCACTGAAGCATAGTAGTTTGATGCAAGTTCTTGACTCCAAAGGTATTTGCAGATAGACATATTGGGATAATGGTTTATTGTCTCATTAACCTCATCGTCTTCTCTTATTCCTCGTTCTTTTTATTTTACTTCCTCCTCCTTTTAGTCTGCCTTTTACTTGTGGATGGAAGTGACATTTAGAGATTGAGAATTACTGCACAACTTTAAATGTAAGTAGTATTCGCATCATGGAAAAGATCATCTGGCCAAATTGGAGGGGACCTTTGACAAGCCGCTAGCTTTTTGTCATCATTGAGGCCACTAGTATTAGTGGCCCTCAGGTAAATGTGTCCCACTCAGTTGGGTGGCCAAGAACGGCATACTGGATGTAGGTAAGAAATCTTGTATAGATGTAGGTAGATCAATAAGATATAAACTTGTTGCATATGACACACTTTTGCAGGTACTTTGTTGACCCTGGTATACTTGATAAAGTTCCGTCCGTTTTCATCGTGCTGGGATTAACGTTTCTTGCCATGCAGTATATTGGTTGTCTGCTTATTAGAAGACCTGTGGTTGCTGAAGGGCAGGTTAGTTTTTGTTAACTTTGTTATGTATTTTCGGTGAATATTCACTCGCCTTTTGAGCATTTTCAAACCAACCCTCTTTTATTCTTTTACATTATATTTGGCAAGGTAAAAGGTAATGTGTATTCTTTTACTATCATAGTAAAATCTGCAATTATTCCTCCATTATGTAACTACTGTAATTCAAACTTTATTTAATTATTGTAGTTGTAAAGTACAGTACCTTTGTTTTTCATACATATTTATATTTGTTCAAGACTAGTGCAAAGAGAAGATAATGCAAAGCATTGTGTGTGCATTTATTGAACTGCAATATTCTGCAATTGCCAGAGGTATAGTGATCTCCTGTGCAATGATCTGGATCACTGTCAAGTACAGTATCCAAATTTATGGCATCAATGCAATAGGGCCTAAGTATTCCTGCAGTAAAATAACAGGTGCTTGGGAGTCACTGAACAAAAAATGATCCAGCCAGGACAAGAGATATTCAGAAAGGGGCTGTTCTGAAGTCCAAGGTAACAATACTCATTCATGTCACATTTGTGTATCCACTAACTGGGAAGATTGTACTGTCTCTATGGCAAATGAAATACTGTAAACATTTTACTTGACTCTTTAACTACCAAATTACAGAATCACTCGCTTCATGATCACTGCGATTGCAGTCCCCGTGGTGCCGTGGTAAAACAAGCGAGTGCTTTGGCCTGGTACCGGCTTGATGGGTTCTGGGAGTTCTACTCCCCAAGCCTGGCACGAGGCCAGACTTGACTTGTGAGAGTTTGGTCCACCAGGCTGTTGCTTGGAGCGGCCTTCAGGCCCACCTACCCATGACAGCCTGGTTAGTCCGGCACTCCTTGAAGAAAACAATCTAGTTTCCTCTTGAAGATGTCCACGGTTGTTTCGGCAATATTTCTGATGCTCGCTGGTAGGACGTTGAACAACGGTGGACCTCTGATGTTCATACAGTGTTATCTGATTGTGCCCATGGCACCTCTGCTCTTCACTGGTTCTATTCTGCATTTTCTTCCATGCCGTTCACTCCAGTACATTGTTATTTTACTGTGCAGATTTGGGACCTGTCCCTCCAGTATTTTCCATGTGTATACCTTTTCAAGTTCAAAGCATATTTCTTAAGGCTTACTATTTGGCATTTGAGAGTAGGTGTGGAAATTCTGCACATGCAAAAGCTTGAGAGTAAGCACAGTGGTGTGGTAGCAGATTTTTAATGTGAGCAGAGTTCTTATAGGCCATATTTTTAAAACTACAAACTGAATTACCTGCATGTTAGTAGCGTATTTTATACCAGGAAAATCGGCATTGGCAGGAAAGTGAAAGTTTGTTGCATGTCGATGAAGAACCAGACGAGAGGCTTAGTGTACAGGTACCTCCTCCATGCACAACAATACCAACAGGTAAAGTTATACAGTATGCATATATATCAGTGATCTTAACTTTATTGAGCTGATGACTTGCAGTTCATTTATCTAAATGTTACTCTTGCATTGAACTTTTGCTTCACATTTCATTCATTTATTTACCATGTTAAAAAGAAAAAAAATTGTCCCTGGTATTTTTTTTTCATTTTTTTTTTTTTTTGTAAGGAATGGTTGATGAGTAAATGTGACTATTTAATAAAGGAATATAAATAAAGGTTCTTAAGTTAACTTAAGACAATATATAACAAATAATTGATAGTGGTGTCTTGACCTACTGTACATATATGGCAAATGAACTTAGAGGGAGTTGTAGTTATGGTATCAAGTATTAGAGAAAACTCAAATGTTTATGAATTGTTATGGAGTAGTGTTAAAGGCATGAGAGAGTATTTATATTAGAGTGAAAGACTGGTTGTCAGACATGGTCTTGCAAACAATGTAACTCTGCATCGTTCCACGACTTTGTAACTACTCATTCTATTCTCATACTCCATACACTTGTGGCATAAGCATGACAAATACAACAGCACACAGAGGTTGAATGATCACTCCATCATGCAGCATTCTAGCTGCATTTTATTTATTTATTTACTAAGCATGGGCTACACTGAACTAACATTTTCTTACTTCCCTGACTCGCTGGATTTCTAGACTTGCACAATTTTATTCCATCAGTCACATGCCTGGTATTCAAACTCGACAAATACTGTACTTCTCTATTTCCCGTGGTTTCACACATGACTATTAATTTACCTAGTTATATTTGCTTTCAGTAACCATCTAGTATTCACATTTACACCACTTTAAGCTTTCCTACATGTATCCCATTCTTTGTCAAACGAACTTATCTGCATACATGTTCTCTGTGCACAATCTCTTCTAAAATTCCAAACGACATCACATTTACGACGTCAGTGAGAAATCTGGATTAAGTAATATTATACACCAGTTATATCTTTTGTGTGGTAAGGCATGATCCTAGTCTTCAAGGAAGTTGGTGCTTTTAGTATCAATTGATTTGTAGGACATGCATTGCTTGAATTGAAGGCTGGTTATTAAAGTTAAGGATGTATTTTTAATATAAAAGTGGTAACTACATTGGTGCCTATTTAATTTGCAAGATATTCTGAAGAAAAGTATAATATTTATCTACAGTTGGAGTAATACATAAGGGATAAGTAAATGTAATATTTTGGATTGACGAAATGAGCATGGAAATCATAAGCAGTTATCAACATTTTACAAGAGAAAGTAGGTGCAAGACTAGGGAGACTAGTCAAAGCAGAGAGGATGGGAGTGAGTGTAAATTGTATGCATAAGAAATAATCATGAAAGAATGTTTTAAAATTTATAGTACAGTGTTATAACTTGAAGCAAATTTAATGAAGACTTACAAATTTGCATCAAATTTTGCAGAAAAACCTTCAGGCATTGTATTGTTATTTTAAGCCCTAGAATATAACTTTGACACTTTTGAACCCCCAAATTATAATAAAGCCATTATCAAAACTGAATATAATTAATATTCAATATGATAGGAGCTATTTAAGATATTTAGTTTGAAAAATTAATATGATGGCACTGATATATTGTACCCTTCTTCAGACCTGCGGCCAGTGCAGTTGATAAAGAACAAGACCTTCTACATCTTTTGGTTTATATATTTATTTAACACCATTGCTGTTGGCTACATCAATGCTATGTATAAAAGCTTTGGACAGACCTTCATAAACAACGATCATTTGTTAGCTCAAATTGGCTCATTTGCTGCAGTATTTAATGCTGTAGGCCGGATCGCTTGGGGGCGTCTCATGGATAAAACTTCTTTCCAAGTAAGTATTGGACAGGCATATGTATTTTTAGTGGTTTTGATTGCTAACTCATCATAGGTACAGTATTATAAATTCTTGATATTTATGGTACAGTACTGTAATTTAAATTCTTTAAATGAGTAATTCAAATTCATTTATTCAATGTGCTTTACGTACAATATAATATTAAGGAAATTTTCAATCATTGCATACATTTTATTTTCCTCATTTTCTTCCAGGTTGCTATGCGTATATTGACAATTACGTTAATGCTTCTGTTTGCCACACTGCCATTAACACAGCAGATGGGAAAGGCAGGTTTTGCGGTCTGGGTGTGGCTCATTTTCTTTACATTCTCTGGAACCTTTGTGTTGATGCCAACTGTGGTGGAGAAGGCTTTTGGCGCTCAACACTACTCTGCCAATTATGGGCTTCTCTTCACTAGCCAGGTATTTTGCTGAACATTTAGTGTTTTTTTTACCATTGTTACTAATATGTATCAATTTTATTATTACTAATTAAAATGTGTATCAAATTTTTATTCGATATGGATCTTTAATTTTTGTCCGTAATTACGGTAATCAAAATTGTGAATTAAATTTAAACATTATATCTGTACAACCATTTATATATATAGTTACCTTTTATGGAATAAGAAACCAGCATTCTCTATATAGAACTGTACTTTTAGTTTCAAATACTTTTACCTTTAATTCACTATAGTAACATTCTAGATAATGTAAAGAAAAATGCCTTTTATAATTGCAGACTGTGTCAGGTCCTCTGATGGCTGCTGTCAACCAATTGATGTTGAATGCTGTTGGCTACACTGGGTGTTTTCTCACAATATCTGGTATCATTTCCTTAAGTAAGTTTATAGTTATTGTTTCACACACATTTATAGCAACTAAAATTGTTCAAATGTGCTTACAAATTTTTGTTGTCCATAGGCATATAAATATAATAAAATATGCTCTTACACAGGTGTAGGCATGACCTTCTTGGTACCCAGCGGCCTGTGATGGAAGCCACCACTAGGAACGGGGTTTTTGAACTTTTGAAACTTTAACAAAGCCAATCCCTGTAGCAAAACTACCTGTTGTAGTACTGATTTGATAATGTTCTATCACTCTCCGGTTTATAATTATTTTTTAGATCTGATATTGGTTTTAATTTGTTGAAAGATTGTTTTTTAAAGAATCCAATATATTTATAATAAAATCTATATTCAGGCGATGAGTCACAATAACATGGCTGAAGAATGTTGACCAAACCACACACTAGAAGGTGAAGGGACGACGACGTTTTGATCCATCCTGGACCATTCTCAAATCGATTGTGATGAGGGAGTTGATGCAGGGCAATAAATAGGCGAGAGGGAGGTGATGAGCAAGGCAAAAGGTATGAATGGTAAGGTGTAGTAGAGGGGATAGTAGTAGGAATAAGAACTCCAGAAGGCCCATTGGCCCATATGAGGCAGCTATTATTATAACCACTGAATGAGAAGGGGATAGTAATAGGAATAAGAGGATAGCAAGGGAACGTAAGAGAAAACAATGAGCAGAAAAAGAGAGAAAGATAAATGGAATGGTAAGCTTATGTTAGGTCACATTTGTTAGAAAGATTAGAGCATTTGAGTATGTACTGTGAAAAGGAAGAGTCCACAGCAACAAAGCCAGGACTCAAGAAGTTCATGTTGGGTACGTTGTGTATTAAAGCCAATTCAACAAGACGGCATCTGTGTAGATTAGAGGCAGGAAAGATTATTTTGGAGGAAGACCAATCAGTAGAATCATTAGAATCCCTTACATGACAGAAGAGCATTGTTAGTGTCTGCAGACTTAAAGAACAACACTTCTCTTGTGTTCTTTAAGTCTGCAGACACTAACAATGCTCTTCTGTCATGTAAGGGATTCTAATGATTCTACTGATTGGTCTTCCTCCAAAATAATCTTTCCTGCCTCTAATCTACACAGACGCCGTCTTGTTGAATTGGCTTTAATACACAACCTACCCAACATGAACTTCTTGAGTCCTGGCTTTGTTGCTGTGGACTCTTCCTTTTCACAGTACATACTCAAATGCTCTAATCTTTCTAACAAACGTGACCTAACATAAGCTTACCATTCCATTTATCTTTCTCTTTCCTTTTCTTTCTCTTTCTGCTCATTGTTTTCTCTTACGTTTCCTTGCTATCCTCTTATTCCTATTACTATCCCCTTCTCATTCGGTGGTTATAATAATAGCTGCCTCGTATGGGCATTCTGCAGTTCTTATTCCTACTATCCCCTCTACTGCACCCTACCATTCATACCTTTTGCCTTGTCATACCTTTGCCTGCTCAGTCGACTTGAATGGTCCAGGACGGACCGAAACGTCCCCTTCTAGTGTGTGGACTGGTCAAAAAAATCTATATTAAATTATATAATATTTTAATGCAAGTAATACTGTACAGTTCTTGTATTGATATTAAAAGTATTTTACTACTATTAGTATTTTTTCACCAGTCTGTATGTAGGTTTTTATACACCTCGTATGTGTGAATTATTGCTTAATCTTAAAGACAAAATACGGGTGATTGTAGAAAAACTAACAAAACTAAACATAACAATACTTTGTAAAGACTTTACTAACTTCCATTGATCAGTTTTATTTTAGTTAAAGTACTTCAAATCTGGCATAATATTTTGGAGAATTTGAATGTGGGGAAACTAAACGGCATTTTAAGTAGGACAATAAAAACAAAATAAAAAAACTGACAAGTTTAGTCATCAAAGTGTAGACACAAACAGGTGGCAGTTTTGTACTAGTAGACCGACTTCTCCAGAGTCAGGGGTGAGATACTCTAGTAGAGATTTGGTACATTTTGTGGCTTTGACAAAAAAAAAAAAAAAAAAATCGCTTCCTAATCACCACTTTATGCATTAAATACTGAGAAACACTTGCACAATTTCTATATATCACTAAACAGCTATACAATTAACTTCCATTTACCCTGTTTCAACCTTCAGTAGTAAACATGGCTTATAGTTACATAATGCCCCTGAAACCCACATCAATGTCGCTTAAAAAACGAATGCATTAACAACTACGGTAACTATATCTACAGTCTGGGAACCATTGACCAGTTATTTCAAGTATAGTACAGAATTTTTAACCCAAAATAACAGTAAATAATAATACAGTATTTGCACATTTTTAAGTACAAAGGCCCTGGATGCATTTTTTCCAGTATTATAATAAATTTAAACGGTAATGGAATTGTCATTATTATAACATTATATTAGCCTATCGTGCATAATTCAAGCTAATGACAATACTTATTTCAAAATGGGACCTGTTAAACCAAATCCTACAAATTAAAATATCTTGACTTTAAACTTCATTCTAATATGAAGGATGTGAAATAAAAAAATTCAAATACAAATACAGCACGGTACCATTTAGTATACAAAAAACAGAACTTATAAAATAGTTAAATACAATGAAATCTTTTATACCAAATACTTTCAAGCTTTTTTTTTTGGTAATATGGTAAAATAATCACTAAATTACCAGGAATAGTTAAAACAGATTTGAATACAGTATTAATGTACACTATTTAAATGTGTGACCTAGACTTAAGTAATGAACATGACCTAGATAATAGGAGGAAGTTGCATGAAAACTCTTGAACATGTACTGTGAAGCACACGGCTTTACTCAAGTCACACAAATGAAAGGACATTTCAGTTGACTGGCAATTCTTCATGCCTTTTCTAATTTATATAAAAACAATGACCTAGCATTGGGCCAACAATGCAAATGATCTTATAAAATACCAAAATAACATATTAAAGCTAAACAATTATATCTGCAAAATTACTTTTACAAATGTAAAATCGGAACACTGGCCTTTAAAACATAATGCAAGTGAAAACCTGTTAAAAAGAATTGTGAAAATTATTTCAATTTGTACTGTAGTGTATTTGAGGTTCAAAATAATGTTACTCGCTTGATACCTTACAGAAACAGATTCCAACAGAGAAGACACGGTTGCAAGACTGCACCACACAATAACTACAACACTTCAAGTGTCTCTCAAGACACACAGAAATCACATTAGCGTGATGCATCAAATGAACAAATCCACAAGGGTCGTGACGAGGATTAGAACCGACGTCCAAGAGCATCCCAGACGCTGCCTTATAGGTATATATAAGTTAAGGCAGCGTCTGGGATGCTCTTGGACGTCGGTTCGAATCCTCGTCACGGCCCTTGTGGATTTGTTTGTCTCAAGACATCCAGTAATTCTGGAGAATTCATTTAAAATTCATGGCAGAAAGCATATACACACACTTATATTCTGTATATTGTATTGCATACATAAATGCAAACATACATATACCTATAGGTTCTATATTGTGTTGAATATGCATGAAGAATGAGTAGACATTATTTGTAGATAACATTTATGCCTGTAAGACCATTATCAAATCTAACATATATGCAGAAATAGTGCTTACACAGAAAAAATTGGAAACTAAGAGAAAAGCAACTAAATGAGTTAAAATTTAAAGTATTAATTTAGCAAATAAAAATCTACAAAAAATACAGATTTGTTCGTTTATTTTGAAAGGTGTTGTGTATGATTGTTGTAGATGCTGTTCACTGTTTTCTTCCATAATGATGAGTTTACTACTTTTGCATACCAATAAAGATGTTTTCTGGTGGTTACTGTTGTGTTCCAATGACGTGTTAGGTGAGTCATCAGATAAAAAAAAATGTATCCTATCATATCCTATGTTCTGGCTGAAACGCTATGCGTGTTAGTGGCTTTGCAAGAATGTAAGAGCATAAATGTTATGTACTCACAAACCCAAGGTACCTTCTTGTATATAAATAAATAAATAAATAAAAAAATACATAATATAATGCAGAAATGATGGTTAGTGAAAATATTGACACCTCGTCAACATTGTGGCGCTTAAATTCAACAAACAAAAAAATGGGAGACAATAGAACCTGCAGCCATGCCATTGAACATAATCGAGGAAACTTCAGCATCATTACCCCACTTGCTCATACTTAACAAATATAAACTGTAATGTACAGTGCCTAGTGTGTCTGGCTTCACTCAATCTTCACCTTTTTATTTATTTCCTTTAAAAGCCCTGTCTATCTTTAGACATGTCAACTTGTCAATGTTCAACGAGCAAAACCTTATTTACAAATAGTTTACTCTCATATTGGTGTTTCATTACATCATTGGCATCACTTTAGCATTTTTTCAACCACCCTGTATCTTGTAATAAAATAACAATGCACAGAAACTAACCTAGTAGTATCCAGCTGTAGCTTTCAAGTAGAGAGAGATTGTTAAGTATCAGACAGGTACTGTATTTACCATACTCAGGTAGGCTGTGGGCAGTCAAAAATCTGGTCCCGAGGCTGTAAACTGCCACCAGTGTGATAGTAGTTGTACCAGGTGATTCCCTCAACATGCCTTATTTCCCCACACTGCACTTTTATTTCATTGTTACGTGTATGTTAAGATGAATTACAGTTCGTGTGTTTGTATATACTCTTCAAAGTAGCCCGACAAAACTAACATAGAAGATGAATTCCCTTGACAAAGTCATCTTTACAAATAGTTTAATTTTAAAATGATAACATGTAGGTCAAATTCCATGTTTGAAATTCTGTGTCAATATTCTAAATATATCACTGTGTACATGTCCATATTGAAAAGCTTTAAATATAAAATCCTGTTATAAACAAGAGAATGGTGTAAACAAAAACAAAATGAAGACATGCCATAAAATATCATGTAATAAAAGTTACAAATAATCTTTCATACCAATGAAGTAACTAAATGGGAACAAATTTAATACTGTATCTTATACTACAGGAAAGAGGTCATCACTATTACAGAGATTTCCCTACAAAAAATATGCCACTACAGCATTTTGTCGGCTGGACTTCAAAACCTGCACGCCCCTAAGAAAAGCCCTGCTGCGCAATACTGTACTATGTAATATATCATCCACAGGATAACATGGCAATCTTGTAACCTACCAATAACCAAGGTGGAAAATGTTGTGCATTACTCACCTGTCAAAGTTTGGCAAAGTAACAAGATCACAAAGGAACTACAAACTGGATCTACCAAACTAGAGCCTGAATGATACTGCACAGCCACAACTATGGAAAAGCCTTATACAAATGTGAAAATAAGCAAATAAAATTACAAATAGTTTTTATGTCTGTGCCATCACAAGTAGTGAACATAACTTGTTACTGAATTTTACAGTCAGATAGGCAACAGGAAAGTTTCTCTATACAACTCTCTAATAATACTATGTTTCCTGCTACACATTATAACACACTTCCATCTTTAAATATTTATTCCCTTCATATGCATAAAATCCAAGTAAATGACCTGCAATTATGTTTCTGTATCATTTTTTATAATTTATATATTGACACTCAAACCTAGGAATGTTAAGAGAGCCAAAAAGTATTTTAAAACAAGCTTCTAGAAATGGCAAAAATGATATGCTGCCGCAACACGTTTACTCTAACTCATAATTACTGTCCCTAGAAACATTATTCAAATTTCATATTAAGAGAACATGCAAGTTAGTTCTTTGGTTAGTAACTACTAATAACACTAACAATCGTGAAAGTACAACAGGCTAAACTAAAACTTAAGCATTTTATTAACCTATTCTTACATACTATGGATACAATATGATCCAGATTTGGGTTTTGGCATTAAAGTTTGGGCCATACAAAATCCACGCTCAGTAACAATGTACTAAAAATAATAAAAAAAAATTATTAGTGACTTCCACACTCATATTCTCTCGATTATGTATGTGACATGAACCTTTCTTGCCCTCTTTCAGTATAAATTTACTTCTTCAAACCTAAATTTTCATTTATTTATACTGTAATCCAATTTCATTACTAAGTTAGTCCATCTGCTTACAGGAATCACTGTCACATGTAGAAGGTAAGGTACAGTATCTGCTTCAGTACAGGTACTCACCTAGTTGTGCTTGTGGGGGTTGCGTTTTGGCTCTTTGGTCCCGCCTCTCAACCGTCAATCAACTGGTGTACAGATTCCTGAGCCTATTGGGCTCTATCATATCTACATTGTAAACTGTATGGAGTCAGCCTCCACCACATCACTTCCTAGAGCATTCCAGTTACTAACTACTCTGACACTGAAAAAGTTCTTTCTAATGTCTTTGTGGCTCATTTGGGTACTCAGCTTCCACCTGTGTCCCCTTGTGTGTGTACCACGCATGTTAAATAATCCATCCTTATCTACCCTGTCAATTCCCCTGAGAATTTTGTATGGGGTGATCATGTCTCCCCGAACTCGTCTGTCTTCCAGCAAAGCGAGCAGCTAGGTGAGGTCACCTGGCTGCTGGAGTCATGAAAATAAATCTAGAAGCTGCCAAAAGCAGTTGCTTTAATAGTGGTTATGCAAGATACTGGTACAGTATATTTTATTTGTTATGTCAGTTTCATGGCAAAAAATTTGGTTTGGTTTCCAACTTTTGGGGACAGGAACCCTGTTATGTTTATCAAGATCCTCTAACCCCAGGACAAGGCTGCCTCTGCAGTCACCCAACCAGTTTCTAGCCAGACCCAACAATGTCTAATCGACTGAGTGACACGCACACCATTCACTGTACCACACAACTGGCATTTTGACTGTGGCTGGTAATTTA
Source organism: Procambarus clarkii (assembly GCF_040958095.1). Classification (NCBI taxonomy): domain Eukaryota; kingdom Metazoa; phylum Arthropoda; class Malacostraca; order Decapoda; family Cambaridae; genus Procambarus; species Procambarus clarkii. The sequence continues at coordinate 16,234,929 of NC_091235.1, forward strand.
GCAAGTTATTTTAAAATACACAGTGAAAGTGCAAGGTAAATACTCAATTTCACAGTTACAACACAAACACACACAACCTGAATATTCCTGTTAAAAAACTGAATCATTAAGAAAAGACTTTTGTGACTTCATATGCATAGTAAACAGCAAACTCTGAATTATTTGTGATCAGATTATCTGTGCATCAAAAGGCTAAGAAATGTGCAAGTAACTCATATTGTTTCAATGGTCTTCCACTATATTAATGTTTCCTATATATATATGCAGTAACTTAGTAACATACATCTGTTACATAACCTTGTCTGCTGTCTGTAATATACTGAATATGATTTAAAAGATATGGGAAAATGCCTGTTACAAGCACAGGTTCATGGGGAAAAAAAATTACTGCTCATGTGGTAAAAGTAAACTGATAGACATACTGAGGAAGATGTAAAACAGTGTACAGAATTTACATTTAAGAGGGAATGTGACAAACTTGTTACTATCATCTGAAGTTTCAACAGAGTGATTAAGAATCCAGATTTCCACACCTTGACATAAGGACATTGCTTACAAAGTTGTAGAGTGAAACTTGTGTACCAAAGGAAGTTATGTATATGTTTGAGAGTGCATCAACACTAGACTATGACAGTGATAAGAAATTTAGAGAAGTTATTGAAACAGAGAACACTATTGCAGACAAGGAGTCACAATAATGAGGCTGAAATATGTTGACCAAACCACACACTAGAAAGTGAAGAGACGACGACGTTTCGGTCCGTCCTGGACCATTCACAATCGACTTGAGAATGGTCCAGGATGGATTGAAACGTTGTCATCTCTTCACTTTCTAGTATGTGGTCTGGTCAACAGAAAACACTATTGCAGATGACGAGTCAAAAGAACATGGCTGAAGATTAGTCATGTAAATGACTTGATAATGGTCCAGGAAAGAACGAAACATCCGCAGGTCTCCATTTTCAAATATGTGCCTTTTGGGTGTCTAGAAAACACTAATGTATTATTTGATGAGAAAACTATAAACCATGATGTTCAGTTATAGTATGACCTTTGTTTTGTATTAACATGACATTAGCAATACAGTATTTGTGTTCAATGATTATTGATGGCCCCCTCTTTTTTTTTTTTTTTTTAAATCAGTACCCAAATAAGTTGGAGTTTGATGTAAATGCATATTTTGTAATCAAATAATAGTATTAACACCCTAAATTTGAGTACAATTCTGATTCTTCAGTTGCCAATGTCCTTTCATTTAAATGAACAAATCCACAAGGGCCATGATGAGGATTCGTACCTGCATCCGAAAGCATCCCAGATGCTGCCTTAATCGACCGAGCTATGACAGGCAGCGTCCCCCCCCCAGCGTCTGGGATGCTCTTGACGCAGGTTCGAATCCTCGTCACGGCCCTTGTGGATTTGTTCATTCCTTTCATTTATTTCAGAAAAAGCAATAAGAGAAATAATAAACTGTATGATAACAATTTAACTAAATGCACACATCACAGGGCTTATTTTGTGATAGGACTATCACCTACAATTCTAAATGTAATCATCTGAAGTTCTAAAGTCATTTAAATAACTGTATTCAGACCATAAATTTCAGAAAAAAAGTGGCAATGCAATCCATGAATCTGGAATTTACTGGTTTGCCACTTCTCTTACAGCTAATGCAAGGTATAGGCTCGCTCTCAGTGTACCAAAACAGAAATAAAACCACAGCTTAAAGTAAGACTGGCACAGTTCTTCACACTATTGTGTCGTCAGTGGTATGTAACATGCAAGACGCACATTACTTGGGATTTTGACGACAGAGCAGTTTAAATCTAGAATAAACTTCACCGAAAGCCAAAGTAAAATCGGTAGGAATCACAATAACAACAACAACTACAAGATACAAAAGAAAACGTTCACACGTACAAAATTACCTGCCGAGGTGAAAAAAGCTCAGAAGATGAAGTCTTATCTAGAGGTACATCTAACATCAAGAAAAATAAAATACAGTAACTAAGGAAATCTTGCTGTAGTTTTAAAAGTAATAGGTATAAATAAGTAAATAAAGACTAGGAGTACAGATATAAACAAAGTGCCGCTACGACTACAACATTAAAAACCTGGTGCAAATAATAAAACAGCCAAAAACAAAACAAAACAAAAAAAATTACAAATAATGCATCGACTGGTATGTATGGTATTAACACATACCAGTTACCAGTTATAAATATTTCAATTCTGGAATTGTCAGATCTGGAACCTTCAACAAATACATATTAAGAGTACTGTATTGCACTTAATTATTTTATTACTATATAAATTCATGTCTGGAATGAAGGCTAAAAAATTTAACTACTGTATATGCTTAGTAAGGAAAATATTGTCAAAATCCATATTTCTCAAAACACTAAAATACATCACTACTTTGATATAACATACATACCTCTTTTCATTAATGAAATGTCATGACAATCACTGTAAAATATAAACTCATCATAAATCACATTTACTCTAACTCTACACTGGAAAGACCAAGCTCATGAGGATCCTCCAATGACATGCAGCACCCAGGCAGGGCGGGTCAATCTGGTGAACAAGAAGATAACAACTCACTTTCATGGTCATCCTGAATGTTGGGTACTGATTCCAATGTGTCATGCCTAGTAAGAACCAGACCCATTGCCTGAGTTAACCACTGCGCAGCATACAATCCATCGTATACGTGACGAGCCAAATGTTGTGTCAAAATTGGCAGGGAAGTGAATTCTAATCCACATGCGCCACACTGTTGGGGGGCACTCTTAGTAGCACTACCACCCGAAGGTTCAGGAACACCATCACAACTGGATACCAACTTTCTGTTATTCACTTCACTATGCTGAATATTTCCTTTATGATGTCTACTGAAACGTCTACGGGTACGTAACCGTGGTTGTGCACTAAGTGGGCCAAGACTAAGGGCCTGAACAGCTTGAGACAGTAAAACATCTGTACTTTGTGGTAGTGGAGGTACACGCATTGGACTTGTTACACAAGGATAGAGGTTGGTTATTGCAGATTGCTGGCAGCTGGAAGCACTGCCAACTGGGCCTGACATCTGAGTATTGCACATTTTTATTGCCACTACTTCTCTTTTTAGCTTAAAACTTTTAACTGACCCCGTTTTGTCAGTTTCCCCTGGGCCATAAACATATGCGAACTTAGGATCACCTCTAGAACTCTTGACACTAGATTTCCTCAGTGAGTTGGTACATGGACTGTCTGGAATGGAGCCCTGGCCAACTGTGTTTGTGACTTCAATCAGAGGAGACATTGTGCTGAATCATGAAGTCATTATCTCCTGAAAAAATTGGGACATCTAAGTCATCTATGGTACAGTATTATAATTAGGTAAAATAGGTAGGCAACTACAAAATTAAAACTCAGTTTCTTATGGTTGTGCGAGGGCAACCGAGAAAGGTAATCTTAGCCAACGTATCTCAAGATACTGCAAAGATTGGAGGGTGCCAATGAATCAACTGCCTCTTACAATTGCTAGATCATTATGACATGGCCTTAGGTGCCATGGAAGACAAGCAAAATGCAAATGTAATACAGTATACACAGACTTTGCAAAATTCTTCAAATATATGTGACCATGGTAAGAGCAGAGAGAAGGAGAAAGTGTTATTACAACAAGGATAGCGTTCAGAATTATTACAAGAGTGTTTCAGGGTCATTACATTATTGTGCACAAAATGCACTTAAAAGAAATTACTGGCAAAGTAGGGAGATGGATCTTTAACTTCTTAATGAAAAGAATGCAGTTTAAAAGCCAACACGGTAAAATCCAGATCACCCACCGTGAAAAGCTCAGTCCCCCAGGGTACTGTACTTGCTCCTACACTTTTTCTCATCCTCATATCAGACATAGACAAGGATTCAAACTACTTTATAGTGCCATATCATTTGTACATGACACTAGGATTTTCATGCAAGTAGGCAATATAGAGGACACGGCAAACCTCTAATCTGACAAATTGGGTTTCCAATGGGCCACACATAAGATGTTTTTTAATGAAAATAAGTTCCAGCTCCTGTGCCATGGAAAAAATATATAAATACAGTAACCATATATAAAACAATCAAAATCACACTATAGAATGAAAAAGTAATTAATGTAAAGGATCTAGGAGTAATCATGTTGGAAGACCTTGTCTAACTCCCAGGTACCTATTTACTGCTAGGTAACAGGGGCATCAGGGTGCTTGAAACATTTTACCCATTTGTCTCCACCTCCATCGGGGATTGAACCCGGAACCTCAGGACTATGAATTTGAAGCGCTGTCCACCTAGCTGTCAGGCTAGTTCTATCCCTGTGTCTAGTCCTACTTCAATTATTTTATCCTTGCCACATTTGCACATTGATGATTACTGTATTTCATTCTATTTTATTTCATTTCTAATTTTATTTTTTTCAAAATGAAATAGTGGATACACTAGATACAGGCCTGTGCTGTACTGGCTATTTGGACTAAGGATAATGTACCTCATAAGGTAAGGTAAGGTGAGGTGATTTATATACTGTATTATATGAGCACTCATACGAGTGTACAAGATATATGATGTCTTGTACACTCCAGTACTGTGTACCCAATTACAGGCCCCAACTTGCCTTTATTAAACGTATGAAAAATCTTACTTCTTCACCGTATCTGCTTCAAGCAACCTTAGAAATACATTTAAAGAAGTCCAACAGCCCAAATAAAACTGAATTTATCAATAACCTGTATGTAAACAACTTCCAAAGAGCCACCAGCAGTGAGACATTTAGAGTAAGGGCTCCTTATTCATTCATTTTTCCTGAAAAAGTGCAGCACTTTGTGAGTGTGTGTAGTCCATTCTCCAAGATAGATAACCTAGTGACTATTAATTAATGCTTCCTTTTGTTAACTATCAGCAGTTTTCAATTGCTTTGAGTATTCAACATGGAAGGGTTTCATGACAATTTTGTTCACTATACATTCATTGAATTGTTTGTTTATCCACACGACCACGATACCATAAACCGTTTCAGGAATTCTCTGCTCACCAATTAATCTCGCTTGCCATCATCACACCATAAAGTCAAACACTGTACAGTACACACTTATAAAATATTAGTAACTAATAAATCTTCCCGGCAGCACAAGTAAACAATATTTCCACTTACATTAAAGAGGATGCCAATGGTACAAGAGCCTGGAGGACAGCAAGTACACACGAGGCAGAGTGGGCACATACGAGGGCGTTCCAGAGAGCCCAGCCGAGACTACCTCACTCTCGGGGCCAGAGAGCACAGTACAAACGTTCTTCCACTGCCTCACTTTGTAGTACGACAGAGACAAGTCCAGACTGGCCTCCACAACCTCACCTCGTAGTATACCAGAGGGCCACTATCCAGTCTAGCCTCACGCCGTAGTATGCTAAAGCCGAGCCCAGACTAGCTTCTCACGCCGTAGTACGCCAAGGAGGCCTGTGTCCAGACTAGCCTCACACCCTCTATCATACAAGAGCCCAGACTTGCTGCCACAACCCCACTCTGCAGAATACCAGCAAACTCGGCCCAGATTAGCCTCGACGACCTCTTATGTCGTGTGCCAGCCCCGCCTCCCTCTCTCCCCATTCAACCCACATTTGCATACATTCACAACCCCCCCCCCCTTCCCCCCAACCAGTCTAAACCCCCCCTACAACGGACCTTAAGGAACCGTGAGCATTTTTTCCCTCCCGCAGATGCCCATTGAGAGCTTAATATATGCACCGAGATCCTTTACATGCTACCTGGCCCGACCCTTCCCCTGCTATTTGCATAGGCCAGCCCGTATGCATACCCAAGTAGCATTTAAACCCCGCTCCCGGTCGCAGGCGCCAAAAAAACGGGAGAACCGTTTGGAATAAAATGGGGAGGAGGTAACGTACCACACACTGAGGCTACACCCAAGGTCGCAGATGATCGGGGTATGTAAATTATGATGAATATGCATGGTGCGTGAGGTGGGTCGTCGCCACGGCCGCCGCCACCATCCCCGTTGTTGTTGTGGAGGTCCTCCTTCCCGGGACCCAGGGACCCCGACCCTCTCTCCCTCCTGGTCCACCACCCCCTCCAGCAGCTAGTACAGATAGTACTACCTCTCCTAGTACAGATAGTACCACCTCTGCTAGTACCGCCTCTGCTAGTTCAGCTAGTACCACCTCTGCTAGTACCGCTAGTATAATTTCTGCTAGTACAGCTAGTATAACTTCTGCTAGTACAGCTAGTATAACTTCTGCTAGTACCGCTAGTATAACTTCTGCTAGTACCGCTAGTATAACTTCTGCTAGTACAGCTAGTATAACTTCTGCTAGTACAGTTAGTATAACTTCTGCTAGTACAGTTAGCACCTCTGCTAGTACAGTTAGTACCACCTCTGCTAGTACAGATAGTATCGCTAGTACTGCTAGTACGGAAATGAGTATGACTGGGGAAATATGGTAAGTGGAGTACCACAGGGGTCCATTTTGGGACCAACCCTTTTTTGTCATATACATCAATGACATAGATGAAAATATTACAAACTACATCATCAAATTTGCAAATGACACTGGTAAAGTAGGAAGGGAAGGGAATTTTCAGTAGAAAACGCCAAGCCATTTCCACTATATAGCACTTGGAAGAGATCATGATAAGGATCTGGGATGGGACGGGGGCAAGGAATAGTTCCCAACCACTTGAATTGCCTCTTCCCTTGCTCGATTGATTGATGAAGATTAAGCCCTTAAGAGTTGGCACAGGCATGAATAGCCCGTAAGTGGTAGATTTTTTGAGTGAATGTGATCTTCGGTCGTGAATTCCCTTGCTCGGTAAAGCATACTTTACCGAGCAAGGTGAAATGCAACAAGTGGGAGCTGCCATAAAAAAAAAAGCAAACCAAATCTTAGTAATAGTCAAAGGAAATTTTGACTAGGTACAACTGTACAAATGTCTGCTGCTTCCCCACTTGGATTATTGTATCCAAGCACCGAGACCTCGCCTTCAGAAAGACAAATCTGCTTTGGAGAAAATTCAACACCGGGCGACAAAAATAATTCCAGCACAAAGTCGACCTCATACCAGGAACGGTTGAGAGGCACAGGTTAACATACTGAACAATTTGGAGGATATTGATCCAGACAACTTCTTCAAAAGATATTTACACGAACAAGAGACAACAAGGGAAAATTTAGTACCCAAATGAGCCACAGATATATGAGAATTTTTTTTTTCAGTGTCAGAGTAGTTAACAAATGGAATGCATTAGGTAATGATGTGGTAGTGGCTGACTCCATACACAGTTTCAAATGTAGATTTGATAAGAGCCCAATAGGCTACAGAATCTGTATACCAGATGATTGACAGTTGGGAGGCGGAACCAAAGGAGCCAAAGCTCAACTCCCGCAAGCACAACTAGGTGAGTACACACCATACATGCTCGCGTATTCCTACTACCACAAGATCCCCATATACTCCAATACTAATATTCAAATCTTTGACATTGCTCCGATTCGGACTCAACGTAAAAATGTTATGCAGACATAAAACATGGCGTGTCCCTCATAATGATATCAAGCATCACACAACATACACGTCAGGCTAAAGTAACAAATAAGCACATATTTTCATATAAGCAACATATTTACCTTATGGTCATCCCCTCCAGTCACCTCGACGGGGACAGGAAACGCGGCGGCTTGTCAAAGGTACCTAATTATTTCTGACGAATTTTCCCAACTGAATTTTAAACAGAAGTAATGTCTCGGCATTTTCGGCTTCATCGGGTATACAACTCTGTAGATAAAAACCAAACTGTTTTCTGTCCTACATTCTAGTTTATTGAGCTTGAAGCTGTTGTCCCTTGTGTTCATTACATTGGACCTTTTAAAGAAGTGTTCTGGATTAACATCGATAATACTTTATCAGTATTTTAAAGGTCTCGATGAGATCAGCCTTGTCGTGTATTGTTACCCCAATGGCCCCTCAACCGTTCCTGGTATGAGAGCTTAGTTCTGGGATGATTTGTGTCGTTCTATGTTGAACTTAGTCCAAATTTGACCTTTTGAAGGTGAGGTGTGCATGCTTGGCCACTGTAGAACAGTATAGGTGCACTAAGGACTATTGACGCCCTCTTCACTATTCTTACGGTTTAATTGTTTTGTTTTTTCCTTACTGCGGCTCCTACTTTTTGTGTAACTTTCAATGACAGTTGGATCCTAACTCTTAGTTCCTTTCTCTCTTAATCTGCTGCATGGTAGTGTTGTCGATATGCAAGTTGTGGCGCGCATCGTTGTCCCCTACATGGAAGATCTTGTATTTTTAAATATATACAATAAACTATGTAACTAGCTTATCAAGGCTGTAACTTGTGTAGCTAAATTAATTTTGGGGGGTACAGTTCCTGAGCTCATTGTGGCCCCCTAACCTTTTCTACTACCGGTCACAGGATGGGTATGGACGGGGTGCATAATAAATTAACTAAACTAAAAAAAAAATTGGCCAGTTTGACATACATATTACACTCTGTCGGTAGATTTGTAGTTAAGTTTTTATACTACATAAATTTCCATCCCTCTTTCATTCAGTATTGCTTCCGAGGTGTTATTAATTCTGTTGCAAGCCTCAGGACTTTGTATTTCCCTTGATTGAAGGCCAGTAGCCGGTTTCCGACCTTCTGGCTTGAATAAGCGTCTCTTTTTGCGGGTCAGTGTCGAGGGCTTCCTGAAAAGCAAGAAAAAATGCTGTGTCATAGCTCTCTCTCTCTCCTATTTGATTGTTTGGAGGGTAGAAATAGCCTAAGCTACTCTATCCCTTTGAGATGTATTTCTTTTTCTCAATAAACATGCTTGAACTTTGATTGCTGTCACCTTGTTGCAGAATTTGAGTAGGTTTGACTATTAGGATTTTCCTCTACTTAATCAATGTTCATTTTTGCAAACGAACCTCATCTGTTTTAAGTGCTCTATGAGTCTCCTACTAGTTAATACATTGCTGGAAATACTTGTTAATTTGTGAAACGTAGACCATAGTAGTCGATTATGGATTACTCATAGGTGACGACGAAAGTGTTTTTACAAGTTCAAGTTACAGAGAGTTATTGTACACTCAAACACAAAACATGTTTTACACAAATGAATGCACAGTATGTATACTATACACAGTATGTATATTGGTGTGTGGACTGGGAGCATGGCGAGAACCAGTTAGTGTGGAGGAGGCGGAGCGAGGCGGGCAGGGTGGGCTTAGTAAGAGCTGGAGAGAGGTTCAAGGGGATCGGAGAGAAAGGATTGAAGTAATAGACGGGAAGAAGAAGAAGGGATAAGTGGGGTGCGGCTGGTATGAGTTGAAGGATCGGGGGAAGGGAGGATGATCCCATCCAATGTTCCTGACTACCCACCTGAGCACATGCTGAGCGCAGGAGACAAGCTGGACAAGGACAGCCTCTTTCAATTGAGATAAAATAGGATCAGAGAACAGACCCGCTAAGGAAGTACTCGTATGCTGGATGGCTGGTTTACAAGTGGTTTAATAGTGGGTGGTTTAATACTACAAAATTTAAGTAATGAAAGCCACCTCTACCGGTAACTTATAGAGCAAACGTGCCACAGGTATAAAAAGCTATAGGAGCTAGTGCACATACATCAATATGCATGCATTGATGGGCGAGGTATGATGGCTTGTTCCAGCCCAACACCTGGGGCTGGAACAACTATTTGTCCACCTACCAAATACCCCGGGGTACCCACTTGGGTATACAGGCAGTAGAACGGTCCAATCCAGTACCTCTAGCTACCCACGTGGGTATAGAACGCCCCATCCATGGGCTACCCATCTGAGTACATACAGTCAGTAAAACGCTTTCACTCAATGCTTAGCGCAATCCAACTGGAAAGTTTTTTTTTATTAAAGCACTTCATAGACAATATGAAGGGAAACCCTTTAATATTAAAGAGTTACATTGTGTCAAGAGCTAAGTATATTATACTAAAACCCCCACCTCACTGGAGGCATGTGATCAGTAGCCTACACTGGTAAATTTTTGGATGCATTTTTGAGGATAGCCTCAAGAACACGGGAGAGGATAAAGTTCTTGTAAAGCTCATACCTCCTCATACTGGCGGGTCTAAAGGGTCTAATAACTGAACATTCAGTAATGTAAAGTGTGTGAGGTCATGACCCAGTACATATACCCCCCTACCCATCTCGGGCACCCTCATACACCCAATACTCATGTTTGGGAGGCAGGGCCTCAACACAGTGCAGAGAAACCTTGATTGTGTTTGAACTTAATGATACAACATAATGACACCTGCTGAGTTATGAACGCAATACTCAGCAGTGCAGAGAGCGGTAGTTTATTGTGCTCCTCATACTCATCCTGTGAGCGGTAGTTTATTGTGCACCCCATACTCATCCTGTGAGAGGTAGTTTATTGTACATCTCGACAGGGAATATTTTACATTAGCATTTACAACTTAGCTACACACCTGGCAATTAATTATAACAATAGCTACTAACACCTTGCTCCGAAACGTGTATAAATTTCAGTATAATATACAATTCCTGAGTGGACGGAGATTGGCTCATATCTACCAGTTCCATCCGAGCACGATATTACCTTAGCAAGTTACAATACCTTACAGTACTTACAGCCGAGTACCTTAGCAAGTTACAGTACCTACAGTCGAGTACCTTAGCAAGTTACAGTACCTACAGCCGAGTACCTTAGCAAGTTACACGGCTATGTGAATCTACAGACACTGATTTTACTAGGTATACAGTAGGCAAATATGGGATGATGAGTCACAATAACGTGGCAAAATTATGATTTCCAAATCACACATCAGAAAATGAAGAGACGACGACGTTTCGGTCCGTGACCATTATCCAGTCGCATGACTTGATAATGGTCCAGGACGGACCGAAACGTTGTGTTTCTCAATTTCTGATGTATCATTTGGTCATTAAATATGGTATACTTGTCTAGTGATAGATTTGCAGGGCAGTAAGTGAGGAGGGGCGGCAAGCGGTCCCCCTACCCGGCCAGGGGGCGGCCTGGGTGGGACAGGTACACCATCAATGGAGCAATTGAAAGAATAGGCTGGGAAAGTAGAGGAAGAGAAGGGGTGGAGAAGGAAGGGGGGTTGGTGGTCAGTGGGCATGTGCGGGAAACCGGAATAGAGGGGTATAGAGATATGGGCACGCTTGCTGGGGGCTTGGGTTGGGAGGGCTGGCTGGGTTTGGTACACGGGTGGCAGACGGGATTTAAATATGGGTGGTGGTGGTAGGGATGGGAAGGGATTACATGAGATTTTACACGGGATTTGGGTTCATTATTAACAAGATTAAGTACACAGCACTATGCTGCTATCATAATAGAGAGTAATCAATTTGAACGTTAGATCCCTAGTAAACACTTCGATGATGTTAGTGCCTTGATTGAAACTATTGGCAACAAATTCTCTTTTATTATACTTACTGAAACATGGTTGAAAGAGGATACTACTCAACTCTTTAACATGCCTAACTACTCAGCAATTCACAACTGTCGTCAACTTCAGAGAGGTGGTGGCACTGCTCTTTACTACCACCAAGAACTAACATGCCTAAAAGAAATTAGAACTAGAGACTGCTATGGGGAGTATATCTTCGCCAGCTTCAGAGTCAAGGGTGCCGAGTCTGTCCTGTCTGTGGGTGCAGTCTATAGAATTCCCAACACTGATGTGTCTGTATTCAACTCAAACCTTAGAAATCTAATACTTGATAACAGACTGAACAAAAACCACCTAATTATCGCAGGGGACTTTAATATTGACCTCTGCGAGCCAGAACACCCTACTGCTGTTAGCTTCCTCAACTGTATGAATTCCTGCCTCCTCATACCCTTAATCACTAGACCTACTAGAATCACTGATAGCACTGCCACGACTCTAGATCACATCTGGACCAACATAACCTCTCCGCTTACTTCAGGTATAATCACCGATAGCACTACAGACCACTACCCCACATTTCTCTTAACTAACATTAGCAAACCACCTCTAGAAACAAGGGAGTTAAGCTTTAGGCTGCACAATGAAACTGCTATAAACAATTTTATAACTGCTGCTGATAATGTCAACTGGGAGTCCGAATTAGGTAACATAGGGGACATCAACCTAGCAGTGCAATCTTTTCTACAAACAACTCTTAGCCTTTATAACACCCACTGTCCTAGGCTTACAAAACAAGTCACAAGCAAAAGGCTTAACAATCCTTGGCTTACAAAGGGAATACTGAAATCCATTAACAGAAAACACGACCTTGAGAAGAAGTATAGGTTAGGAATTGTCTCCAAAGAATTCTCAAAGAATTACTCATTATTGCTAACTAAGATAATTAGACGAGCCAAAACTAATTACTACGAAGATAAATTTACTCAAATAAAGAGCAACATTAAACAAACTTGGAGCACAATTTCACAAATATTGGGATCAAAGAAATCTTTAAATAACAAACCGACTCTCCTGTCTAATAACGATGGTCAGCTTTCAGCCTCTGATTCTGCTATTGAGTTCAATAGGTTCTTCTCTTCCATTGGTTCATCCCTTGCAAATGATATTCCATCTTCCAGTACTGACATTAAGGACTATCTTACAGGTAACTATCCACAGTCTCTGTACCTAAAGCCTATTAACTCCACTGACGTCAATGAGATAATCCTTTCCCTTAAAACCAAGTCTGGTGCCCTTGAGGAGATACCAACTTTAATTTACAAAAAAGCCTCCAGATCTTTAGCCCCTGCTATTGCTTTGCTCTTCAACAAGTCACTTGAACTCCAAACCTTTCCAGATATTCTAAAAAAAGCGAGAGTAACGCCTGTCCACAAATGTGGTGACCCCACAGATGTTAACAACTACAGACCTATATCAATCCTGCCAAACTTGTCAAAAATTTTTGAAAAACTTATATACAAGCAGCTTTACTCATATCTAGCCAAACTCAATATACTTAGCCCTTGCCAATATGGCTTCAGACCCAAAAAAAGCACTAACGATGCACTTATTAGTATGCTTAACTCGATTCATACAGCTCTTGATAAAAGGAGCTCCCTGTTGGGTTATTTGTGGACCTGCGTAAAGCTTTTGATACTGTCAACCACCAAAACCTTCTTCTTAAACTACATCATTATGGAGTCAGAGGACACTCCCTACAATACCTCGAGTCCTACCTTACTGACAGGCTCCAATATGTTTCTGTGAATAATACAATTTCTCCCACCCTACCCATCAACATTGGTGTTCCTCAGGGCAGCATACTTGGCCCTCTCCTCTTTCTCATCTACATTAATGACCTTCCAAATGCCTCCCAACACCTCAAACCAATTCTATTTGCTGACGACACAACCTTCATTTACTCCAGTCCTGACCCTCTTGCTCTAAATGCCACAGTAAATACTGAGCTAAATAAAGTTCATCTTTGGCTAACTGCCAACAAACTCACCCTTAACATTGACAAAACCTTCTATATTCTGTTTGGCAATAAATCCTCTAGTCTTATAAATCTCAAAATAAACAATACCCAAATTTGTAACAAATTAGATGGCAAATTCCTTGGCATTCTCATTGACCACAAGCTGAATTTCCAGGGACACATTCTAAATATATCAAAAAAAGTTTCAAAAACTGTGGGCATTCTTTCTAAGATCAGATATTATGTACCACGCCCTGCTCTGGTGACTCTCTATTACTCCCTTATCTATCCTTATCTCAACTATGGCATTTGTGCTTGGGGTTCTACTACCCAAAATCACTTACGTCCTCTAATTACCCAACACAAAGCCGCTATTAGAACAATATCCAACTCTGGCCCCAGACATCACTCGGTACCCCTACTCAAATCTCTTAATATGTTAGATATTAAGTCACTGCACATTCTCTCATGTGTATTATACATATATAAAACGCTAAACTATAATGCCAATCCTGATCTTAAAAGCTTCATAGAAGGTTGTAACAGAACCCATGAGCACCACACCAGAAATAAATACAGTTTTGATATTCCTAGAGTACGTCTTAATCAAACTAGAAATGCTCTGCAAATCAAGGGGCCCAGAATGTGGAATGACCTTCCCAACCATGTTAAAGACTGTACCTCTCTCAACCAGTTTAAGATAAAAACTAAACACTACCTAATAAATTCCCTGTAATCTACCTCACTCCTCTATTGTCAACCCATGTCTGTTATTTTCTTTTTTTTTTTTCTTTTTTTTAATCAACACTGTTTGTCAACCTATTGTATTTGTGCTGCTTTTTCAGTCATGTTCCCCCTTTTTTTTTATCTTTATTTGTATTTGTTCTCAACATCTTTTATTCTTTATGCTCAATTAGTATTAAGTTCTAGATATTAATGTTTTTTCTTGCCCGAAACGCATTGCGTAATAGTGGCTTTAGGCATTGTATGTACTAGCTCTATCTATATATCAATCCATTAATGTAACATCACTTGTATGTATATACCTTACCTGAATAAACATCTGAATCTGAATCTGAATCTAATAAATCTGAGGCTATAGAAATTAAAACTAGAGATAGGTTAACCTAGCTATAGTTGGTATAACCTTGCATATAGCATAACCTAGCTATGTGCAGTCCCCGTGGCGTAGTGGCAAGACACTTGCTCCTGCTTCGCGAGCTATTTGGCCTGGGTTCGTATCCTTGTCGAAGTGGATTGACTTGGCGCCAATCCTATACTGTAGGCTCTATTCACCCAGCAGTGAATGGGTACCTGGTTGTTAAACGATTTGGCGGGTCGTATTCCAGGAGAAATTAAGATTAATGACCTGCCCGAAACGCTATGCGTGTTAGTGGCTTTACAAAAATGTAAGAACTCTTGTATATATAAATAAATAAAAAAATCAAATAAAAAAACCTACTTTACCCTTCTCATAGGATAGGTTGTCATACATGGAATGCGAGGTGAGCATATATGGAGTTAGTGTTAGCCTATCATGTTGTGATTATTTTATAGAAAGTATTAGTAAGTTATTTAAATAATTACTACGTTCCAGATATCTCATGACGTTTGATCTAAAATTTTAAATAATTTTAAGCAGTCACAAGTAGAATAAACCGTAAATGCCAAGACATTACTTAGTTTAAAATTCAGCTGGAAAATGTCCTCTAGAACAATTAGGTGGATGGTGGGAGAGGGACCTTTGAGAAGCCGCCGGCTTCCTGTCATCGTCGAGGCCACTGGAGATGTTGTCCCCTCAGGTAAATAACGTTAAATCGTTTGTCCCAACTTTTTTTTTTTTCCTTTTTTTTCAGAGCGCTCAATGTTGGAAGAATCACTAGGCTACAGACAGTTACCTGCCATCTATAATGGTAATGTTATAGCCCCATTCTGGCCATTACTTACATATATTGTCTGGTGGACGTCTTGTGCTCTCCGTTTAGGCATCAGCTCTAAACAGATTATTGCCCTTAATGCTTTCTGCCCTTTAATTTTGTTGTGATTTCTCTTCTGGCAGAGGTATAGTTTCTTGAAGCAGTGTAGTTGCGAGAGAAGATATTGGCCTGCCGTTACATGCAGGGTTGATTACCATATGCCAAAACTCTGTTAAATTGTAAAGCACAAATGAAAAAGATCAAGGCAAATGGTTGGGGGGGGGAATCTTTGACAAGCCACCGGCTTACTGTCCTCGTCGAGGCCCCTTCTTGTAAATATTCGCCATACCATTACACACATATCTATGGTATTCATGCAAAAACAAAAAACTCATTGAAATGTGCATCGATCAGTTAGATTGTTTATAATTGCCATTATGAGATTCATGGTATTTTTTGCTTTTGAAAGCCTATTTTAAAAATAGGCTGGTGTAGAAATAGGCTGGAGAAGCAGGGGGTTGTGCCCCTGATCTTGGTACTGGGTAGTGACAGAGAGACACGGGCTGGTCGGGTACCCTGGGGTCTGGAACAGGCGTGGGACGGAGTTTTGTTTTTTGTATTAGTTTAGTTCATTTATTATGCACCCCCCCCCCCATGCCCATCCTGTGAGGGGATTATTATGCACGTCCTGCCCATCCTGTGAGGGATTATTATGCACGTCCTGCCCATCCTGTGAGGGATTATTATGCACGTCCTGCCCATCCTGTGAGGGATTATTATGCACGTCCTGCCCATCCTGTGGGGGATTATTATGCACGTCCTGCCCATCCTGTGAGGGATTATTATGCACGTCCTGCCCATCCTGTGAGGGATTATTATGCACGTCCTGCCCATCCTGTGGGGGATTATTATGCACGTCCTGCCCATCCTGTGGGGGATTATTATGCACGTCCTGCCCATCCTGTGAGGGATTATTATGCACGTCCTGCCCATCCTGTGGGGGATTATTATGCACGTCCTGCACATCCCGTGGGGGATTATTATGCACGTCCTGCGGGGGATTATTATGCACGTCCTGCCCATCCTGTGGGGGATTATTATGCACGTCCTGCCCATCCTGTGGGGGATTATTATGCACGTCCTGCCCATCCTGTGGGGGATTATTATGCACGTCCTGCCCATCCTGTGGGGGATTATTATGCACGTCCTGCCCATCCTGTGGGGGATTATTATGCACGTCCTGCCCATCCTGTGGGGGATTATTATGCACGTCCTGCCCATCCTGTGGGGGATTATTATGCACGTCCTGCCCATCCTGTGGGGGATTATTATGCACGTCCTGCCCATCCTGTGGGGGATTATTATGCACGTCCTGCCCATCCTGTGGGGAATTATTATACACGTCCTGCCCATCCTGTGAAAGAGTATTATGTACCATTTGGTCCACAGTGCAAACTTCCAAATATACTTTTAATAGAATCTAAGCTGAGCTTAGATCTATAAGTAGATGCAATACAATGCAATATAATGTCTATTCAAAAGAATGTGTACAAAGAACATAGAAATAATGTACAAGCTATAGGGACGGGAGTTATACAATATATGAAGCCCCTATTACACAAAGCGTTTCGGACATAAAAACTATATCTATAGGATCTATCTATAGGAATCTATAGGATTTAATGATTATCAGATCTACAGGTATAGGAATATATAATATTTTATAAATTAGTATTTCTTCAGGAATATATAATATAATATAATATAATATAATATAATATAATATAAATTAGTAGGTCTATAGGAATATATATAATATAATATATTATAAATTAGTAGATCTATAGGAATGTGAGTGTCAGACCACGGAGTAAGAATTGAAACAGGAATTTCCTTAATATTTTCGTATATTAATACATCTTCAGAAGGAATGAAGATTCCTAATATATATTAGTGCGATCTATAGGAATATGCTGATTTTATTAGATGAGCAATACCTATGCTGCTTTTCTTTAATGTTAGACAATAGATAAAACGGCTAATGTAGATACGACTTTGTCTTCGATCTACAAAGGTTTTTTTAAATTCCTGGTCCATTATTTTTCTTTGGCTACTCATATATAGGCTACTCCTTTGGCTATCATGCATTCGCAGGCCAACATGAATTGGTATCTAACTGAAACGGACTCTTTTACCATGATAGGATTGGAGGAATCTTGTGTGAAAAGAAAAAGGTTGTAATTTTGTTGAAGAAACTTGTTTTAAACATGTTTATTTAAACCACCCAATATTATTATACAAAATTTGCTTCTAAAATATCTACAGTAGGATAGGGGTAAATGGAAATATCTCACATTGATAATGTTGTTGTTTTAGATTCAGCTACTAGGAACAAAAAGTTGTAAGTAGCACGGGCTATGGTGAGCCCGTAGTGGACTTACCTGACACAGGAGCGGTGCTGTAACTGTAACATTAATAAATTAGAAGTAATTTTAATAGGACATCAAAGGTATAAATATACAACTCAGCATTCGGGCAGTCGTTTCCCACAGCCGTCATTTATACAAGTGGCCAAATGACCGCAGAATGCTCACTTCGTAACATAAAATGCGTTGAAAATTGTGTGACGAGAGTGACAGGCAACCGTAAGGCAGGTATATAGGCCTATATAGTATATATATCGTCCACACACATATATATATCGTCCACACACATATATATATCGTCCACACACACACACACACACACATATATATATATATATATATATATATATATATATATATATATATATATATATATATATATATATATATACATATATATATATATATATATATATATATATATATATATATATATATATATATATATATATATATATATATATATAAGGATTAGACAGGAATTTCCTTATGTAGTGTACTACTTAATATGCGTCATACCATTACATAGATATCTACGGTATTCACGCAAAAAAAAAAAAAGACGAAATTCCTGTCTTAATCCTTCTTTCGGGGTCTGACACTATCATATATATATCATCATCTGTTCATAGAGGAAGTGTTTAATAGACTTGGATATCTTATAACTTGTTAAGGCACTAGAAGGGCCAGTGACCTATGGGACGACATAATTCATACAAGCACGTGTCTGAGGCCTCCAGGCCGGCACGAGGCCAGCCCAACCGTCACCGCTCAAAGGTAAGGAACGTCTCTACATGCTCGTTCATACGGCCACCGGTTAATTTAAATGTATATTACGTATGCAGACAACCGTCCCCCCTCCCTACTCTGAATTATCGCAATGTAGGGGAAAAAACGTGGTAGCTACACGAGAGAGACGACAAAAAACACATCTATTTAGCATATTCTTAAGTCGGTTTTACTGACTTTATTTCAAAATGTGTAAGCCGTGTGCGTTACACGCGGAGAGGTATGAAACGTATGAGATGTAAGGAAAAAATAGAGTACAGCTCGCGAGATAAATGTGTCTCTTGTACTTAGTTAAATCAAATATGAGCGGGAACAGAATACTGAATTCGGATTTGTTCACAGAATTCGGATTTATCCAAATTCTCGTCCCAAGCTCGTGTATTTACTATATATCGATTTGTATACAAACTAAATTAATATGGTACGTTTTTCTTCAGGTATTACCTGTTATGTCTTTGAATTATATATATATCTGTGTGTATGTATGTGTTTAATATATGTTTATATGGCTGTCTTAGCTAGAAAATTAAAGAAATATATTTAAGACAACGGGACGAGAATGAAAATTATCATTGTTTATTACTTCCTGATGAAACGTCAGCCAATCACAACCCAGCACTTCCTTGTGGTCTGTTCTGGTTGGGTGTTTGATGTTTTCATTCCGTGTCGCAGCGGACTCCAGGACACCGTTTATTTTGGTCGGGGCATCGCTTTGCACCGCAGCAAACATAAATGAAAATCTTTCACTGAAAAGTGAATTGGCGTAAGTGGAGAGAGATCGCGGAGGGTAGAGAGACGAGCGGCGGCCTGCACAGCGTGAGGGGCAGCGAGAGGGAGGCACTAGGGGCAGCAGGAGGCACTGACGGCGGCCCCGGCGGCGTCCTGGTCACAGATTGTTACCCCCGGGGAAAGTTTTAATAGCTGTGGAGCTATTAAATAGCTATTATTAATAGCTGTGAAGGAGGTAGTGTGGCGGTGTTCTTCCCTGGCAGCAGCAGCAGCCTCCACGTGGCTGTCTGGCCCCTCGTCACGCCGCCTACAACACCAGCTGTATCCTACAACACCAGCTGTAGTGTTGATGTGTCGTCACTGAGGCCAGTTGTCTGGTGGTAGCTGTAGAGAGAGAGAGACACGTGTAGAGTTTAGCAGTGTTGCAGTCAGTAAGTATTGTGGTGATGTGTGTGCAGGTGTTGAGGTGGGCTTCCTTCTCTTGTGCTCAGGCTCGCTAGGTCTCTCACCACCGAGCTGCCGCAGCACCGGCGGGTTCATGCCACAGTCACTATGCTTAGTCTGGATGATATCAGGCTATATGGGGGTTTGGACGAAAGTTATTTTTCTAGCAATCATTCTCTCATTATACAGCTTTTTCTGTCTATACGTCTATGTATTTTCTGTGATGTTACGTACAAGTCCATATAGTTCCTTCTGCATCCTGTATATACTGTATATATTCCTTGTCATGGCATGCCTACATTCTCGGCATGTTCCAATCATTGTCAGGTATCTTTGGATTTCCCACTTTTATTAATATATATTGTAGAATAATCCTTTTTTTTTTATTTTTATGTATGAAATGCCTAGAGATTGTCCATTTCTGTATTTTTAGAGCAATGCAATTTTCACTGCTTCTTGTCTTTATAAATCTGTATTGTGCAAGTCTACAGTAGTATTTCTGTTTTGTATTTTGTAGTTTTTTTTGCTTGTGAAAGAAATATTGATATGCTGTATTAAGAATGAAGGACAAAAATGTTCCATAGTATTACTAAAAACTACTGAGAAATTTTTAGGCTTGTGTAAATGAGGAAGAAATCAAACTTTTTCTGGTTATAAT
The DNA here is from genome assembly GCF_040958095.1 of Procambarus clarkii. NCBI lineage: Eukaryota > Metazoa > Arthropoda > Malacostraca > Decapoda > Cambaridae > Procambarus > Procambarus clarkii. Next base: position 16,255,368 of record NC_091235.1, read on the forward strand.
ATTGGTAATGAATGTAGAGCATGAATAATTTTATTTTTTACCTGACAAAAGCTTGTTTTGTAATGAAATAGGTCAAATAGGTGGGGCATGATCTCATTGCAGTTTATCTGTGCCTTGTTGACTCATTTGGCATCACTCGCCATCTGTTTGTGCTTTATTTCATTAAAAAATTCGCTTCTTTCTGAGTAAAGTTTTGCTTATTCACGTTCTACTTTTATTACAAATGTCATAGTAAGAAAACTTATATTTTGTCCTTTTACATTGGCACCTCGATTAACGAGTTTAATCTGTTCCGGCACCGAGCTCGTCATGTGGAAAACTCGTCTTGCGAAACAACAAAAAAACTGTCATAAAAGGTGTCCGAGAACCAGCGGAAAAGCTCGTTAGTAGAGACAAATGTTCTGTGAGTAGCTTGATTGTTTACTCGAAATGCTCGTAGATAGAGCCGCTCGTTAATCGAGGTGCCACTGTATGCATAATTTTAAGATGTTTTGGGTAGTTTTTAGTAATTGTACTGACCCGATAGAAGTGCCATTCTCACTGCAGTTTAAAGATTAAGGTTTTTGGCAATATTCTTAGATGCTGTAAACTTGGTTTGCATTTGTAATGTAATGGTCATCTTTATATTGTTGAAGCATATATATTTTTATTAATACAGTAGAAGGCGCCTGCACCCCAGTTCTTATGTAATAAAGATAATAAATAATGACTGAATAATCATCAATTCTTGTATTTCAGTGCCTGACGGAGAGACTTCTCAGTGTGTGGAAACTACCCGGGTATCAAATAAGGGCATCCCAAACCAAGGGAATTGTCCTGCAGCATCGAAGCCAAGTGCTGACGAGTCCAAAGAAGAGGGTTGTGATGAAGCCAATGGCATAGTACTATTAGAAGACGGAAATTATACGTCAAAACAAGACTGTACCTCAGACAATGACAATATAGCTAAAGAGTGTGATAATTTGCTTTCTGAGAAAGACGTACCTTCAGGTGATTTCGGTAATAGTGCTCAGTCACTGAATAGCACTGCACAAACGACCAAAGAATCTCACATCAAAGTGAAAGAAACAAACATGGCTGAAACAAAGCATAACAGACAGGTAAAGTAAATTTTGTATTGAAATGCAGTGCATGAACTGTCATGTGTATGAAGACATGTACAGTATTTGAAGAGTAATGATAGTACCGTCAGATTTGTTCTTGACTCGTAATTGAGAATTCTGGGTTCAGATTCCAGGCGGGACAGAAATGGTTGGGCGCATTTCCTATCATCTATTGCCCCTGTCCACCTAGCAGTAAACAGGTACCCAGGAGTTAGTCAGCTTGTTGTGGGATTTCATTATATGGTTGCAACCCCCACAACAATGAATTATATGGTTGAGAGGATACTGACTCTGTAGTGCAGTACGGTATTGTGATGTACTTTTTCTTCTTTCTTCCTGGTCGAGCCAGACTACTTTTGCTGGCAGACATCTTTTCTTTTAAATAATTAAATATCAAAGAAAAACTTGAGAAGTTCTGTCAGCTGGGAATCGTATATACTGTGTTTAATTTCATAAATTGGGAATGATCACTGCATAGAATTGATTTGGGTCCCTATGTTTTGAAGATGGATTACAGTGCCTTTGCCAAAGAGTTGAGGACCATGGTACTTTGTCTTGCCCTGTTGACTTGTTAGGCTTTCATTTTTCCATTTGTTTAATAATTTCCTCCAAACTAATAACTTAGTAATTCAACCTGTCTTCATCATTTGCATAATTTGTTCAGATGTAGGTAAAATATCAAGTTTTTCTCTCAAGAAATACATAGACTGAGTACTTATTTAGAATTCTGCCAATTACTTTATCAGTTACTTTACCTAACTTGTTTTTCAATGGACCATCTATGTCCTTGTCAATTCTATATGAACCTAGGAATAGCCAAGCTTTATGTCTTAAGTTTGATATTGATTACTGATAGAATCTCTTATAATTGAAAACTGCAGAATTTGATTTTCTCCACAGCAAAAGAAGGACAAAAAGAGAAAAGATAGAGATTCTGGAGTTGAAGCCATTTCTGCTGCACTCAAGGCTCTTCCGGCAGAACAACAGGTATCAACGCTACTGGCCAAATATGCAGAACTTGCCGAGGACAATAGGCACCTGCAGGTAAAATGACTTGAAGGCCTCCCAAGTACTTCTTTATATATATATATATATACACATATAGAGTAGGCTAATTTGACTGACATATAGGTACAGCATTTGTTCAGGGCTGAGGTAATGTGATCTGTTGCATATTACGAAGGATAACACACCTACTTGTGAAGAAATACATGGGGCTTCGTGAATCTAGGTCAAGGTGAGGTGCTGCGTGGAAATAATCTTTTTGATTTATTTTCATTGTTTTTCACTTTTATCTTGTTTTTTGTTCTACCAAGTTATATTGATGTGTTAAAGGTGATGTTCATTATGTATAACTTTGAAAATATATGTACAGATAGGTGTATAAATGTATGCAGACATATATTTATTCATACTAAGATATAAATAAATACTGTATAATAATTCCATTCTATATGTAACTGCAAATGTGATTTCTAAGTGTATGGTTTGTGTCTGTGCAGGGTAGTGTAAAGTCTGTCGAGCGTCAGCTGCAAGTGTTGCAGAAGGAGAAGGACCAGATGGAGTCGGAACACACCAAAGTAATCCTTACAAAATCGAGATTGGAGTCACTCTGTCGTGAATTACAAAGACAAAACAAGGTTATTAAGGTATGTGCTGGCAAAGTCTGGGTTATAAAATAATAAAATTGGAAGAAATACAGACATAGGGTCTCATGCAGATGATGATGTCACAATAACATGGCTGAAAAATGTTGCCCAAACCACACACTAGAAATTGAAGAGACGACGACGTTTCGGTCCATTATCGATAATGGTTCTGGACCATTATCATGCAGATTGTGATGAGATGAGGGATGCAAGGGCATTAAGAAGGCAAGAGAGAGGTGAGATGGAAACTTGCCTCGTTCGTCTAATCACAATCGGCTTGAGAATGGTCCAAGACAGACCGAAATGTTGTCATCTCTTCAATTTTTTGTGTGTGGTCTGGTCAACATAGGGGTCTCATGAAGGCATGTTAGAGCAAGTGCTGAGACCTGTGTGTGGAAGCAAGATAATGTTGCAGTATGAACGTAAAAAGATCTGCCCATTTGAACAGGAGAAATTAGAAGCATGCCATGTTAGAATACTCGTATATAAAATAAGAATGAAAATGTTATGGATTCAAAAATTTGACAAATTGCAAATGCATTGCTCAACTTTGGGCATTTTGAGTGAATTATACAAGGGTGAAGTGAGTAAATGTGAGGGGTAAGTGATGGAGAGGAAAGACAGGATGATGATGAGTGAGTGAGGAAGTGGGTATATTAAGTGTGGACAGTATACTGTACAGGATATGGTGATAGACAAAGCTGGTTGGCAATGTTTTGCAAAGAGGGAGTGAATGTATGGTATTTGTGTGTACTGTACATGGCAGCTCATGAGGACACCAGGTCACATGAAACAGTGGGATGCTTCGGTGGATGACTGTAGAAGTGTAATGACTTGTTTAGCTGTGATACTATATAATGTGGACGATATAAGAACTGGATGAGTGTTGTTCATTATTGCAATGACTGTACTGTATCTATAACCTTATTTCACTATACTGTATGTCATCCATTTTCTGAGATACCACATACGATGAAGCTTGAGCAACATTCTGGGTTAAGGAATCTGACGAGAAGATGTTTACGTTTATTAGATACATTCTTTAGATCATTTAAAAATGTCTCGGAACATTTATACCCATCTTGTTTTAATTATGTATATTCTAAATTATATACTATAGATGGAATATTCAGTTTACTTTAAGGTAATATTGTACACTATGAAAAGGAGGGACAATTCAGTTTCTTATGAAAAAGTTGTTATTCTTTAATACAGTACAGTACCTCCTGTTTGTCTTCTACAGGATGAAAATTTGACTCGGTTACGAGAAGAAGAAGAACGGAGGAAGGAAGTGTCAGCCAAGTTCAATACTACCTTGTCAGAAATATCTAACTTGATGAAGGAAAATGCTGACAAAAACACGCAACTAAGAGACGAGAACCAAGACATGGCTGGCCGACTGCAAGAACTAATCAAACAATATGAAGAAAGGGAATCGGTAAGCAATATTGTTTCTTCAGCATTATGGTGCTTAATTATCTTTTTCTTCTTCAGCTTCTTGATTGTCATATGTTTTGTTGGGCAACACAGTTTACATGTCATGTAAAAGGAGGTTTTCACTGGTAATTAAGTTCCTTATTGCTTATGTGAATGGTACTTAAGCAAGGTAAGAGATGCTTTTATATATTGTAGAATTTTACAACAAAATATTTTCAGCAAGCAACTGTTTGTAACAGTAAATTTTGCTGTAATTGAAACATGGCTAAACGTTTTTTGCTGTATAGTATTTAATAGTTTTGGTGAAAAAAAAAAAAAACATTAGTCTCCTATCGTAGGGGACTGGAAAGCTATTATGCCTATCGAGGTTTCCTCCTAGGTCAACTACTGCTGTCCTTCACCATGAAACCCATAACACTTGCATAACTTCCAGATACGTATTTACTGCTAGAGAAAGAGAATGAATCAGGTGAAAGGAAGTGTGCACAAAATATGTCTTGTCTTGCTGCACAAATCAAACCCTGTTTAGCTACAGTTTGCCAAATTTTCCCACTGATTTTATCTTCTATTATTATTATTTCTTGGCTGTACCACACAAATGCTTAAAGCAAGGCCCTACTATTCCCATGGACTGGAAGACTCGTTGCCTGGTTCTATGTAGTCATCCTTGCTGATGGTGGTGGTGGCATAGAAGCGAATTACAATTCCTCAATTGCCCTCATTATTGTTTAGAATTTTTGCTGTTAAATATTGATACATTTTCAGTGTCCTAAACCTCCACATGGTACCGTGTATTGGGGTATTTTGAAAAGATTAACAGGATATGGGATCACACTGGTTGATACCTGGTTGATGGGGTTCTGGGAGTTCTTCTACTCCCCAAGCCCGGCCCGAGGCCAGGCTTGACTTGTGAGAGTTTGGTCCACTAGGCTGTTGCTTGGAGCGGCCCGCAGGCCCACATACCCACCACAGCCCAGTTGGTCCAGCACTCCTTGGAGGAATAAATCTAGTTTCCTCTTGAAAATGTCCACAGTTGTTCCGGCAATATTTCTTATAGGCCCAGACCGGAGTGCAAAATTTTCCTGGGGGAGAACATGATATTTCCGTAAAAGGCGACCAAGAGATCGAAAAGAAGTGTTTGCTTCTGTGCCTTATTTTTAATATAAAAAATATTAATATAGATAATATATTATCCAGATTCTTTATTAATTAAGAGAGCCATTCATACAACTCCAGTGTATATTGCTGGGATATATGAATTGTTTAATCACAACACTCTGTGTCGTGTTACCTTTCAGCACGTGGATAAAATGCTGCAGCAGAAAGATCTTCAGTGCCAACTGTTGGAGGCAAAGATGGCAAAACAACAAATTGAGGTGACTGAGGATAAAGAAAAGATGCTTATTGAAAAGAAAGGTCTCTTGGAGGTAAGGAAATACTTGTATGAGTAATAATTTTAGTACTGTATTGATTAATCTGAGCCATAGATCATCTTGTTGAGCAAAATTAAATGCTCAAAATTAAATCAAATTAGTAAATAACAGTACTGTATTGTATAAGCTCGGTTATCCAAAGCCCCTTGAACTGGATATTTGGGTTATCGGGGCCAAATCACTCAGGCACTTAAAGCTTAAGTCAGCACTGTACAGTTATAACTAACTGTTAATATAATTGTATTCTGTCATATTCTGCTCAAATTTGAGTTATATAAATAAGAAAATTTAGGGAGTCACATCCTTATCATTATTTTAAAGTAAATGTCATTGTAGGTAAAATACTGTGAAAAGAGCAAGGGACATTGTGGATGATAATTTGTATTTATTAAATAGCTCAGTTCCTTGATTGTTTCCAAGTCCTAGCATATCCTGCAATTTTGTTTAATTGGTTGTTACAGGAAGTTGCCTCTTACCAGCATAAGACGCAGCAAATGTCCATGAACGAGATAAGCCTCCGTACGCAACTTAACTCGTATATGGAGAAGTATGAAGATTTCCAAAATACTCTAGACAAGTCAAACAAGATTTTCAATACTTTTAAGAAAGAAATGGATGAGGTAAGGACTTTGATTGTAAATATACTTAATATGTTGTTGGCTGTAAACTAGAGTGTTATATAGCCAAACTGGCTTTTCATATTTACTTGGGTTAAAATATCATACTATCTAAGGGGTATCTGGGTATCACTCACTGAAGTACAACTGTTTATACATTAACATGTACATGACCTGATATTCAGCCTCTTGAAGCTGAGAGTATATATTGAGATTATAATTGTTTAAAGAGTACAATACAAATTACTCTTACTAGAACAATGAACTTGCAGATCACTCTTCCCACCTGTATGAGAGTTTACCAAGTAACATACATATATAATGTGTGTATGTATGTATGTATTTACTATTTTGTATCTGCAGAATCGAGTTATTACCTCTTGGACCTAGCCTTTCTAACCATTTTATTTTTCTTCTGTTATTTGTACTACATATATTTATCTTTAACACATACACACATCCTCAGGAAGCAGTCTGTAGCAGCTGTCTAACTCCCAAGTATTTATTTACTGGTAGGTGAACAGTGGCATTAGGGTGAAAGAAACTTTCCACTTGTTTCTGCTTCCGCCGGGGATCAAACCGAGCCCTTTGGACTACAACCCTAGAGTACTGTCCACTCAGCCATAACGTGTGTGTGTGTGTGTGTGTGTGAAAAAAAAAAAACATATATATGACAATGTCAGACCACGAAGGAAGAATTGAAACAGGAATTTCCTTAAGTACTTTTGTATTTAATAATACATCTTCAAAAGGGTGTATGTATTATTAGCACCCTTTTGAAGATGTATTATTAAATACGAAAGTACTTAAGGAAATTCTTGTTTCCATTCTTCCTTTGTGGTCTGACACTCACATTTTTCATCACATGTTAATTTTTGTGATTTAAACACACACATAGTATAGTACTGTATACATGTATACTATACATGTACTTGTTTACCAAAATGAGAGATAACTGATAAGAGATTACCAAGTTTCTCTTCAAGTGACAAAGAGACACTTATGCACCACACTATCCCCCTGATAAGCACAGTTTATAAAATAAACGATAAACAGGTTTTGGTTCTAGTATTCGAGTCAGTGCTAGCAAATGTTTCTCAAGTGTTTAGTACAACAATAAAAATATTTGCATTTTTTTTTCATATTGCAGATGACGAAGAAAATCAAGAGACTTGAAAAAGAGACCAAGACTTGGAAGGAACGTTGGGAAGGTGCAAACAAGGCTCTGTTGAACATGGTGGGAGAGCGAGCCGAGCTAGAGAAGCATCTTGATACACAGACCAAGCAGAATGTACAGTTACAAAACCTCTGCAGGGCACTTCAGCAGCAGCTAACTGAACTCAGAATCAAAGATAAAGGTGAGAATCATGAGGATGACATTTGTTAAAAAAAGATCATTACTACTGTACCATGTAAATAATCTTGTAAGAAAAACATATGGTTCCCAATTATTTGATTATTATATATGTATATTTTTGAGTGGTGGCTGTATTTGTTATTAAATTATAACTTGAGAATACCTAAATGGTGAGTAACTTCAATAATAAACATGTTTACATATAATTCAGTGTGCTGTGTTAATAGTAGATGGTGTAATTCATCTGATAGTTACTTTGGCAACTAGCGGTTTCCACTGTTGTCCCTATGTACATAAAATCTTGGCAGTGAATTAGCAAATACACATTGATGGAACAAGGGGACACTAGATTTAAATGTACATACTGTATGATAGAGACTAAAGTGTTCAGAAGCATGTATTCCAGTTGATTGAAGGTTGAGAGGCTGAACCCTCACATGTATGGTGCCTGACGTGTCATGGGGACTTGATCTAATCCAGGAACACAAAGTGCAGTCGAGAGGGCTTATGAAACCCCCCCTCTTCTTCATGTCTTGAGTCACAATGTTTGGAATAGTTTTATTTGCATCATCCTGCTTAACCTTGAGCAGTAGTAAGAAAGTTCAGTCACACAAATTGCATGTAGAGAAAACACCAAGTTGAGAATCTACTCTTGACTTGGTATTTCTCACTTAGTTGTTAGCACTTTGTGCTTGCATCAAACACCCACATAAATCAATAAATTTGTTTTTAATCTTTACAGCGTCTCAAGCAGAAAACAATACGAAGTCACAAAAAGGTACATTGAATGAGAGCAAGGAGGAGAAGAAAGTGACTTTGAAACCAGTAACTACAGAATCAACTAAAGCAGAAGATGAGGATAGCAGTACAAGTATCACTGTTAATCATAATCCTGCTGAAGAAGATCCTGTAGCCTTTGTGGCATTAACAGACGAGTCTCCCGCTGAAGCCATGGAGGAAGAGATTATTGTGAAACCCGTTAAAGAGAAAGCTGAACCATTAGTGTCGAATAACTTTGATGAGGTTGATTGATGGGTTTGAGATTGTGTTAAATACTAAACAATAGTACCCTATAGTCTGTTTTATTTGGGGCACCAAAGTCTATTATTACAGATTATAAAATTGCGCAAGTTTGTATCAGTTATTTTAGCTTTTAGTGCGTGAAGTCTAGATAAAGTTTTTTTTTTAATTTCATCAATAATGTTCATTGCTCTGAAACATGAACTCTTAACAGTCATTAGAGAAATCTTACCTCTTCCCTTCAAAAGTTACCTCTTGCACCATTTACATCAGATTGTTAAAATTCTTTTGTAATTGATTTTTGGAGGCAATGAGTCGCAATAACGTGGCTTAAGTATGTTGACCAGACCACACACTAGAAAATGAAGGGACGACAACGTTTCGGTCCGTCCTGGACCATTCTCACGTCGATTGTGGTCCAGAATGGTCCAGGACGGACCAAAACGTCGTCGTCCCTTCACTTTCTAGTGTGTGGTCTGATCAACATTGATTTTTGGACTTCACAAAATGAAAGGTAAACTACTGTAAATGTTATTTACTAGTCACATGAAAATCTTCAAAAAGGTACATTTAATAATTTTGATTAATGGCAAATTTTTTTCCCTACAAAAGTTTCATTGAAATTATCTTTTGTTTTATTTGGGCTGTCCTTCAGGTGTGCCTGTATATTGACATGTTTTGCATGACTATTTCTTCCCTGAAAATCTCTCTCATCGGTTTTCTCTGCATAAATTTTGCCGCTGATTCTGTTCGGACTTGATAATGGTCCAGGACGAACTGAAACATCATCAAATCTTTTATCTTCAGATTTGTGGGTTGGGTGTTTAATTTTGTCATGTTATTGTAACTTATTGTCTGCATCTGATTGTATGGTGGTCTTCAAGTTGTGTATAAGTAAAAAAAGAGTGATGTTATTTATATTACACACAGAAATCACAATAGCGTGATGTATCAAATGAACAAATCCACAAGGGCCGTGACGAGGGGTTTGAACCTACGTCCGAGAGGATCCCAGACGCTGCCTTAATCGACTGAGCTACGACATGGTAAAAGAATCGCAACCGGGAAATCATCCTGATTTATCAACGGATCCTGCAGTCTCTCCGAGACACAAACCAGGGTTTTACGCAATTCTCCTATGCACTCGAGCTATGTCAATAGGCTGTTTTACCTCTTTGTCCTTCATTACACGGTTGATTTCCCAGTTGCAATTCTTTTACCATGTTGTAGCTCAGTCGATTAAGGCAGCGGTCTGGGATCCTCTCGGACGTAGGTTCGAACCATCGTCACGGCCCTTGTGGATTTGTTCATGTTATTTATATCTTTTTAGTAACTGTAGTTCAAAATTTATATATAATCCAAGAACTGCATAGTATTTGCTGGGTTTTGTAGGTTAAAAAAAAAAACATAAGTGAAAACTTTTTGGAAAGAGGGCAAAATATACTGTATTTGTCTTTATGGGAAACAATGTGGCTATGCAGACTGTACGTCTCAATAATATGTTTGAAAACTAGACACCCAACTCTCATATTTGAAGAGAAAGGAAACAAGTGATGACACTGGTCTGTCCTGAGCCATTATAAAGTCTACCGAAACGTTGTCACTTCCTTTCTTTTTAGATGTGTGGGTTGGGTGTCCGTGCCTAGTTTTGTTCATTGTTCCTTGATGAAGCGGCTGCAACTTGGCATTATTAGTTCTTATTAAAAATTAATAGTTCTCTGAATTGAGAACCTTCTTAATTTAGGCTAGCATATAGGTCAGTGAAAGGTTTTGTTCATAAATGTTATTTTATTTTTGAATTGTTATTTTACTGATATTCCTCACCATGTTCCGTTTGAATATCCAACATGAAAAGGCTTTTTTTAGGCACACTTTGACTAACCTTCTCCCAAATTGGGCAGAACTTTTAGAAACTAAATACTGTGTTACACCACAATTTATAAAAATGAACAGCATTAATTAAGGTAAATGCATTGGTAGGCTAGGAAACTTGTGTAATCAAAGAACTGTGATCTGTTAAGCAAATCCCGAAAAAGGTCAGGTCTTTGAGTATGGGATGCTGTAGAGTTCATTATTACAAAACTAAAGTATGTGTCGAAGGAGTGGGCACAATATCCAAGAGTGGTGTCGGCTCGACGTTAATTTAACATTATTCGGTGTTGAATTGGCTCTTGGATATTGTGCCTACTGGGTTGCAGTGTATATGTCAGGAGACTTGTCAGTTATATGGGTCAATAGGCACTTATTTATACCACACTTGTAGTGTACATCAAGATGCTCATCACTTATCTGTTCCATGTTCACTTAGTCTGTGCTAAACAAAAACATGCAATAGAACACTATACAATTCAAGTATATCAATTATACTTAAATCTTGAAGCATTTACTTGTACTTCCTTTATTTTTCTCAGGGTTTTAGTTTCACACACACACACACACACACACACTGTATATCCTATGGTGTGAAAATGGTTGAAATTAATTTTGTTGTTTTGATAAAACAGATTTTTTGATTGTGCAAGTTTTCTACCCCATGCCTCCCAAGAAATGTTTTGCCTCTGTCCTAATCATCATTGTGTTCTGGCATATTCATTTCATTCGTTTTATTTTCATAGTTATTTCATAATGCAATTAATTCCTTAGTTTTTAAATTACTTTTGAAATGATTTTTTTAATTGTTTTGAATTTTTTCACTGAATGAGATGTTGAATCAAATTGTGTAACGGAAATGTGTTTCACTGGATTTTGGAATAAAAATAAGTTTGAAGTGCTTGTAAAATTTCAGATCCAGATTGTTTTCAAATAATAATTGCACATATGGATGAGAAAGTATAAATGTATCAACTATCAACCTCAATGGTTGTTCAGAGCACAACCATCTATATTCTTCTTGAATTCTTATACAGTATCATTTAGAATTTAGAGTTCTCATACAGTATCATTTACAATAGTCGCAAGGGCATTGTCATGAAATAGTTATGTGCCTTTAAGATCCTGGTAAATCCATGCAGTCTGTCATGTATAAGTATTACTTATTAGACTATTAGACTAAGTTAGGCAACCATGGTAAATCCAGTGTGTCAGGACACTGAAGCAAGACAAAGTTGATTCATATAAATGGGATTTCTTGTGTCTTTGTTTATGTACATGAGTATAGTTCCCCATATCTTCACTACAACTACATTTAAGTATTTCAAACATAAATTGGACAGTAGAGTGGCGGGATGATTGTTTGTTGAGAGCACAAAGTGCTGGCAATGATGTAGAGAAACACCAAGGTTTGAATGTACTGTTTTTTTTTTTTTTTTTTTTTTACTTAAATTTACACAGTGTACTTTGATATTGGTGTTACTCTGTTGGGTAGTGATTGTATGGAACTGGTAGTCGTGTAGTCTTGATAATCTCGGAGGAGAGGTTAGGTTCATTACACACACGCTGGTCAGGTTCATTCAGCATTAGTGTATAACCGAGTGTTTGGTCACCTTTAATTTAGTTTAACACTCGGATACATTTAATAAATAGGGTTGCATCTTGGGAATGAACAGGGCAATAACATGCTTTGAAGATGGACAGTGTGTCTAAACATGGAGGTGACCACTAATTTAGGTTAAGCTAGTTTGTGGTGTATAATCTCAAATCCACTATTCATTGGTAATTTATATCACTTTGTGGTGCAGCTTTAAACTTAAGAATGGGTGCCCAATTGAGTCAATACCACCTTGGTCTTGCACTGCGCTATGAGTGAAGTGACAACCTGATCCTACTAAGGGGCACCAACCTTTAACTCTCTCCCATTCCTCTTAAAAAAAAAAAATGAATGGTAGAGAGAGATTTCCTGGTCTATTAGGAAGTCTTCACTATTCACTTCTGTTTGCTTTTCCTAGCTGTCTAAATTGCATATCCATCCATTGTTCCTGTTAATTTTTTGTATTAACAAAATCATTATCAGCGATAATCAAGTCATAAGGCAGTATTGCTTTTAAATTAATCTAATGAGATTTTGTGGTTTTCCTGAATGTTTTGAAAGAAATACTGTATGTGAATGTGTGTACATTTTAGTACAAGTTATACAGATTTAATTTTCTTGTTTATGCTACTGTAATATTCAAGACTAAAATATATTCTGGTATATTTATTTTTATTACATCTGGTTTAAATAATTGAATGTGTAAATATTTTAATACATTTTTCAATTGAGTTTACCAAAAATAAAAAAGTTACTTCTTTATGTATATAACAGATTGCAGGGATATGATGCAGCTGTTATTTGTGTTGATTAAGGTACCATAACTGAATACTGATTAAGGTACCATAACTGAATACTGATTAAGGTACCATAACTGAATACTGATTAAGGTACCATAACTGAATACTGATTAAGGTACCATAACTGAATACTGTATACAGTTACCACTGTTTACAAGTCCGTAAAACCTGATATTAAGAGACCTTGATATTTTACGAGCTTCTTATGCAACTAATTGTTTTCATTTGGTTACTCAAATTGATGATAAATCTGGGTTTGTAAGCTTTTGTTTATACATTTTTGCTATATAGCTGAAGATATGAGATTGAGCAGCTTCTTGCGTAATCATCTTGTTATAATCTTTGTAGCTTATTTCTTACTGTATTTTAAAGCAGTTGTTTGAAAATAACTATATTTTGGAGTGTGGCAGCTGCGTATTACGTGTGGCATGTTATTCTTGTTTGGTAATTTATCAGCATCCCTGGTGTTCAGTCGGGTATAGATGCATATATGGAACATACCTGTACATGATATAAGGTGTTACCATCTTGCATTACTATAGTTCATTTATGTTTATTATGGTGTGCTACAGATTTGCTCTAACATACTGTAATTGTAATATTTTGGTGGGTATTTATGAACTAAAGATATTTATAAAAAATAAGTATTTGGAGTCTGTGGATAGTATTCATTAATTACTAGTATAATTTTGAACTTGTACTGATTATTAATAAGAAAATAAAAAGGTATGTATGGTGATCTTAAAGATCCTCTTGACTGTAATACATACTAGGTCAAAAGGCCCAAAATTAACCTTTATTAATGTATTTCAATATTAGGTGCCGTAATACTGTATAATGAAACTGAAAGATCTGATAATAAAAAAGTATTTAACAGATGTATTAACCTTATTTTAACACTTCTACAAGGAACATTCATTTTTTATTGTCTGCAAAAGTCGTGCTTCTGAAGTGCATCAGTACCGAGAGGGGAAGCTGAGCTATTGGGAGCATGTGAAGGTTCCAACCCGTTCTCGCAAATTTGTAAAGTCAATATTGACTCATTAACTACGTGCATAGGTGATATACTAAACATAATAGATACCCTTAAAAAGATTCATAGAAAACACCGACCTTACCTAACCTTGTTAGTATCTTAAGATAAGCATCTTATTGCTTCGTAATTACAATTATTACTTAACCTATACCTATTATAGGTTAGGTAATAATTGTAATTACGAAGCAATAAGATGCTTATCTTAACATACTAAGTAGGTTAGGTAAGGTCGGTGTTTTCTATGAATCTTTTTAAGGGTATCTATTATGTTAAGTATGTCACCTATGCACATATTTAATAAGTCAATATTGACTTATTAAATTGAAGGTTCAGGGGGTACTAAAGGAATATATTACTTGATACGTAACCAAGTGTTACTCTTATGCCATTGTTAAATTTTATTTGCGCTTGCCATGAAGTCCAGCTTTGAAAATGAGGTTTATTTAGTATGTTCTTATTTAGGTTGTGGGTCGAGGATGTAGACTACTGTACTACACTTACCTGCCATCCGCTTGAAGATCACGACAAGGGGAAGCCCCTTTCCCCCTTTCCCCTGCCATGACATGGCAGTGTTTATTGCCCTTTATAGACATGAAGGTAAAATTAAGTAATGACATCATTGACTGTACATACAGCGATGGTGACTCCAGCATTTGTACTCGTGCAGTGATGGAGAGGTTAAACCCTTCCATGCAAACTGCAAGTTTTCAAGAAAAAATAAGAAGTCATGCAGCAATAATTCTGAAAGATATAGGGGGGGGGGAGGACTACAGTAAAGCAAATGTATATCAATATAATTTTGTTAGCGGTGTCAGCTTTCAGAAGTTGATAAGACAGAGTAGCAGGATATTGGAAATAGTGTTGAGCCGGATACCCAAACGTGAAGTTTGACACCTTCAGTATGCACACACAGGTAAGAACAAGAGGAACCTGAGCCAATAATGATGACTAGTACATTCCTGCAATATGAAAGAGAACCCGCTCTTATAGTGAGAGCAACATTGTTGTTTTATCATACTCTTGTACTTAATAGTATGAACAATTACTATTATTGTTTCCTGCCTTCGTAGTTATCAGTGTGTTTTTGTATATGCGCAGAGGAGCAGTGATGCGCCACTGAGGTGTTCCCGGGCCGAGCCGGCCAAGACTCTCCATGTTTACCCAAGCTAGCTCGAGGCTGACAGACAGTCTTAACAAAAATCTGATATATCCAGTGAGCTCTACAGCTTAATTGCTATTCAAGCATCTGTTAATATAAAGTCCTCTTGTTAAATATAATTTTAGCATGTGGTAAACCGTTGTGTAAAGAAATAGGTGTACAAGTGCGTGTTGGTAAGCTGAGAGAGATGTGTAAACTGGTGAACAGACATGGTAAACACCAGCTCTGGTACCCTCCCACACACACACGTTGTCTGCTGTCCTCGGTATTTGGCGCCGTTTTTTAACATGTTATTCTATTTACATTACAGACAGCCGCTGATGTTCCTTTTGAGACATAATTGTTGCTCTTTTCATGCTCAACTTTCTAGTCTTGGGTAAGGTTACAGAATGTGCGCTGGTTCGCACTGTTCATCTAAGTAACAAATTAAAACAAATGATGAACTAGTTATCAAATTAGTTTGCATACAGCGGCATGTAGTGTAGGTTCCCTCAGTTGTTAGGGACCATGACCCTTTGCTTTTGCTTGTCGAGGTCCCTTCCCCGCCCCTCCCCCCCCAGACCAACTACCGACATTGTCCAGGATGTAGCCCAAGACAATTGCCTAACTTGCAGGTACCTATTTACTGCGCAAGATTACAGCTTGGGCTACAAGATTAAGACAAACTCATTGTGGCAGAACCGTCTTGAGGTTCATGTGTGGATGTCCCGCCTGACAGCAGTACAACCTTCTGCTCCCCCACACGAGCCAGCTCCGGACACCACCAGCTGACTCACTCCTACGTACCCACCCTGATCAAAACGCGTCACTAAAATACCCAGTTATTCCTTTACTTCCGTCCCAATCTTTCCACAAATTCCATCTGGTAATCTCTTGTTATCTGATTATCTGTGATTAGAGAGCAACGGTGCTGGAGGAGGTCCGACGTCTGTGACGTGTCGCTCTCGCCTTGAGAAGCGCTGTGGAGCGGCAGTGTGAGAGGAACTGCCCTGACGAGCGCAACCTCCAGTGTGTATGTTGAGTGCTGCTGTGTTGTGGCTCTGTGTACCCAGCACCCGACGCCTCTGTGTACCTTACCACACGTACCCCAGTGGGTAGATGTGTTGTGGCCGTGTGTACCCCGGCACCCAGGCTGTGTGAAGCTGTTTTGTGACCGTGTGTATCCCAGCACCCAGGCTGTGTGAAGCTGTTTTGTGACCGTGTGTACCCCGGCACCCAGGCTGTGTGAAGCTGTTTTGTGGCCGTGTGTATCCCGGCACCCAGGCTGTGTGTACCTCTATAACACTCACTGCAGTTGTTTTGCAGCAGTAAAGTACTCATGGAATGTACTGTGTTGCAGGTTGTGTATCAAGGATGCAGACTATTTCGTGATTAATAAGTGTTGCTGCTCACAGCTAAGCTCAAGATGTTTGGAGAGCGTGGAACAGCGGGGGAGTGCTGGCTTCCTCGCGGTCACTGATTAACCGTTTGATAAACCGTTTTTAATGAGCGTTGTGTTGTATGGAGCGCTGAAACCTCTATATAATAATCTATTGAGAATACTAAGCTTTACTACAGCGATGCAGGTTGAGGTGATCGTGTCTGCAGTAACAGTGTCGCTTCTCTGCTTGACGGCCTCAGCTGCAGGGGACACAGAGGCCCTCGACTACGAGTACATACCGGGGCTGGACGATATCTACCCCGTCGACCTGTCTTCAGCAAGCAGTGTTGTGTATAGAACGCGCGTATTCAACGCAACTTTGCGTAAATGTCGGTGTCTGGGTGACCAGGTTTGGGACGGGTGGAAGTGTGTGGACACTGTAACTCTGGTGGCAGTGCACGACCCGACGACTGGCCATGCTTTTGCCGTCCAGACCGTCGAGTTTGGAGAAGTGGTGACTGGGGAGCCTCAGTGCCCGGAGGGTCACGCCCTCGTCGTTCTCGATTCTAATCGTCATTCGGAGCACCAATTCTCCCTTCTGGATTCTGGTGTCCTGTACTGGCAACGTCTCCCGTATGAATGGTACTGTATTGATCACACCATGGATGAAAATGGGGACCCCGCTTCCTGGGAGGCGCATGTTTGTCTTCCACCCCCATATGTGCCTCGTTGCTGCCCAAAAGGCTTCGTCCTCGGGACCAACAACTCTTGCATCGTCCACGCTAGTCAAGTCATTTCACCGCCAATTATGGTAGACGGGGTGCCTGTTGAGTGGTCCGCCGGAACAAATGGAGATATTTATGAAGTAACATGTGAGGGATTTGAAGATATGACGATGATACCTCTGAATACTAATGGATCGTATCTTAACTACCTGTCAGGTAATGCATCGTTAGTATGGTTACCGCCCAACTCGCAAGATACCAAACAACAGCAGGACTACTGCCTGGGTGTGGAGGCGGACAGAGAAGGCTACGTTGTCAAAGTCTGCTACGAGGACCTCGTCGCCAGCCACAAGAAGCAGTGTAGCAACGACACCTGCGTCCGCAAATGTTGTCCAGAATATCAATTAATAATTGGAACCAGTTGCGGTCCTGGCGTCAACGAAAGCGAGTTTTGGAAACCATTTGTGTATTCTGACTTGAGCGACAATGGGCCATCAGCCGTCGATTTAAAACTGGTTTATGGCTTTCCTCTTTGTAAAAATATATTCGTAGGCGGAAGTTCTGACTCAGGAGGCGAGGAACTGACCCTTCAGGTTGATGGATATCTTCACGTGTCTGGCTTTCAAACCCCGTATCCACCAGACCAATACTGTATGGATAAGTTCCGGCTCGCAGACGGTTCAGCTCCCACTCAGGCGCTGATCTGCTTCGGCAGCAGCCCGCAGCCCACGACGTGTACCACAGTGGCTAAGAGCTACCTATACCCGAGCCTCCTGCTGGTGTCGTGCGTGTTCCTGAGCGTGACCCTGGCCTCGTACGCCAGCGTGCCGGAGCTACGCAGCAAGCTACATGGAAGATGTCTGCTCTCTCTCGTCTCCTCACTCCTCCTCGCCTACATCTTGCTCTCCATCATATTCCTCACCAAGACCAAGATTCCCGGGGGACTGTGCATAACCATCGGTGAGACACGGCAACATTAGTGAAGCTATCTATTCTTGTTAATAGTGAAGCTATCTATTCTTGTTAATAGTGAAGCTATCTATTTTTGTTAATAGTGAAGCTATCTATTCTTGTTAATAGTGAAGCTATCTATTCTTGTTAATAGTGAAGCTATCTATTCTTGTTAATAGTGAAGCTATCTATTCTTGTTAATAGTGAAGCTATCTATTTTTGTTAATAGTGAAGCTATCCATTCTTGTTAAGAGTGAAGCTATCTATTCTTGTTAAGAGTGAAGCTATCTATTTTTGTTAATAGTGAAGCTATCTATTCTTGTTAATAGTGAAGCTATCTATTCTTGTTAATAGTGAAGCTATCTATTTTTGTTAATAGTGAAGCTATCTATTCTTGTTAATAGTGAAGCTATCTATTCTTGTTAAGAGTGAAGCTATCTATTTTTGTTAATAGTGAAGCTATCTATTCTTGTTAATAGTGAAGCTATCTATTCTTGTTAATAGTGAAGCTATCTATTCTTGCTAAGAGTGAAGCTATCTATTCTTGTTAATAGTGAAGCTATCTATTCTTGTTAATAGTGAAGCTATCTATTCTTGTTAATAGTGAAGCTATCTATTCTTGTTAATAGTGAAGCTATCTATTCTTGTTAATAGTGAAGCTATCTATTCTTGTTAATAGTGAAGCTATCTATTCTTGTTAATAGTGAAGCTATCTATTCTTGTTAATAGTGAAGCTATCTATTCTTGTTAATAGTGAAGCTATCTATTCTTGTTAATAGTGAAGCTATCTATTTTTGTTAATAGTAAAGCTATCTATTGTTGTTAATAGTGAAGCTATCTATTTTTGTTAATAGTAAAGCTATCTATTGTTGTTAATAGTGAAGCTATCTATTCTTGTTAATAGTGAAGCTATCTATTCTTGTTAATAGTGAAGCTATCTATTCTTGTTAATAGTGAAGCTATCTATTCTTGTTAAGAGTGAACCTGTCTATTCTTGTTAGGAGTGAATCTATTCTTGTCAAGAGTGACGCTAATATTTTCTATTGTTCAGTAGGGAAATATTAGTGTCCACAACTGTAGAAAGTAGCCTAAACGGAACTAAACTCTTGAACCAATCTTCACTCAATGTCACCTTTTCCTGGACGTGATTATAACCCAATAATAACTATATCCACATTTTCTGTATTTAAAAATTATAGTTTGTTACAAAGTAAGGTCACAATATTCACGTTCCTTGGAGCATAAAGGCCGCACTTCCTAGTGATGTGTTGCAGGGTATCATGGTACCTTTGCTGGGTTCTCTACAAAAGAAGCACAGTGCACAGTCAATGAATGTCACCGTATATGCATTAGAAATGTCTACCCGTTCTCCACAGTCCAATACTGCGTTTCATTTCGTACGCTATGGGCTCCCAACGCACAGGCTAAAGGGCGGTACTATGAAAAATAGATGCTCGCAAATATCAACGTTTTCTATGGGTGACTCGGGTTCGAGCTTTTTAGAACCCCTTATTTTGTACGTTTGTGGCAAATTAAGAGACCCGGCTGCCTTCAGAGTCACTCGAGTCCTAGGGGCCAGATTCACGAAGCAGTTACGCAAGTACTTACGAACGTGTACATCTTTCCTCAATCTTTGACGGCTTTGGTTACATTTATTAAATAGTTTACAACAATGAAAACTTGCCAATCAACTGTTGTTATTGTTATAAACAGTCTCCTGGTGCTTCGGAGCTCATTAACTGTTTAATAATTGTAAACAAAGTCGCCAATGATTGAGAAAAGAGGTACAGGTTCGTAAGTGCTTGCGTAACTGCTTCATGAATCTGGCCCCCAGCTAGTAAAGTATATATAATACAATAACAAGTAAACAGATCCTTAAACACATAAATAAGAAACTCGAGAAAATAAAGCTGTGGCTTGAATGCAAATTTACAGCAGAATAAGATATGATTTACGTTTTAGGTTCAATTCCCGGACAGGTAAGACGTTTGGTTACGTTACCTTACATCTGATGCGTCTGTTCACCCAGTGAGGGTTCCTGGGGTGAGGGTACAGCAGACAGCTTGTCGAAGGTCCCTCCCCCCCCTAATTATCCTAATGATTTTATCGAGCTGGACTTTGAATTTCAGCAGTGTTATGGCATTTACGGCTTCGACGGGTAGGCAGTTCCATGGGTTTATAACAATTATAATAATAATTCACTGTGTCGAGGGACAGGCAGCCAGTGTATATATACATATATATACACTGTTTTGATAACTATTTGGAAGAATTATTCTTAATCTAGCGAAACAAAACGTATAAAGCAGGAGTAAACGCTGCATAACATAACTACCTCTCAGCGCCGCCGTCATTATCACCTACGTCAGTAGTTAACGTTACAGGAATAACTACGGCTGATATTTTTCCCGCGGGTGTAAATTTATCACAGTGTGAATCAGCTGCTTAAGTAGCAACGTGAGTGACGTTAAATATTAGTCACCCCCGTTGGCTCTCTCGCTATCTTGTGTAGCCTAGTCCAGCGTCATAACGTTCTCCTTATCATGCCAAACTCTGTATTATCATACCCTCACACTATCATACAGCTTCTTATACTATACCCTCATTTGCAACATTTAATGAGTGTGTCACTGCCACTCACCCTGTGGTTAGAGTGTCACTTGAGCTTGAGTAATTTTGTCTTAATTGAATTTTGTTTTTCATGTAATTCACATGTGGTTGATGACGGTGTCTCCGCAGCTTCGGTGCTTCTGTGGAGTTTCCTGGCAGCCTTCTTTTGGCTTAACGTCATGTGCTTCGACATCTGGAGGACTCTCAAGTAAGCAGTAATGAACCCACGGCTTGGGTTACAAGCCACACCAAAATAATTTCCTTGAACGAAAAGCACATTGTGCAAGTTATGTCCTGTGTGCTTTGATAATATACACTTTAACACAATTCTTGCTCCTGCTGGGTAAGTGTTCTTTGTTAATTGCTTATGTCTTAAAAAAATAGAAAATGGATATTATTCTCATCAAATAATTTGTGACAAATTTGTGTTTTGGGACCAGGACGCTGATATTTTGAAATATTCCTATTACACGCTGCAGCTTCGTAGTTTTCGCCTTTGCGATTGTCCAGGAAACCCTGAACCACTGCAACAAAGCTGTTCCAAACTGCTTTCACCTTCTTAGTAAGCTTCAATCAATCAAGCAATGTTTAACCAAAAGAATGTGTGTGTACAAAGAACATAAGAGTAATGTACAATTATAGGGACAGGAGTTACACAGACTAATGAAGCCACATATTACGCAAGGCGTTTCGGATAAAGCTTCTCGGGGAATTCCTTCCACTCCAGGAACTTCTTTATCTGTGGTCCGAGGATGACATCAGCTTTGATCCTTGCCTCAGATAACTTAGGGAAGAAGTCTTGAAGGTACTTGAAGGCTACCGACTCTTTATGTAAAGCTGTGACATTGGTCCATAAAAATTTAATTTGATGCACAGTTGTGGCATCAGCACCTTACAGAGGTCCACTAGTCCCTCCCACTGGGCGCTGTCCCTCCCCACAGAGAATTGTCTACTGTGGCCAGTCCCATCTGTAATAGTGTGCCTTGGTGTCCCTGCTGTTCCAAAAGACAAAGATAGCAGGGGAAACTATATAAAACTTTCTTGGCGAACCATCAGGAGTGCCGGTATTTCTAAAGTCTCCAGTGACCTTCCAGCCGTACGTCAAGGTCTTGATGCTGTGTCAATCCCCTCAGAGGTGCACTGAGCCAGGGGAAACTACTATTTATATTACCCCTAAATTTTAGAAGTTATGCCAAGTTTATTAAGCACTAAATCTATCTGTAATCTTCTGGAAAAAGAGGTAAATTTCCAAATATCACTATCCTGGTCACTGTTCTGGTTATAAGAGCAAAGTTTGTGGTAAATAATAGCCATTTTATATACTGTGGAGGCATAAGCAACTGGCAAATAAAACTACAAAGGAAAAGTAATTCAATTTTGTTTCACAGTATAACATAACATGCTGGAGATTGTTTAATCAACGTAGAGTAACGTCATACACTATTGCATGAACGTCGATTGCCCAGATTTACCCGTTAGTTAACTGATGTGTATATTTAAATATCATTTACATATTGGGTGAGCTTTTGCACGTGTTTTCCTAATGGCATCCTATTGAAAAACAACAGATGTGGGCGGTAGACGCATCAGTTTTCTGTTGTATGTGACTTTCAAATCTTTTCTTCTTCCTTTAATTAATAAGATTGCATCGTAGACGTTTAAAATAACAAAATAATGCACAATAAAATAATGAATGATGATGTGATAGGGACTAACCAAGGTAGTTTTTCTATATAAAAAAATGAATTCAAAAGATGGTTGTGTTGACGTTAGGGTGATGCGGACGTCGTCTGCAAACGAAGAGTGGATCTGTCGGCGATACAAGCTGTACAGTCTCTACTCCTGGGGCTGCCCGCTGGCCATCACCCTGGTCGCTGTCGTGGTGGAAACTCTCCCGGCCAAACACAACGTTATACGACCCAACTTCAGGGACACGTGTTGGTTTACAAGTAGGTGCTTGCTTGTATTGGTCTGTGCTTGCGAGTGAGAAAGTCAATGGTACCTGCCATATGTAGGTCCCATTGACAGGGTACTTACATATGGTACCTCAGGCTCTCTCTGCCTGAGAGAGATAGGCATAGGTGCCATACCTGTAGCTTCTGTCTACTGATTTATACCACAAATATTATATACTGTTTTCAGCACGAGTTACATCAATGAAAATATTGATTTAGGCATTAGGAAGCGATAGCTTCAGACCACTCGTTCCCAAACTGGGGGGGGGGGAGGGGGAGTCCTAAGGCCCCATGGGGGGTCTTTTTGCAATATGTAGGGACCATGAGTTGAGGCAGTGTACAGGTTATAGTGGAACGAGCTCACACGATGCTATTTTTTTTTAAATATTGAGTGTAGGAGGCCATTAATAAGGACGCTATATGAAAATGGGGTAGTGGTCATAGAGAGTTTGGACACCACTGCTTTAGACCGTATAAAAGAGTGACACACATTAGTGTGAAAGTTATAATAGTAAATCCTGGTTTAGTCAGTAAAACCTGTCTATAT
The DNA here is from genome assembly GCF_040958095.1 of Procambarus clarkii. Lineage (NCBI taxonomy): Eukaryota > Metazoa > Arthropoda > Malacostraca > Decapoda > Cambaridae > Procambarus > Procambarus clarkii. Next base: position 16,278,593 of record NC_091235.1, read on the forward strand.
ATGGATGGAAGTGGCGTAGTGTGTATTTTAAAAGTGTATATTAAGTAACAGTAGGTTTTATACTTTAGTGTAGATCAAGTATATAAATATTTATAATATTTTTGCATTCGTTTGACTGTTTCTGTATATATATGTCAATTTCTAAAGCCAATCCTGTTATTGACGCTGCCGCAGGCCCCAAGTCGTTCTGGGTGTACCTGTATGGCTACGTGTTAGTGCTGGTGCTCGCCAACACCACCTTCTTCCTGCTGGTGGCCTACATACTCCTCAAGTCACACAACGACCCAATCTTGAAGCGCACTCGCGAACAGAACCGCGAGAGGTGAGTTATGTTCGTACCAGTGGGCGGAACCATTAGAGGCAAGTCATGTTCGTACCAGCGAGCACAATAACAAGAGGCAAATCACGTTCGTACCAGCGAGCGGAACCATGAGGTGAGTCATGTTCATACCAGCCGGTGGAACCATGAGAGGTTAGTCATGTTCGTACCAGCAAGCGGAACCATGAGAGGTTAGTCATGTTCGTACCAGCAAGCGGAACCATGAGAGGTTAGTCATGTTCGTACCAGCGAGCAGAACCATGAGAGGTTAGTCATGTTCGTACCAGCAAGCGGAACCATGGGAGGTGAGTCATGTTCGTACCAGTGAGCAGAACCACAAGAGGTGAGTCAGGGTCATGCATTCCTTTTCTAATGAAATTCCGGAGACGAAAGCAACTTTATTGGATATATTTTGCCTGTAAGGAGGTTCAATTAAATCCAAAACTGATAAGTTCATTAGATGCGAAACGTTATGTGTATTGAAAAGTTTTCTCTGAACTTAATTGTTTCGCCTCATAATTTTTAGCACTTGAACTCTTTACAGGTTGTGGCTGTACGCGAAGCTTTTCCTGGTTATGGGGGTCACCTGGCTTGCCGACGTCATCTCTTATCAGGAGGGGTCCTGTGGCGCCTGGTAAGTCACTCGCCACATACCCCTGATACACTCACTACACCCCAGACCTGCACTCAACACACAATACACTCGTCAGACCTTGCTCAACACAGGCGAACCTCACACCCGTCCTACATTCATTGCCTACGACACAGTCGAATGTCATTATAAGCCTATGACACCGGGGAAACTTTCCTTTTTCCAACTGGCACTCACCAGATCCTGAGGTTACCGGACCTGCAGACCCAACCATTCCTATGACCTGGGTTTGTTAGGGCTCACTGGACATTTAAAGTTAACCAGATTTTGGACTAGTTATTGTTACGGGGTCTTTAATTAGCTCAGCTTGTTCTAGACTAAACACTGTTCCTAGTTTTTGGATCTTTAAGCTTTAGATTTATATAAATTCAAGAACTGGACTAGCAAAAGTTAACCAGGTTCTGGAATACTTAGGGCCCTTCAAGTGTTAATCAATTGTGTCTTAGTATAATCAGACTTAAGAAGGTTCTAGACAAGTTGCACCTCATCAGATTCTTGAACTAGTCAGGGTTCACTGGAGTAGGCTAGTGTATTGAGATCGTGTGGTTCACCACATTCTATAGCAGTCACAGTTCATCAGATTTTAGACAAGTTGCACTAGGTGCAACTAGTCACTGTTCACCGAGTGCTTCATCTCCCACAGGATCCTGACTGACATCATCAACGCTCTTCAGGGCTTCACCATCTTCCTGGTCTTCGTCTGCAAGAGAGGCACACTACTCAAGGTCAGTTCATCATCGTGCAGTTGCTGTAGGCTCTTGCAGGCTACCCAGGCGTGGGTGCAAAGGACAATGGTGTCTATGCTGCTGTTATTGCTACATAATAAGTGTGCACCTTCTAGCCATCCCCATACAACCATGAGCGTATTGTACAGACAGCTTCATACAAACTTACAACCATGCAAACCTTAACAAAACTGGCAAGTTCTGCTAGTTGCTGTTTCTGCCTCGATTGAGACTATAATCAGCGATGATCCCAACTATGTTTATTATTTTTAGCACTAACACTTTATTAATGCAGTAACAAATTAATGTTCATAACATGACAATTTTTTGTGACTTACGTGACGGCTTTTGACAGCTCCGAGAGCAGTGTTGTGGTGGGTGTTTAGTGGGCGGCGGTGAGGCGGCCTCCACCTCCAGCACGCGGACCACAGCAGTCCAGCAGAGTGCCTGCAGCCTCAGCCCCCGCTCCTCCAATGCTGACAGGTTCGTTATAGCTGTGTTTACCTGGTTGAACCTCATCTCCCAAGACCCACCTTTCCGTGTCATCTGATGCTGAGACTATTTCTTACCCAATCTACTTTCGAAAACTATGACCGAGGTTAACCTCTGCTACTTACTCCTGAAATTCGTTTCACCTTTTCAAAATGCTTCCATACACAGTTAGTTCTATTGTTAGTCTATAAACCCGATGTATCTTTAACTTCTAGGTCATGTCCTCCTCCAGTTCTCTTTCTTCCAAACTTCGTAGAGGATCAGTTCCCACAGTCTATCCTCATGGCTCAGAGCTCCAAATTATGGGGCTTATATTGTAACGAACCTTTGTGCCTTCTTTATTGGAGTTTTTTCCCATGAGGTAGGGACGGCATGCTGACGCTGCATTGCTTCTCGCATGTGTGCGGTATACAGCATTGTGAATACATTCATATATAGATGTGCGTTTATTCATATAAGCAGGAAGTCATAGGTTTAATGCTCTATCGCCAATCCAAGGTAACTTTTACCACATGTTTTATAATACTGAGTTTCGTATTTCCTCTCTTGTATATGTCAAGGTTATAATGTGCAGTCATAAGCATAAGCTAGAGGTTCATGGATGAGATGTAGCAAAGCTTTAAAATAGACTTGTTGCAGCAAGAGGCATTCATTTTGTGACTCACACTGTGCTACATTAAAGATTGCGCTTAGAAACCTTTCTTGAGGCAGTGTATTATTAGGTGTTGAATAAAGCCCAAGATACCAGGTACTTGAAGCTTTGCTGGCAGTCCATGGTGCTATACCCGGTCAAAGCCTCGTGCTGTGTCCAATTCTTCACTTCATTATTTGTATCGCAAATGTCAATTGTTTACTTTCAAACTTCTTTACAGAACCACGGGCAAGGGCATTGATCACTCCCAGGGCCACAGTCCCAACACCATTGCATTGACGACACTGGTCGAGGTTAACGGCAACTCTCCAGAGCAACAGAGCCCACCAGAGCAACAGAGCCCACCAGAGCAACAGAGCCAACCGGAACAACAGAGCCAACCGGAGCAACAGAGCCACTGTTTCGCCTCTCCTTCACCCACTGCCTCAGTACCCGACTGCCAAGTGTGCCCAGGAGATTACACCAGTGAAGACGAAGACTCTGTCATGATACCTCATCGTTCGCTAGTCAATGGAGACGGCCAGGTCGGTGTCGTCATTGAGGACGAGGCTTGCTTCAACCCTATGGATATACCACTGACACCCACTGAGCCCGAATCACTGCTGCAGAAGGATTCGGTTTTATGAGAGATGCTTAGAACACGTCATGAAGAACATATCAAGTTCAAGTGTGTTTATTGAGACAAGAAAGAAATACATCTCAAAGGGATAGAGTAGCTTAGGCTATTTCTACCCCCCTCCCCCCCTAGGACATATCAGAGCTGATGTAGAGAGACGCGGGGCGAAATGTCTACTTCAGCTCCACACACTCATTATTTAGACCTCAGCATGTATTAGGCCTAGTATGGTTAGGTTAGGTTTTATTTGCAACAAATATCAAACCTTTTCAGGTTAGGTTAGGTTTTATTTCAAATATAAAACCTTTTCTCGTTTATCCAAATTCATTAGTACCAAATTCTACTTTCTAATTGTCCACCACGTCAATATATGTACGTCAACATATGTAATATATGTTCTCAGTTACTCTTAAGTAATCTAAACAGGAGGATAGGCTGGAATTTTCATGTTCAATAGTGTTGTAGTGTTTGATGGCTGCAGGTTCTATACCCGTTGTTCCTGTGTTGACGCAAGCCTCATTGTTCCTGTGACGCAAGCCTCATTGTTCCTGTGACGCAAGCCTCATTGTTCCTGTGACGCAAGCCTCGCTCCTGAAAATGACGCAAGCCTTCTTCGTGTGTGTGACGCAAACCTTGTTGGTTTTGCGTGCACGATGGACATACTTATGGCCGAAGAGAAAATTTGAATGCCGAGATTTGATAAAGTCTGTACTAGCAAACAGTTATCTACACCTAGTATACTCTCATCTTGGCATACTTATGGTCGCAAATCCTTGGTATCCAAGGTCGTGAATGGTTCGCACATGTATACTTTGCTAGAACTACAACGGGGGTAACGTGTAAACTGCTGTTGTGATGACCGTGTTAGTTATTAAGTTAACGAAGGTGTCTATTTCTGTGCATGTGATCTACGTCCTCGATTCACAACGGAGATCCCAGGGTTCGACAGGACAGTAGGTCGGGTACATCCTTTCACCTGATATATCTGTTCATCTAGCAGTGTCTTGGAACCTTTGAAACGAGCCAATTCCACCAGGCAATTGTTATAGGTTGCATAGGGAGGGGGGGGGAAAGCTTCCTAGGCTCTAGAGGGGCCTCAATAAGCTTCAGCTCAAGCTTCCTGTCCCTGACAACGGAATTATTTTGGTTTTAATTTGATTGATAGAGATGTTCGCTGTCCTGTTGCGTTTAATAGCCGTCACGGCTTGCTTATACTGGGTTAATAAGCCTTAATTATTTTCCGCATTCCACAGTGAACTGTAATTAAGAATATGTGAAATATTCGTCTTCAGGTAATCTCGACTTCAAGGAACTGTTGGCTACAGTATTAAGTTCCTCAATAAGTAATCCAATCATTGTCTTGTTTCGTTATTTTATATCTAAGAGTAAATGTGAACTGAACGAGGTTGACTTTTTCTTTAAGATAGGTTAGTTGTAAGCTGTTGATCTTGATTGTTTTGTCGGGGACAAGAAGCCTACGTATATATATATACTTTAGGCTTGTATTGAGGTCCTCCTCACCACAGTCAAATTAGTGAACCTCCCCACAACAGTTTTCAAACTCCCAGGTTACTGCTAGGTGAACGGTGGCATTAGGTGAAACATGCCCAACCATTTCTGTCCTGCCTGGGAATCGACTGCTATACATGGTATTACTGGCCTGACGCCTTTTGATAGTTATTTCTGATCTTGTCAGTCACCAGTGATCGTTATGGTGGAGCTAGGAAGTAAACGGTACAGATTGCCCGAAACGCTATGCGTATTAGTGGCTTTAGGTATTGTATGTACTAGCTCTATCTATAAATCCAACTTTATGTTTGTAAATCAACTATGTATGTACTTTTCCCGAATAAAGAATTTGAATTTGAAAAATTTGAATTTGAAGGTTCCACTTAACCGTGTCTGGCGCCAAAATTCTCTATCCAGGTGGAAATGTCGAAGTGTGATGTTGTAAACAGAGTTTGACGGTGTTTGTAAACACTGTCGCAAGAACAGGTCTACTGTAAGCTTTGGCCTGCGTTCACTGTCCAACATTATTATTATTAACATCTTTAAAGATTATTCTTTTCAAATGTTGGAACTTGTAATAATCGATTAGTTTGTTTTCCAACAGCCATAGTTCGAATGCCTGTTAGGTTGATTCATGGTCATTACTGTACTGATCAGAAGAACCTAAATCCTTTACTACCATTAAAATTCTGAAGTCGTACAACTCGCATACACTATATATAGAACAAAATGATAGCTTTCATTTTCTCCAAGTAAGATATCCAAGTATCCTAACCTAAGATAGATTACGTAGGCTTTGTAAAAAAAAAAAAAGAAGCGATGACGTAGATAGTTTAAACTGTTTACAGTTCTTATACCCTTATCGTGTTAACAAAAATTCGCTTAATACAATGAGAAAATGGCAGGTATTCATGAATTATAACACATTACAAAAGCAACGACATTTTTCCCCCGTGTGAAACATTAAACTGTAAAATACACTACAGGAATCAAATTTGCTATCATAAAACTTATCATAGTTATCTGTCCCATAAACGAACTTAAAAGTACTTAACTGGCAAGTTTTATTGCCTTAGTGTACTCTATATTACAACTTGTCATTAAAAATATGCTAGCATATATATAGCTAAATGGCGGAACGTACAAAAGAGGACTGTTGTACTGAAAAAAAGTATTTTTCAGTACAACGTACTGAAAAAGTACTTTGTATTTGTTCAGTGAGAAACCACAAGGTCTCCTCTGAATACTTTTTATTTTCTTCTCCGAGGCTATGGGTCCCCACATTGGCACCAGAGGTGGTACCCTCACAAGAGGTGGTACCCTCACAAACTTTTATATATATATATATATACATATATATATATATATATATATATATATATATATATATATATATATATATATATATATATATATATATATATATATATATACTTTGGACAGGTTAGGGTTATAGTTACTGTTCGTTTTTGGTCTGAACTTTGAAGTATTCCAATTATACACAACTAATTTTGTTGGGTGCAACAGTTCATTTTTGTACGTTCCATCCAGAGTGGCAGTTCACCCTCGACACACCACTAACAACTCTGTTGCTAGTGATTAAACACTCTTTGTCAAATTTATTTATGTGTAATTACACTTTATACTACTGACTGAATAAACTTTTTAATTAATTTCATCATTAACTCCTCAGTACTATTAACCAGCCCGTCGTTCTAAAGTTTCCCAACGTCAAGAAACTGTCGTACTAAAATGCCCTTATCCTAACCTACCAGAGGACCCAAAACAGAAAACGGGACAGTGTGTCAATATCACGAGCTGAACAGTACTATTCCCCCCCCCCCAATAATCTCATCTTGACATTACCCATACTGGTAATGACTCCAAAGAGTCTCCACCGACGGGGTATTAATGCCCGTGCCACTGGTTGAGTGGTTTAATCTTTATCAATCAATTTTCTCACGTAGAATGATATCACCTATTACCATGGCGCGACACCTAGTGGTTACCATGGCGACACCTACTAGTTATCATGGCGATAATGTTCTCTTCTGGACTAGTCCAGCCCGGGCCTGCATGGAGACTCACTGGCTCAATGGAAGGTCTTAATTACTCGTGCTAGTATCATAAAGAGCCGACGGAGTTACCCTTTGCTTCAGTAATGTTACACTCAATGTGCTTTACATTCTTCTTTTACATTGTTAAATCTAGCTTTACAATCTTCTTTTTACATTGTTAAATCTAATGTGTAGCCTGATTTGCACATCACCGTGTTATTTTTTTTTTTTTTTTTTTTTTTTTTTTGAGATATATACAAGAGTTGTTACATTCTTGTACAGCCACTAGTACGCGTAGCGTTTCGGGCAGGTCCCTGGAATACGATCCCCTGCCGCGAAGAATCGTTTTTTCATCCAAGTACACATTTTACTGTTGCGTTAAACAGAGGCTACAGTTAAGGAATTGCGCCCAGTAAATCCTCCCCGGCCAGGATACGAACCCATGACATAGCGCTCGCGGAACGCCAGGCGAGTGTCTTACCACTACACCACGGAGACTGCTAATTATGTTAGATTATGTTCCAGGAGTTTATAGGGCTCCTATAGAAGACGTCTAGCTCCACAAGAAGAACTAGATGTCTCTGGATCATCTAATAAGATCAGCAGAATCCTATATAGAAATCCGATTGGCTAAGTTTGTTTCCTCCACAACTTGCCCGAAAGGCTGTGCGTATTAGTGGCTTGAGGCATTGTATGTACTAGCTCTATGCAGACGAGTTGTCACAATAACGTGGCTGAAATGTGTTGACCAAACCACATACTGGAAAGTGAAGGGACGACGACGTTTCGGTCCGTCCTGGACCATTCTCAAGTCGATTGTGACTAGCTCTATCTACACATCCAACTTTATGTTTGTAACTCATTTTCAATGTTTGTACCTTTACCTGAATAAACATCTCATCTTAACAAATCCAACTGACATACATCCTAATGAAGGCCACTATGGTGTGGTGGCTCGTAGATCAATTCGAGTATTTGTTTACACTCATTTGTGTTTACAAATGAATGTAAACAAATACTTGACTCATTTACATTTGTGTTTACATTTCTCCTTTTAGTTGACATTGTTGCAGTTTCAACTGCATTATCATTACCAGATATTCCTATACAAGTTGGCATTCAATTTATATTTCTAATGTGTCTGTCATAACTTTATAATTCTGGCCACAATAATACTACTAATAACTCTTAGTGTGTTAAACCTCCAGAGAAAGCTCTAGTCAGTAGTAACATTGTGGGATTTTTACACACAGTCACGCGTTGTAAAATTTGTATTTACAATTGCTATTTGCACACACAAAATTTCCCTTATATATTTTCCCTTTATTTCTAATTGATTATGCTCAATTAGTATTAAGCTTGTCATTTAAGTTTATCATGCCCGAAACGCTTTGCGTAATAGTGGCTTTAGGCATTGTATGTACTAGCTCTACCTATAAGTCAAACAATCCTTGTAAATATTTATTGTATGTATGTACCTTACCTAAATAAAATTGTATTGTATTGTATGTATTGTATTTGGTATATTTAATAATTAAGAGGCAAGTTAACCTGCGTTAATATCTCACCATTTTCTCATTTTAATGATCGCTAGAAAGAAAACGCAAAATATAAATGGGATTATATGGTATACTATTTTATTTTATATCCTCGCTATTATTAACAATTCGTTTTGTCAGTAACACGGTGTGTGTGTGTGTGTGTCAAAATTCTACAAACCTTCCACTGTTAGCCGTGAAGATCAGACGTTTATGGCAAAAGAGAGCTTATAAGAACATAAGAATAAAAGTAACTGCAGAGGGCTTATTGGCCCATACGAGGCAGTTCCTATTTATAACGACCCAATCCCACTCAAATACATGTCCAACCCACGTTTGAAACAATCGAGGGACCCCACCTCCACCACGTTACGCGCTAATTGGTTCCACAAATCAACAACCCTGTTACCGAACCAGTATTTACCCAAGTCTTTCCTAAATCTAAACTTATGCTTATAGGTACAGCGTGCGAGGCAAGGTAATGATCAGGAGAAAGAATCGACTTGAGAAAAGTCCAGGACGGACCGAAACGTCGTCGTCCCTTCACTTTCTAGTGTGTGGTCTGGTCAACAGGAGAAAGATCTAAGCCTAGTATGCCTATATAGCTTAAGGAAGGGACAGGGACGGGCCGGACAGGGGGACAGGACTAGGGGACCGGACAGAACAGTGAAGAACTAGTAACCAACCTCAGACAAAGTCCATTCCATCCAGTGGTCGGGTATGCTTGGTTTAATCCAGCCGCCAAACGCCCTGTTGGGGGAATGAAAAACGATTTAAACACGACTCACAACTGAAGACGTTCGAACAGTGCTTCGCTGACGACCTCTGTTCGAATCACACCTGTGTAAATCCTCAGCACATCATCACATCAATAGTTTGTGAGGATCACAATGTGTAAGTCAAATACCGACTACTAAAACTTTACAAAAGTCAGTATTTGGACTTTCTGTCAGTCCACCTGGCCATGTTCGAGGCCAAGATTCGACACGTGCTTCATTCACCTTCAACTTGTAGTGTAAACATTCACTCACTAACGCACAGCCCGTCCTCAACAACAAGTCCAAATGCTCGTTAATACAGCCATCAAACCCCCTGTTTATGAATAAAAAACGGCTTACAGGAGGCCTGGTCGACGAGCGGGCCGCGGGGACGCTAAGCCCCGAAAGCACCTCAAGGTAACCTCAAGGTAAGGTACACACGATTGATAACGATTAAACATTTCTCGAACAATGCTTCTCTGATGACCTCTATTCAAATGGTACCTCTGTAAATGCTTTACCCACGTATCCCAAACACAAATAATCGCCAACAGAACCTAAACACCTAACCTAACACTTAATATATTATTAATATAATAATATTAACATACATATGAGAACAAACATTTTTAATACACCGTTAAAAATTGATGACTATATCTTGAGAGGGACGGCTGCTGCTTTAACGAGCCTGGCCTGAGGGCAGATTGCAAAATCAACGTTACCAAAACACCTTAACTAACCTAACCTAGTCCTAACTGTACATAAACCCCACAATATAAGTAATACTAATTTTACATTTCAGAAAACTCTGATTATACCGTATGGAAGATTCATCCTATCAGATTCTTCAAATATTTGACGAGCCTAACCTGAGGACGGGACGAAATGATTCCTCCCCCAACTGCAAATACAACTAAATCCTAATACAACCAGAATACTTAACTTATCCTCGACCTAAACTATTCACAAAATTATCATATACATTAATATTTAATGTTAGAAAAAAATATATATATAGTTTTGGGCTTCACAGAATGTTTAAATTGGTAAATGTGTCATAAAAGTCGGTCGCTGCATGGGCAACACCGTATGAGGATAAACTATTGAAGAATGTCATCTTAGGTTCCACATGTGATCCTTTCCTTGTGCTCTTCCTGACTCGAATGGATGACTGATTGATTTGATTGATGAAGATTAAGCCACCCAAAAGGTGGCACGGGCATGAATAGCCCGTAAGTGGTGACCCTTTTGAGCCATTACCAGTATCAAGAGCTGATACTGGAGATCTGTGGAGGTGCGACTGCACCCTGAGTGACGGGAGATGTCTCCCATCAATGGATGACTGACTGAATAATTTATATTAATATTGCCCGATTTTTTTTAATTTAAGAACTTTAATTTATATTTGTATTGCCTGATTTTTTATTTAGGAATTTTAATTTATATTAATGTTGCCCGATTTTTTACTAGGGAATTTTAATTTATATTAGTATTGCCTGATTTTTTATTTAGCAATTTTAATTTATATTAATTAATACTGCTCGATTTTTTTTTATTTAGGAATTATTTGATGCCCAGTTGAGTTAAAATAAGGCGCTTCAAGCTTCATACAGAGATGTGTACCCCACTCATACACTGAGAATATACTATACTGTAGTTCTAGACTATGTTTAAAACTAAGGTATACTTGTTGGTTGGTCAGTAAGGTATTGTGACGGTCATAATAACCCTCCAGAGGTTATTAACAGGCCTTACGCCAAACACCAAAAGCGTGAAGCGATTCACTTCCTGTTATTAAACCAAACTATTGTACAAAACGAAAAAGTAAACGATTTTACAGAACAAACTAATAATATTCAAAACGAGATTCAATATTACACATATTGGAAAACTTTGACCGTGTCTTAGAAACTATATATTAAATACAACAGGATAGTGGCAAAAAATAATTCAGAAACACATTCCTGCAGAAAATATATATAAGTTTACCTTAAACGTCAGGCGGGGCGGTTAGTGACAGGGGCGGCTGTATGCTCTGCCCACGGGCCGGACCGCCAGGGTTGGCAGCCCTGACTGATGCGGTGCTGTCCACCATATTTGGCGCTAATTTGGGGCAACATTTGGTATTTATTATATCACTCAGTGTGGCAGTGACTGGCGTAGACAGAACGGTAATTACTCTAAACTATCCGCCTCCGTCTTTCCGTTTTCTGTGCAAATTTACAGATGTGTGTCAAAGAAAACAGGCGGGCGGTTGTGGCAGACAAGCGACATGGCTCGCCAGATGTATTACTCATATAAAATTCCCCAGTAAATCCACACAGAACGGAAAAGAATATATTAATCCGGTATCACACATTATATATATATATATATATATATATATATATATATATATATATATATATATATATATATATATATATATATATATATATATATATAACGTGTGATGAAAATTAACACGTGATGAAAAATGTGACAGTGTCAGACCACGGAGGAAGAATTGAATCATATATATATATATATATATATATATATATATATATATATATATATATATATATATATATAAACTGAAAACTCCACACCCCAGAAGGATTCGAACCTAGACAGCCACAGGAGCACTATGCGCCATTACGTACCTGGTTCCTTAACCACTCGACTACCGTGACTGTACAAAAAGTCATTGGTAGCCGAGTGCTCCTGACTGTCTGGGTTCGAATCCTTCTAGGGTTTGGAGTTTTCAGTTGCATATTGGTTTGGGGACCATTCAAGCTTGTTCGTATATATAAATATATCTTTATCTTTAAGGTGTTACAGGGAACATAGATCAGGAAACAATGGCATTGTTAGAGTCTACGGTAATAGGTTTAATTAATATTATGTTACCTGTCCAGAGACTCAGGTGATGGAGTTAAATGTTGTATTATTCTATCAGACTATGGACAATATTTGTGTTGTCAAATGACGTTACACGGGAGTGTTGTGCGTGTGTGTGTGTACCTGGATTGTGCCTTGAGTAGGTTCTAGGAGTTCTACTCTCCAGGCTTGACTTGTGTCAGATTGGTCAAGCAGACTGTTGCTCGGAGGGATTGGGTATTGAAAAGCACGGAGTGAGTAAACACCAGCAGGATATGAGTATCCAGCAACGAGGAAGCCTGGTCGACGACCGGGCCGCGGGGTCGCTGAGCCCCGGAATCCCCTCAAGGTACCCCAGCAGCACTCAGAGTGAGCCCAGCCACGCGCACCAGGTAAGGCCCAATCAATAAATCTCAGCAGTTCTTATACCCACGATATGGAGCACATGAGCGGCCACCTCAGACAGTGACGGATCACCTAACAATTACCTGCAAATTGCAGCAGGGCCGGGCCGGTAATACCACGGGTTGTAACCGGCCACCGCCTGGTTGTGGCCACCGCCTGGCTGTGGCCACCGCCTGGTTGTGGCCACCGCCTGGCTGTGGCCACCGCCTGGTTGTGGCCACCAGGCTCACCTCTGTGGCCATGACACCCACTCCTGTGACCTTGTCACAACTGTGCTTGTCATACCCTGTGCTTGTCATGACAGTTTCGTCTGTCATAACTGTCAAATATTTTACCACACTCACATCAAACTCCACACAGTGATACGTTAGCCTCACAAGAACCAAAAAGTGATTTTATAAAGGTTCAATTCACCAGTTGACGAACATTTTGAACAAATTTACCAATTAAAATAAATCACAATGGCGTGATAAATCAACGAGAATATAACTAACGTAGAATGGCTGGAAGACAGAAGAGTTAGGGGGGACATGATCACCACATTCAAGATTCTCAAGGGAATTGAATGGGTAGATAAAGACAGGCTATTTAACACAAGGGGCACACGCACTAGGGGACATAGGTGGAAACTGAGTGCCCAAATGAGCCACAGAGATATTAGAAAGAACTTTTTTAGTGTCAGAATAGTTGACAAATGGAATGCATTAGGAAGCGATGTGGTGGAGGCTGACTCCATACACAGTTTCAATCGTAGATATGATAGAGCCCAGTAGGCTCAGGAATCGGTACACCTGTTGATTGACGGTTGAGAGGCGGGACCAAAGAGCGAGAGCTCATCCCCCGCAAGCACAATTAGATGAGTACAATTAGGTACTCATGCTCAATGAGTTTTGGTATGTGATTAATAACTATTATTGAGCTGTATTACTTTGTTTACACGTTAAATTAATGTGTCTCTCTCAAGTGCGCGTCATGTGTGGTGGGCGAACACGCAGCAGGAGGCTGGTAACGACATGGGGGGGGGGGGGGAGGGGAGGGGTGTAAGGAGCTGGTTATCTTGAGGTTATCTTGAGATGATTTCGGGGCTTTTTAGTGTCCCCGCGGCCCGGTCCTCGACCAGGCCTCCACCCCAGGAAGCAGCCCGTGACAGCTGACTAACACCCAGGTACCTATTTTACTGCTAGGTAACAGGGGCATAGGGTGAAAGAAACTCTGCCCATTGTTTCTCGCCGGCGCCTGGGATCGAACCCAGGACCACAGGATCACAAATCCAGCGTGCTGTCCGCTCGGCCGACCGGCTCCGACCGGCTCTGGTTATTTAAGCTAACTAATGATTCGAGGCTGGGCCGCCAGGGGCCCACGGGGCGCTGATGACCAATTGAGTATATTGATCACTTGATCACTACATCAACCAACCCCAGACAACAACAACAAACAAACACACACACACACAAATCAATAGACAGACAGGCTGATGGGCAAATAGCGACAGAGATGAACATACAGAGAAGCACAAATACAGATACACAGGCACACAGGCTGGGACCAAAGAGGTGAAGCTCAACCCCCCCCTCAAGCACACTTGGTGAACACAGACAAGCAGTGTGATGTAAAGCGTGACCACATTAAGCGTGACTATTCCTTAATTACTACTGTCATCATCGTTATTGCAAAGGATGACTTCTTTGTTTAATTGGGTCTCTGTGGCTCAGTGGCAGCGCACCGGTCCCACACCTCGCCAGCGATTATGGCCGGGTTCGAGCCCTGGGCTGGGAGGATCGACTGGGCACTGATTCTTAACTGTTCGCCCCCGCTCGCCCAAGAAGTAAATCAAGGATCTGACGGGTTAGGTTACAAGAGAAACCAGAAGGGTACAGGGTACAGTCGTCAGTTCTGTACCCGCCTGAATAAAAAAAATAAATAAATAAAAAGACTTCATTGGCTACTATTATTATTTTCCTTTTGTGTCGCTGTTATACTTCATGTAAATTATAAAATTTTATTAGTCCTCATTATCGTGTAATCCCTTTTTGTGTCGTGTTCTCCCGTTGGGGCCAAGGAAAGTTGGCGAGTCGCGTTGGTGTCACCAATATGGCGTCTGGCGGGACGCTATATCTGGTCCAGGATGGAAAGTGTGTGTAACCCGAGCTGTCCTCCGCCTGCCCTCCGCCTCAACTGGCTTCAACGACGAGATGTAAACGCCGTATTACAAAGGCTCGTGTTTTTCCTCCTGGACTTATAAGTTAGGACGGTATGATAACGTCCCACGCGGGGCGGTCACGACGGGGCGATACTGTCCCATTAACGGCACTCCTTTTGGCGCGATAATGTCCCCCCTCCGCCAGGTACGATGTCCCGCCGCCGGCCTGCCACCTGGGCGATGATATCGTAATTATTAACTGCGAGGCTCGCGTGCGATAGTGTTGTGCGGGTCGTCATGTGGCGGGTGTGAGATGGGCGCGATACCCCTTCAGTTCTGCTCATGCTTGCACCCTCACTGCCAACACTTGGTGTGATTTCGGGGCGGCGGACCACTCCCTCGACGTCGCAAGGTGTCGTGAGACGTCGCCAGGCGTCGCAAAGCGTCGCAAGATGTAGCTAGGCGTCGCCAGGCGTCGCAAAGCGTCGCCAGGTGTCGCTAGGCGTCGCCAGGCGTCGCCAGACGTCTCAAGGTGTAGCTAGGCATCGCCAGGCGTCGCCAGGCGTCGCAAAGCGTCGCTAAACGTCGCAAGGCGTAGCTAGGCGTCGCCAGGCGTCTCAAGGTGTAGCTAGGCGTCGCCAGGCGTCGCAAAGCGTCGCAAGGTGTCGCTAGACGTCGCAAGGTGTACCTAGGCGTCGCCAGGCGTCGCCAGGCGTCGCAAGGAGTAGCAAGCCGGCCCAAGGCATCGCAACGGTGTGTGTATCTTCACCTTCTAGTGTGTGGTCTGGTCAACATACTTTAGCCACGTTATTGTGACTCATCGCCTGCATACGGTGTGTGTACATTTTAAAGGGAACCGACGCGCGGAGTAGCGTAGGCTGCACAAGAACAGGAGTGGAGGTGTATAAGGGGTTCGAAGCTGCGGTTGTTTGCTCGTGTTGAACTCCAGTAGCCATTTCTCTGACCATCTCTGCAACTCCTTCAAGTCCTCTTGAAGGAGCTTACAATCCTCATTGTCACAACTCGTCTCATTAACTTCGCGTCATCCGCAAACAGTAAGATATAAGACTAAATTTTTATAGACATGAAATTTACATGAAATTTACGTGAAATTTACATGAATCTACACATAGAACTGGTCCCAGCACCGATCCTTGAGGTACTCCACTCGTTACTGTCCGCTAGTCTGACTTCTCGCCCCTGACTGTTACTCTCTGGCTCCTGCCTGTTAGGTAGTTGGAGAAGCCTTACCCACGCTAAGGCTTCTCCACTTACTCAAGCCTGCCTCTCAGATGTATAGTAACATCTTGTGAGGTATTGTGTCAGAGGCTTTTTGGCAGTCCAGAAATACGCAATTTGCCCATCCTTGCCTCTACTAGCGTGAGGCTGGAAGCCTCCACCAGCCACAGCTCTCCAAGCTTAACCTAGACCTTCCAAGCTGCCCTGATCCCCTATCCTCCCTTCTCCCATGCCCCCCTGATACCAGGGCTCCCCCCCTAATACATCCCTCTGATACCAGCGCCCCTCATACACCCCCTTGTCGCACATACACTCGCTAATAACTTACTCTGAGTAACAGGGTGATCTAGAGATAACCTGAAGGCTCCCCTCCCCCTCACGGGGTTCCTGCTTCCTCTTCACCTGCGAATATTTTAATTAGCAAATTTTTATCGTTTTAGTTTATTGAGGCGGACAAATTGATTGTTACGTGTTGAGCGGGGGATAATATGGCGGAGATGGTGTATGGTGGGGGTTGTGGGGGCGAGCAGGAGGGTTGTGGGGCAAGCAGGAGGGTTGTGGGGCAAGCAGGAGGGTTGTGGGGGCAAGCAGGAGGGTTGTGGGGGCAAGCAGGAGGGTTGTGGGGCAAGCAGGAGGGTTGTGGGGGCAAGCAGGAGGGTTGTGGGGCAAGCAGGAGGGTTGTGGGGCAAGCAGGAGGGTTGTGGGGCAAGCAGGAGGGTTGTGGGGCAAGCAGGAGGGTTGTGGGGGCAAGCAGGAGGGTTGAGAGAACAAGCAGAAGGGTTGAGAGAACAAGCAGGAGGGTTGAGGGCTATTCACTACCTAGAATACTTGAAGCAGAGTTGGCCGCTCAAACGCTCACTCGCGGAGGAATACCTCACCAATTAAGGGCACTAGGTCACGCGGCGGAGGACACCGACCATCAATACGTCACCAGGTACTGTCAACACACAAGGGGCTGACACCGTAAGCAACACAACTCTACTTAGATCCTTTATAATCATGTTTACTTACAAAGTTGTAAGTGCGTCGCTCCTCCAGTTAGTCCCGCTAGTGCTAGTATCACTACTACGACGGCTTCTACTACTAGTGATACTATTATTTCGAATAATATTTATCATATTAAACCAGTACAACACGTGTCACTTCAGCTAATATTGGCACACAAATGTATTCACAAATAGAAAACGGAATCACAGGGGGAACACAAACACATACGTCTATGTCCACCAAAGCAAGCAACTGGCCCTCTTTGTGCTGGCATTGTTCTGAGGGAGAGAGAGAGAGAGAGAGAGAGAGAGAAAATATGTTCGTGGACTTTTTGTTATGTACAAGGTCAACATTTAGAAAGTTGCGCACCTGGCCCAACTCCGTGGACAACCAGAAGTTAGTACCCATAGCACTAGGCTCTCGACCTTCAACAGTCTCAAGCTGCACTGCCTTTCTTAAGAACATCACTCCATCAGCGATCATTCATTTTTAGGTTAACTCGGAATGACCGTCAGGTCAGGTCAGGTGTGTGTGTGTGTGTGTGTGTGTACTCACCTATATACTCACCTATATGTGCTTGCAGGATCGAGCATTGACTCTTGGATCCCGCCTTTCTAGCTATCGGTTGTTTACAGCAATGACTCCTGTCCCATTTCCCTATCATACCTAGTTTTAAAAGTATGAATAGTATTTGCTTCCACAACCTGTTCCCCAAGTGCATTCCATTTTTCTACTACTCTCACGCTAAAAGAAAACTTCCTAACATCTCTGTGACTCATCTGAGTTTCCAGTTTCCACCCATGTCCCCTCGTTCTGTTATTATTACGTGTGAACATTTGATCTATTTCCACTTTGTCAATTCCCCTGAGTATTTTATATGTCCCTATCATATCTCCTCTCTCCCTTCTTTTCTCTAGTGTCGTAAGGTTCAGTTCCTTCAGCCGCTCTTCATATCCCATCCCTCGTAGCTCTGGGACAAGCCTCGTCGCAAACCTCTGAACCTTCTCCAGTTTCTTTATGTGTGTGTGTGTGTGTGTGTGTGTGTGTGTGTGTGTGTGTGTGTGTGTGTGTGTGTGTGTGTGTGTGTGTGTGTGTGTGTGTGTGTGTCTCTGTGTGTGTGTGTGTGTGTGTGTGACAATGACATTTAATATAAACCAAAAATATATTTCAAGCAGTAAAGACTGCAAAGCTTCGCCTTAAAGGCTCTTGGTTGTCAAGATTTGCTTAAGAGACAGAGGGAGGAGGCAGACGGTCCACTGTCACATGTTCCCGTGTGTGTGGAGAGGTGAGCCGGGGCCCAGGAGCCGGACTGTACGCAGGCGGGGCCCTCAGCTTTGGCTCGATTTATCTCAACATTAAGAGAGATTATATTAGCATTGGATAGATTTAGTTTTAAATAGTTTTAGTTAGATAGTTTTAGTTTTAGATAGATTTAGTTAGGTTATGTTGAGTTAGGCTGGGTTGGGTTGGTTAAGTTAGGCAAGGTTGGATTAGGTGAGGGTGGGTTAGGTTTCTCTGGGTTGAGTTCGGCTGGTTAAGTTAGATTGGGTTGGGTTAAGGCTAGGTTCGATCTTTTCTCAATCTTTGGCGGCTTTGTTTACAATTATTAAACAGTTAATGAGCTCCGAAGCACCAGGAGGCTGTTATAACAATAACAACAGTTGATTGGCAAGTTTTCATGCTTGTAAAATGTTTATATATATGTAACCAAAGCCATCAAAAATTGAGGAAAGATGTACACGTTCGTAAGTATTTGCGTAACTGTTTCGTGAATCTGACCTCGGAAACCTGATTCTGCGCTTCTTCGAGGAAGCCCACCAGTCTTCTCAAGACACAGAACACGCTCCACTATCCCTAACTGTGCCCTAATTACCTCCACTGCCTCAGGCTATCCACAGTACTAAAGACACTGGATAGATAGATGCCTCGCCTCTCATCTAAAACTCTCGTACATGTTAATAACCCAAGTTTTTCTCAGATGAACTTAGGCACTCCAAATCAAACCACATCCCCATATGGTCCATCAACTTCAGCTAACCCTGAAGATCTCGGACGTAGGTTCGAATCCTCGTCACGACCCTTGTTGGATTTGTTTAACTTCAGCTTAACTTCAATGAATGTAGTCCGTAACGAGAGGGAGAAAAACAGAAAAAAACACACACGCAGAGTTATATAAAATGCAAAATACTTTTATCCAGATTTGGAAAACATTAAAAAGATTCGGTTAGATCATTGAGAGACGCTGCTACTGCTGATATGACCACTGATGCATATATTGGTAGGCGATCCCCTGGTGTGATAACCTTTACAACAGTGACTGATGAAGGGGGAAGGGGAGGATATCTGTAGGGTAAGGGTACAGGGGTGGCTTGTAAAGCTTAGGGGTATGTCTAGATGTCTGGGGTGTTGGGGGGTATGTCTAGATGTCTGGGGTGTTGGGGGGTATGTCTAGATGTCCGGGGTGTTGGGGGGTATGTCTAGATGTCTGGGGTGTTGGGGGGTATCTCTAACGGCTGGGAGAGGGAGGTGGGGGGGTATTTATAGAGGGTAGGGGTATCTCTGGAAGGTAGGGATGTTAGGGTATCTCTGCAGGGTACGAGTATTGGGGTATCTCCAGAGGAAATGGGTATCTTTTAAAACAGTTGAAATCTTTTAAAGACGTGGGGGGCATTTTTTGAGGGTGGGAGTATCTTTTTAGGGTGGGGAATTATTTAAGCATGGACGGTACGCGTTGAGTGTGGTGGTACATCTAGGGTACAGAGGTACCTGAGGGGAGGGTACGAGCTGAAGGGCAGCATGTACCCTGCACTCGGGCGCCTGGCAGCGCTGCACTACTAGCCAGCACTCGGGCGCCTGGCAGCGCTGCACTAGCCAGCACTCAGGCGTCTGGCAGCGCTGCACTACTAGCCAGCACTCGGGCGCCTGGCAGCGCTGCACTAGCCAGCACTCAGGCGTCTGGCAGCGCTGCACTACTAGCCAGCACTCAGGCGCCTGGCAGCGCTGCACTACTAGCCAGCACTCAGGCGTCTGGCAGCGCTGCACTACTAGCCAGCACTCAGGCGCCTGGCAGCGCTGCACTAGCCAGCACTCAGGCGTCTGGCAGCGCTGCACTACTAGCCAGCACTCAGGCGTCTGGCAGCGCTGCACTAGCCAGCACTCAGACGCTGGAACAGGCCCAGTGAACCCAACAATTATGCGGGAGAGAGAGAAGCAGAAATTCTAATTAAACTCCACAGTGGGGATTTAATTGATTGTGTGACTGCGTGCGCTAAGTCATACACCAGCTGATTGCCTACAGCGCATGCGCCGAGCGATCACACAGCGCCTTAATAACATCAGTCTTAATTGTTGTACTGCAATTAGTCAGTTCTCTCGGCAGGCTTGTAGCAGGCAGCGCGCCCAGAATACACAATTAGTCTCCAGCTCCTTAATAATTCACAGAGTTATGAGAGCACTTTGGTTAATTATTTATTGTTTTTTTTATGTCGTGTTGGAGACTATGAGGTGATAGCTATAATTAGCTCGGCGAACACAGAGACGAAATGGGTTGGGCTCTTGCTCCCACTGTGCATGGGAGATGTTTTAGAGGGTGAAAGAAGGGTAGCAGGGGCCAGATTCACTAAGCAGTTACGCAAGTACTTACAAACCAGGGGCCAGATTCACGAAGCAGTTACGCAAGCACTTACGAACGTGTACATCTTTCCTCAACCTTTGACGGCTTTGGTTACATTTATTAAATAGTTTACCAGCATGAAAACTTGCCAATCAACTGTTGTTATTGTTATAAACAGCCGCCTGGTGCTAAGGAGCTCATTAACTGTTTAATAATTGAAAAAAAGCCGCCAAAGATTGGGAAAAGATGTACAGGTTCGTAAGTACTTGCGTAACTGCTTCATGAATCTGGCCCCAGATCTCCCAGATAGCAGACTACCTACATAGTAGACTATTGGCGAGGCAGGAACTATCCCAACCCATCCTGCTAGTTAGGTAGTCCTTTCCTGTAACTATGTGCGCCATCGTACATATATTAACGTACTGGACAACTAGATAGTAGCATTTTGTACTGTTTACCTTACAGAGTCCAGACAAATAAAGCTAAAAAGCAATCTTAAATATTCCTAGGCCTAATATAGCACATATATATATGTACCATATTAGGCCTCAGACAGCATGTGTTAGGCCTAATTCTTAGGCATTAGATGGGATCGAGTCCATTTAATGTCCTGATGTACGAATGTTATTTTACCTTATTTCTCTCTCTCTCTCTCCCTCTCTCTCTCCCTCTCTCTCTCCCTCTCTCTCTCTCTCTCTCCCTCTCTCTCTCTCTCTCTCTCCCTCTCTCTCTCCCTCTCTCTCTCTCTCTCCCTCTCTCTCTCTCTCTCTCTCCCTCTCTCTCTCTCCCTCTCTCTCTCTCTCTCTCTCTCTCTCTCTCTCTCTCTCTCTCTCTCTCTCTCTCTCTACCAACTCTAAAGCCTCTCAGCCATATATACCTCTCAACACACCTTGTCTACCCATACACCCATCCCTACCTAGGCACCTGGGTAGGGAACCCTACCTCCCCTACCTTTACCTCCTCCCCCCCCCCTCCCTCCCCACGTTAGGCAAGATGTGATCTACGGTGACAGGGTGGAAGGATAACCTGTGTTGTAATCACGTTATCTGAGAGGGTTAGATAACACCCCCAGCCGGCTATCACGATAGCAGCTCCAATCAGGGAGATGCTAAGAGTTGATGTATGGGATTTGGAAGTAATATCTGTCCTTCTCTGTCAGCTCTCCTGTCACTGCGTCAATCTGTCTGTTTTACCGTCTATCGTCCTCTATGTTTTACCGTCTATCGTCCTCTATGTTTTACCGTCTATCGTCCTCTATGTTTTACCGTCTATCGTCCTCTATGTTTTACCGTCTATCGTCCTCTATGTTTTACCGTCTATCGTCCTCTCTGTTTCTTTCCCTAACCCAATATTTCTGTATATTTACCTTACAGAGCGAGGATCTGTAATTGTGTAGTTCAGATCCTAAGGGTCATTACAGAGCTATAAAACAAGCACTTTAGACGACACTAATGTACACCTAATTAATTAAAAGTACGTGATAGATAGGTAACGCAGACACACAGCACCGCTCCTGTGCTAAGTAAGTCCACTACGGGGCTCACCATAGCCCGTGCTACTTGGAACTTTTTCTGAGTAGCTGAATCTATAACCACAACATGCTAACGCAGACAGTATGGTGGAGTGACAGCGTACAGACACTGGCAGAGTAACAGCTGTATATCAGGAACTTCTGGATAAACAGAATAGTGATACAATTCAGGGAGATTCAGACTCAGCTAAAAGATTTAATCTTATGTGACAGTTGAAACTCTCCTACATATATTGTAGGAGTATTATACTCCGGAAAGACTCCTAAACTCCGACTATTAGACTCCGGAAAGATTTAATCTTATGTGATAGCTATCCTTTAGCTATCTCCTTTATAGTTCATTGGTATTATTTCAAATATTGCTAAGTGTGTGTGCGCGTCCAGGCAGTGTTTAAGGTGATATGAAGTAGCCGCGGGCGGTACAGATATGAGTTAGAATGTTTTGTTGTTCACACATTCTGTTTCTGTGTACAGCCTTGTGGGGCTGGGTTGATTCGTACAAAGATCTAGGATAGGCTGGGAGTGTGTGCTATCTATACTAAGTAAATCTATTTTGGCCGTACTGCTGAAGTCTATATTTTTTTTTTAATGCTGCATGAGAGTGTTTTGATAACTCTTGAGTCAGCCCTGAATTTAGGTAGGTTGAGTTTTTGTACTCTATTGTATAACCTTACTCTTGTAGTGTAGTGTTGTGTTGTGTTGTATTGTGTTGTGTTGTGTTGTGTTGTGTTGTATTGTGTTGTGTTGTATTGTGTTGTGTTGTGTTGTGTTGTATTGTTGTGTTGTATTGTTGTGTTGTATTGTGTTGTGTTGTGTTGTGTTGTATTGTGTTGTGTTGTGTTGTGTTGTGTTGTATTGTGTTGTGTTGTATTGTGTTGTATTGTGTTGTGTTGTATTGTGTTGTGTTGTGTTGTATTGTGTTGTATTGTGTTGTGTTGTGTTGTGTTGTATTGTGTTGTGTTGTGTTGTGTTGTGTTGTGTTGTATTGTGTTGTGTTGTGTTGTATTGTGTTGTATTGTGTTGTGTTGTATTGTGTTGTGTTGTGTTGTGTTGTATTGTGTTGTGTTGTGTTGTATTGTGTTGTATTGTGTTGTATTGTGTTGTGTTGTATTGTGTTGTGTTGTGTTGTATTGTGTTGTGTTGTGTTGTGTTGTGTTGTGTTGTATTGTGTTGTATTGTGTTGTGTTGTATTGTGTTGTGTTGTGTTGTGTTGTATTGTGTTGTGTTGTGTTGTATTGTGTTGTATTGTGTTGTATTGTGTTGTGTTGTATTGTGTTGTGTTGTGTTGTATTGTGTTGTGTTGTGTTGTGTTGTATTGTGTTGTGTTGTGTTGTGTTGTATTGTGTTGTGTTGTGTTGTATTGTGTTGTATTGTGTTGTATTGTGTTGTGTTGTATTGTGTTGTGTTGTGTTGTGTTGTATTGTGTTGTGTTGTGTTGTGTTGTGTTGTATTGTGTTGTATTGTGTTGTGTTGTATTGTGTTGTGTTGTGTTGTATTGTGTTGTGTTGTGTTGTGTTGTATTGTGTTGTATTGTGTTGTGTTGTATTGTGTTGTGTTGTGTTGTGTTGTGTTGTATTGTGTTGTGTTGTGTTGTGTTGTGTTGTATTGTGTTGTGTTGTGTTGTGTTGTATTGTGTTGTGTTGTGTTGTGTTGTGTTGTGTTGTATTGTGTTGTGTTGTGTTGTATTGTGTTGTGTTGTGTTGTATTGTGTTGTGTTGTGTTGTGTTGTGTTGTGTAGTGTTGTGTTGTGTTGTGTTGTGTTGTATTGTGTTGTGTTGTATTGTGTTGTGTTGTGTTGTGTTGTATTGTGTTGTGTTGTGTTGTGTTGTGTTGTATTGTGTTGTGTTGTATTGTGTTGTGTTGTGTTGTGTTGTATTGTGTTGTGTTGTGTTGTGTTGTGTTGTATTGTGTTGTGTTGTATTGTGTTGTGTTGTGTTGTGTTGTATTGTGTTGTGTTGTGTTGTGTTGTATTGTGTTGTGTTGTGTTGTATTGTGTTGTGTTGTGTTGTGTTGTATTGTTGTGTTGTATTGTGTTGTGTTGTGTTGTGTTGTGTTGTGTTGTATTGTTGTGTTGTATTGTGTTGTGTTGTGTTGTGTTGTATTGTGTTGTGTTGTGTTGTGTTGTGTTGTATTGTTGTGTTGTATTGTGTTGTGTTGTGTTGTGTTGTATTGTGTTGTGTTGTGTTGTGTTGTGTTGTATTGTGTTGTGTTGTGTTGTGTTGTATTGTGTTGTGTTGTGTTGTGTTGTATTGTGTTGTGTTGTGTTGTATTGTGTTGTGTTGTGTTGTGTTGTGTTGTGTAGTGTTGTGTTGTGTTGTGTTGTGTTGTATTGTGTTGTGTTGTATTGTGTTGTGTTGTGTTGTGTTGTATTGTGTTGTGTTGTGTTGTGTTGTGTTGTGTTGTATTGTGTTGTGTTGTGTTGTATTGTGTTGTGTTGTGTTGTGTTGTATTGTGTTGTGTTGTGTTGTATTGTGTTGTGTTGTGTTGTATTGTGTTGTGTTGTGTTGTGTTGTGTTGTATTGTGTTGTGTTGTATTGTGTTGTGTTGTGTTGTGTTGTATTGTGTTGTGTTGTGTTGTATTGTGTTGTGTTGTGTTGTGTTGTGTTGTGTTGTGTTGTATTGTGTTGTGTTGTGTTGTGTTGTATTGTGTTGTGTTGTGTTGTATTGTGTTGTGTTGTGTTGTGTTGTGTAGTGTTGTGTTGTGTTGTGTTGTGTTGTGTTGTATTGTGTTGTGTTGTGTTGTGTTGTGTTGTATTGTGTTGTGTTGTATTGTGTTGTGTTGTGTTGTGTTGTATTGTGTTGTGTTGTGTTGTATTGTGTTGTGTTGTGTTGTGTTGTGTAGTGTTGTGTTGTGTTGTGTTGTGTTGTGTTGTATTGTGTTGTGTTGTGTTGTGTTGTGTTGTGTTGTATTGTGTTGTGTTGTATTGTGTTGTATTGTGTTGTGTTGTGTTGTGTTGTGTTGTGTTGTATTGTGTTGTGTTGTGTTGTGTTGTATTGTGTTGTGTTGTGTTGTGTTGTATTGTGTTGTATTGTGTTGTGTTGTGTTGTGTTGTGTTGTGTTGTATTGTGTTGTATTGTGTTGTGTTGTGTTGTATTGTGTTGTGTTGTGTTGTGTTGTATTGTGTTGTGTTGTGTTGTGTTGTGTAGTGTTGTGTTGTGTTGTGTTGTGTTGTGTTGTGTTGTATTGTGTTGTATTGTATTGTGTTGTGTTGTGTTGTATTGTGTTGTGTTGTGTTGTGTTGTATTGTGTTGTGTTGTGTTGTGTTGTGTTGTGTTGTGTTGTGTTGTATTGTGTTGTATTGTGTTGTGTTGTGTTGTGTTGTATTGTGTTGTGTTGTGTTGTGTTGTGTTGTGTAGTGTTGTGTTGTGTTGTGTTGTGTTGTGTTGTATTGTGTTGTGTTGTGTTGTATTGTGTTGTGTTGTGTTGTATTGTGTTGTGTTGTGTTGTGTTGTGTTGTATTGTGTTGTATTGTGTTGTATTGTGTTGTGTTGTGTTGTGTTGTGTTGTGTTGTATTGTGTTGTGTTGTGTTGTGTAGTGTTGTGTTGTGTTGTGTTGTGTTGTGTTGTATTGTGTTGTGTTGTGTTGTATTGTGTTGTGTTGTGTTGTATTGTGTTGTGTTGTGTTGTATTGTGTTGTGTTGTGTTGTATTGTGTTGTGTTGTGTTGTGTTGTATTGTGTTGTGTTGTGTTGTATTGTGTTGTGTTGTGTTGTATTGTGTTGTGTTGTGTTGTGTTGTGTTGTATTGTGTTGTGTTGTATTGTGTTGTGTTGTGTTGTGTTGTGTTGTATTGTGTTGTGTTGTGTTGTATTGTGTTGTGTTGTGTTGTGTTGTGTTGTGTTGTGTTGTATTGTGTTGTGTTGTGTTGTGTTGTATTGTGTTGTGTTGTGTTGTATTGTGTTGTGTTGTGTTGTGTTGTGTAGTGTTGTGTTGTGTTGTGTTGTGTTGTGTTGTATTGTGTTGTGTTGTGTTGTGTTGTGTTGTATTGTGTTGTGTTGTATTGTGTTGTGTTGTGTTGTGTTGTGTTGTATTGTGTTGTGTTGTGTTGTATTGTGTTGTGTTGTGTTGTGTTGTGTAGTGTTGTGTTGTGTTGTGTTGTGTTGTGTTGTGTTGTATTGTGTTGTGTTGTGTTGTGTTGTGTTGTGTTGTATTGTGTTGTGTTGTATTGTGTTGTATTGTGTTGTGTTGTGTTGTGTTGTGTTGTATTGTGTTGTGTTGTGTTGTGTTGTATTGTGTTGTGTTGTGTTGTGTTGTATTGTGTTGTATTGTGTTGTGTTGTGTTGTGTTGTGTTGTGTTGTATTGTGTTGTATTGTGTTGTGTTGTGTTGTATTGTGTTGTGTTGTGTTGTGTTGTGTTGTATTGTGTTGTGTTGTGTTGTGTTGTGTAGTGTTGTGTTGTGTTGTGTAGTGTTGTGTTGTGTTGTGTTGTGTTGTATTGTGTTGTATTGTATTGTGTTGTGTTGTGTTGTATTGTGTTGTGTTGTGTTGTGTTGTGTTGTATTGTGTTGTGTTGTGTTGTGTTGTGTTGTGTTGTATTGTGTTGTGTTGTGTTGTATTGTGTTGTGTTGTGTTGTGTTGTGTAGTGTTGTGTTGTGTTGTGTTGTGTTGTGTTGTATTGTGTTGTGTTGTGTTGTGTTGTGTTGTATTGTGTTGTGTTGTATTGTGTTGTGTTGTGTTGTGTTGTGTAGTGTTGTGTTGTGTTGTGTAGTGTTGTGTTGTGTTGTGTTGTGTTGTATTGTGTTGTGTTGTATTGTGTTGTGTTGTGTTGTATTGTGTTGTGTTGTGTTGTGTTGTGTTGTGTTGTATTGTGTTGTATTGTGTTGTGTTGTGTTGTATTGTGTTGTGTTGTGTTGTGTTGTGTTGTATTGTGTTGTGTTGTGTTGTATTGTGTTGTGTTGTGTTGTGTTGTGTAGTGTTGTGTTGTGTTGTGTTGTGTTGTGTTGTATTGTGTTGTGTTGTGTTGTGTTGTGTTGTATTGTGTTGTGTTGTATTGTGTTGTATTGTGTTGTGTTGTGTTGTGTTGTATTGTGTTGTGTTGTGTTGTGTTGTGTTGTGTTGTGTTGTGTTGTGTTGTATTGTGTTGTGTTGTGTTGTGTTGTGTTGTGTTGTATTGTGTTGTGTTGTATTGTGTTGTGTTGTATTGTGTTGTATTGTGTTGTGTTGTGTTGTGTTGTATTGTGTTGTATTGTGTTGTGTTGTGTTGTGTTGTATTGTGTTGTGTTGTATTGTGTTGTGTTGTGTTGTGTTGTATTGTGTTGTGTTGTGTTGTATTGTGTTGTGTTGTATTGTGTTGTATTGTGTTGTGTTGTGTTGTGTTGTGTTGTGTTGTATTGTGTTGTGTTGTGTTGTGTTGTGTTGTGTTGTGTTGTATTGTGTTGTGTTGTGTTGTGTTGTATTGTGTTGTGTTGTGTTGTGTTGTATTGTGTTGTGTTGTGTTGTGTTGTGTTGTGTAGTGTTGTGTTGTGTTGTGTTGTGTTGTGTTGTGTTGTGTTGTGTTGTGTTGTGTTGTGTTGTATTGTGTTGTGTTGTGTTAGAGCTTTGGGTTGTCAAGGGCTTTGTTTTATATACTTGCGGGGGTTGAGCTTTGGCTCTATGGTCCCGCCTCTCAACTGTCAATGTGTGTGTGTGTGTACGTACCTAGTTGTGCTTGCGGGGGTTGAGCTCTGGCCACCACAAACTCCAGCCTTCCCCTGGTGCCAACATTACCATGACCCAACACCCGTTTTCTGACAAGGAACAGAGTATAAGCGATCTCTTATCCCACTTCACCTCACGATAACGAAAACGAGAATTTTTCCCGTAAACTTAAGGATGTTAATCTTGTCAACGTTCAAGAATTTACGACGCCTTGAACTTTTTGACTACAGGTACAAGATACATTTTCTAATAAATCTTTGAAAAAAAATGTCAGGGGAATAAAATTGTATATAAATCTGGGTTATAGGGATATTAAGTGTTGAGTTTAATATATTTATAACCTCATGGATGCTGGTGGAATATCTCGTATGTTATCGTAGGTTATCTAAGAGGTCGGGGTAAATACAGCACTCAAGGCTACTATTCCGTGTGGGGTAAACCTATCTTTCCCAGCGGACGGGTTAGTTGTCTTTTACAGATTGGCAGAGGGGCGTCGATGGGGTGCCAGTCTAGGGCGAGGGACTGAAGCCCCTTCAGAGGTTTGGGGCTCCCAACCTAGATTTCAAAAAATTAATTTGGCATTGAAGCACGACATTCAATATTACATTAATTTTGTTAAATAAAATAACAGTTAATAGAGTTTAATTAAATATCAGGTGGGTTATTGTACATTTTAAAGGTACAGAGGACCCCTTGTTTCTGTCAGAGGTACAGGGTAGACGGTGTACAATCTCCCTGTCAGAGGTACAGGAAGAAGACGGCAGCAGAGGGTGTGATACCTGGTTGATACCTGGTTGATACCTGGTTGATGGGGTTCTGGGAGTTCTTCTACTCCCCAAGCCCGGCTCGAGGCCAGGCTTGACTTGTGAGAGTTTGGTCCACTGCCGCCCATTAAGGGAACTAAAGTTTGGAACTATGGACAGGAAATTTGAACTTCGACTTAGTAATTCTATATCATCCGCACAAGCTGATCTGCCGGCCATTCTGGCGTGTTTAGAGGAAGTTCGTCGAGAGGGAAAAGATGTTTTTGTACTGGTCGACAGCCGAGTAGCACATGATTCCTTAAATAGTCGATAATAGTCTTCATGTCCATAGTTGAGGATTGCAAGAAATGTATAAATGAGATACGGATGAAAGGTCACCCATTATGTTAAGGTCTCACACCCTCCCCCATTATGTTAAGGTCTCTACCCTCACCCATTATGTTAAGGTCTCACACCCTCCCCCATTATGTTAAGGTCTCACACCCTCACCCATTATGTTAAGGTCTCACACCCTCACCCATTATGTTAAGGTCTCACACCCTCACCCATTATGTTAAGGTCTCACACCCTCACCCATTATGTTAAGGTCTCACACCCTCACCCATTATGTTAAGGTCTCACACCCTCACCCATTATGTTAAGGTCTCACACCCTCACCCATTATGTTAAGGTCTCACACCCTCACCCATTATGTTCTTGATTGCCCATTGATTAATGTATATAGAAACACTGAGATAAAAACTGTTCCTGAACAAATAGCCCGGATATGTCACAAGGGAAAGATTAATGATATTCTGGAGAAATATAAGAATCTTTACACCAAGATTGTAACCTTTTGTTGATTTGTCTGAATGTCTATTTGAAGCCTCTTTATACTGCTACCTATGTCTATATGTACTTAGTCATTAAAACCTTTGTGTGTACGTCTGGTAACACTACATATATACAGGAAGAAATATGTATGTTAATCAACCAGAATATTCAGTAATATGTTCATTATTTGTGAGAAATTAATATATATATATATATATATATATATATATATATATATATATATATATATATATATATATATATATATATGCAAACAAGCCTGAATGGTCCCCAGGACTATATACAACTGAAAACTCACACCCCAGAAGTGACTCGAACCCATACTCCCACAACTGGTATGTACAGGGACGCCTTAATCCGCTTGACCATCACGACTGGACAAAAGGAAGTGATAGCCGAGGCTATATGAACCACTTCCCCGCCGGCACTCGGATGGTAATCTTGGGCATAGCATTTTATCAAATCACCTCATTCTTTGGGGCACACGTGAGGAACACAAATGCAAACAAGGCATCTTGTTTGCATTTGTGTTCCTCACGTGTGCCCCAAAGAATGAGGTGATTTGATAAAATGCTATGCCCAAGATTACCATCCGAGTGCCGGCGGGGAAGTGGTTCATATAGCCTCGGCTATCACTTCCTTTTGTCCGGTCGTGATGGTCAAGCGGATTAAGGCGTCCCTGTACATACCAGTTGTGGGAGTATGGGTTCGAGTCACGTCTGGGGTGTGAGTTTTCAGTTATATATATATATATATATATATATATATATATATATATATATATATATATATATCACTGGGGTAAGTAAAAATAAAATATTTAACATAGAGACACATAGCTTGTTTGTCATATAGTGAGAAAGACAGGGCGCAAGGTGATACTACAATAATCCTTTCATGTGGGCGGCAGTGGGCGGGCATGGGGGGGGGAAGAGAGGGGTGGTTAAGGCTGCTGGTGGGCGGTGCTAAATCACCACTTATCACACTCACTAATTAATTGCATATGCAAATATAGTCCCGTAAGTCAAGATGAAACATCAACTTGACAAGACTAGTTCATGGGGCGGGGGTGGATGACTTGGGGGGACGAGGCTGGCGGCGTGGCCGGCAACTATGGCTCTTGTGGAGTGATCACTTACAGTCAACTTTCCCTCTTCTGTAATTAGGAAATGTCTGTGTTGGTTTATTGGAGTTTTGAGTCTTTAGTGAAGGTCTTCTTACAGCTTAATATTGGTTGGGTTATGTGGGGCTCTGTAGAGTGGCTCTCGTTTTTGTAGGCTGGCTCTGTAGAGTGGCTCTCGCTTCTGTAGGCTGGCTCTGTTGATTGGCTCTGTAGCTTGGTTCTGTAGGCTGGCTCTGTTGATTGGCTCTGTAGTCTGGTTCAGTAGGCTGGCTTTGTAAGATGATTGTGTAGACTTTGTTGACCTACTGAACGCAGCTTGGCTGAAGCCTCGCTGAACGACGCCTCGCTGAAGTAGCCCGCGCTACTTGAAACGTTTTAGTCTGAGTAGCTGATTCTAAAAACAGCAACAACAACCTTGTAAGCACAACGACTACTGGGAATACAAGTACAGGGAAGCAGAGACGGATCCTTCGCATGACCGTCCCTCAAGAACTCCTCGACCACCTCCCGCGACACCTTGAAGAAGGAAGTTCGAGCTGACTACCAACTTCGGTAAACTGGGATAAGGAAACTAATCCTCTTGTGTCTGTGATCAAAGAGCCGTGATGAGGGTTCGAACCTACGTCCGGGAGCATCCCAGACGAGCCTTAATCGACTGTGCCACGACAAAGCCACAATATCAGCTATTTATACTGATAATGCCTCCAAAGACCCTCCACTTACGGGCTCACCATAGCCCGTGCTACTTGGAACTCTTTGTTACAAGTAGCTGAGCCTTAAACACCAACAACAAACCTTGTAAGCTCAGTATACCTGTGTCAGTGCATCAGTGTACTGCTGAAGATGAACAAATCCACAAGGGCCGTGACGAGGATTCGAACCTACGTCCTGGAGCATCCCAGACGCTGCCTTAATCAACTGAGCTACGACATGATTACTCCTTAAGATGCCTCATTGCTGATGAGACGTCGAGCAATACAAATGGAAAGATTAAGTGATCAAGTATTTCTTCACCTCCAGATGGTAGAAGATATTTGCCTAGACTAGAGAACAACATTAATAATAGTCACAATGCTTGTGTGTTTAATGATATATATAAATGTTTCCCGAGGTAGTGGTCATATAGACATAAGTTAGTAATTATTATACGAACAACCATTGGATCCCTGCTCGGTACTAGCCGTCAACTGGGGCCCATTTATGGCGTATCGGTGACGTTTATTGGTCGTTATCACTAGTTGTTTATTAATGCTCGGGTCCTCCACACCCGGGTCCCCCCACACCCGGGTCCACACCCGGAGTTTCCCCCCCCTTCCCACACACGGGTCCCCATCACGGTCTCCAGCTCCCGGGACCCCACACACTCGGACCAGACACTTCTTGCTGGAACACCGTGTTCTGGAGGCCTTAACTGCCGGTCCTGCCTTAATTAAGTAGGCCCAGGGAGACACACTTAAGTAGGCCAGGGGACACGCTTAAGTAGGCCAGGGGGACTCACTTAAGTAGGCCAGGGGACACGCTTAAGTAGGCCAGGGAGACACACTTAAGACAGGCAAACAAACACACTTCATTCAGCTCATGAGACACACACGTAAGTCAGGCCGGAAGAAACGCATAAATCGGGCCAGGGGGACACACTTAACAGGCCAAGGAGACACTTAACAGGCCAAGGAGACACTTAACAGGCCAAGGAGACACTTAACAGGTCTGGGGACACACTTAACAGGCCAAGAGGACACACACTTAACTCAGACACTGAGGCCCTTTACCTTCAATGCCCAGTCTACTACAGTCACCACACACAAACATTTATCTCACCCGCTTCTGTTGGGCACCATTCCTTTCCCTCCGTCTCACCCCAAATCCTTATCCTGGCCCCCCCATACAGGTTATCTTGAAATGATTTCGGGGCTTTTTTTTTTAGTATCCCCGCGGCCCGGTCCTCGACCAGGCCTCCGCCCCAAGGAAGCAGCCCGTGACAGCTGACTAATACCCAGGTACCTATTTTACTTCTAGGTAACAGGGGCATAGGGTGAAAGAAACTCTGCCTATTGTTTCTCGCCAGCGCCTGGGATCGAACCCAGGACCACGGTATCACAAGTCCAGTGTGCTGTCTGCTCGGCCGACCGGCTCCGTATATAATACGGCTCCAGGTGTATATATATACGGCTCCAGGTGTATATATATACGGCTCCAGGTGTATATATATACGGCTCCAGGTGTATATATATACGGCTCCAGGTGTATATATATACGGCTCCAGGTGTATAATCCCTGTCTTTGTTCTTTGTTCTGAGACGTAACAAATACACTTTAAAGCGGGTGTAGTTATACACAGTAGTATTAAAATATTCATTTGGCAGCGTCAACTACTCAATTATTAACGATCGTCAGCGCCAACATTGGCAACACTGACTCAGACCTTATCATGCTAATAGTCAATAAATAACTATTATTAACATCTTTATTGGCAAAAATTAATTATTTTGTGTCTAATCTGAGTAATTGGGACCATTTTATTTAAATGAATTGATGTGGTTTATAATAACTAATATTATTATAAGTTAATTTTGTATGTATATATATTTATATATATAACTCAACAGTAAATAAATAAAAATCATCACACAGGTTTCAACACGGTTGGAACCTTTCAGTCGAGGCTCTGAATTCCTCCCACCCGCCATGATGAACTTGTGTGCTTGCGGGGGTTGAGCTCTGGCTCTTTGGTCCCGCCTCTCAACTGTCAATCAACTGGTGTACAGGTTCCTGAGCCTACTGGGCTCTATCATATCTACACTTGAAACTGTGTATGGAGTCAGCCTCCACCACATCACTGCCTAATGCATTCCATCCGTTAACTACTCTGACACTGAAAAAGTTTCTTCTAACGTCTCTGTGGCTCATGTGGGTACTCAGCTTCCACCTGTGTCCCCTTGTTCGCGTCCCACCAGTGTTGAATAGTTTATCCTTGTTTACCCGGTCGATTCCTCTGAGGATTTTGTAGGTTGTGTGTGTGTGTGTGTGTGTGTGTGTGTGTGTGTGTGTGTGTGTGTGTGTGTGTGTGTGTGTGTGTGTGTGTGTGTGTGTGTGTGTGTTGACAATTTATCATCCATGGTGACAAGGTGTCAGGTGATCCAGCACGAAGGGCCCCTGACCGTGTCAGGTAGAGAGACCGTGTCCACCTCTCCACCTGCGTGTCCATCGACCCTCCATCCGTGATAGCTAGATGCTCCTATCCCCACCAGGTACTGCGCATGCGTCGGTGTTTCTGGTCACGTTCTCAGTCTTTCAATACAGTCACTCGACTCCTGCGTATGTCTTAATATACTTACTTAGGGAGCTGTGTTGAGCTACTTCCAGTAAGTTGACGAGACCACATAAACAAATAGTAAACAGTTGAGAGGTGGACCGAAAGAGCAAAGCTCAACCCCCGCAAACACAACTAGGTGAATACATACTAGAAAGTGAAGGGACGACGACGTTTCGGTCCGTTTTTTTTCACAACTCAAGTCGATTGTGTTGAGAAATTCGTGTCTTGCTGTCTCAAAGATTGAGGAGTATTCAGGACTATATTAGCACAACTTAAATTACCGTAATACGAATCCTGATATGATTCGTACCTGTCTGATTAGGTAACAGTTTTTTTTATGGAGAGGCAACTCAAGAGACGGGACTGTTAAGACAGTCTTTCTCCTCTGTCCTCCTGTCCTTCCCACTCTTACCTGTCTAGTGGTTACCATAGTGTTTATATTGTTCTTCTAAGTATTATTTACACAGAGAAATCACATTAATCAAGTTAGGTTTTGAACATCCGTTCGTACATCGTCTTGTGTACGATATGACTGGTATATGGTCTCCTGCTGATGCTGATGATGAAGATGTCAACCTCCTGCCGACGCTGCGTACCAATCATCCTGTCTAGGAATCCTGTTTCTCCCACTGAGTATCGTCAGTTCTGACTGCTGATGCCAGGGGTATCCGGAGTCCTGGGAGATGATTGCTAGGCCGACAGCCTCCGCCTGTCACAGGTTAATATATCATGTTATCATTAGCCTGCCAGTTCCTGGTTGCTTTATCGTGGACTATCATCTGAGTATCTGTTTATCTTGTGGGGTTTTATCCCCAGCGAGAGGAGGAGGTTGTTGGCGGCAGCATGGCGCATGCGTGCTGCCACGCCTGTGCAAGAGGACCCTCTGATCTGATAGCCGAGGCGGTCATGCATATGTAAACATGTGCGTGATCAACACACCTGTGTGTACCCGCCAGCTGCACACACAATCCACACGGGGGCCCAGCTAAGTAGCCGAGCCTGGCACAATAGATGAATACAGTTATATTCTGGGTTGAGATGGGGTTAGGGCTGGGGTTTGTGGGGGGGGGTGTATGCCCCCCTCCACCACAACCCCTCTATCTAGATTCTAAGATGTCGTCTCTCCCTGAGTTAGATTCTAAGTTGCCGTCTCCCTAAGTTAGATTCTAAGTTGTCGTCTCTCCCTAAGTTAGATTCTAAGTTGTCGTCTCCCTAAGTTAGATTCTAAATTGTCGTCTCCCTAAGTTAGATTCTAAATTGTCGTCTCCCTAAATTAGATTCTAAGTTGTCGTCTCCCTAAGTTAGATTCTAAGTTGTCGTCTCCCTAAGTTAGATTCTAAATTGTCGTCTCCCTAAGTTAGATTCTAAGTTGTCGTCTCCCTAAGTTAGATTCTAAATTGTCGTCTCCCTAAGTTAGATTCTAAGTTGTCGTCTATCCCTAAGTTAGATTCTAAGTTGTCGTCTCCCTGAGTTAGATTCTAAGTTATTTAGAAACATTAGATAACAATGACTGACAATGCCTATGAATGAATGGCAAAGCCTAACAATAACTAACAATGACTAACAATAACTAACAACGTCTAATAATGACTAACAATGACCAAGAAGAACTAACAATGGTCAATACTAATTTAGAACATCTAAAACACTAGTTACCAATGACTAACGATCACTAACAATGACCAACATCATATTTGGACGATTATTTCTCATTAGCTCAAGACGCTGTGAATTTTTGAATAGACATCATTATACTAATTTTGGGCTGGTAATACGACCTTTTTTGAGTATACGTTTAATTCTATACGTTGACGTATGCAGTGGCTGAGTCGACGCAGAGTTTGGCTCGACGGGCGACGTTATCAAGCGTCAAATACGTCAATGATAACGATGAGACGTCAATGATAACGATGAGACGTCTGACGGGGATATCAGTGAGGACATGCAACACCGGATATCTTCTTTGTGTCTCTTTCTCTTATCTCTCTCTCTCTCCCATGTCTCCAAGACCTCCACGCCATCTTCTGCACACACACACGCCTCTGTTGTCGCCACGCCGCCTCCGTGTCCGGCCAGGACGACTCCCTAGGAAACGAAACCTTTATATCCCATCAGGAGGGCACACCTCGACCACGACTCTTTCTTAAGGGTGTACGTGACGCCTCCATAATGCCAACACAACACGTCCACAGCCCCGCTCCTGTGCCAGGTAAGTCCACTACAGGCTCACCATAGCCCGTGCTACTTGCCCCGCTCCTGTGGCAGGTAAGTCCACTACGGACTCACCATAGCCCGTGCTACTTGCCTCGCTCCTGTGGCAGGTAAGTCCACTACGGACTCACCATAGCCCGTGCTACTTGCCTCGCTCCTGTGGCAGGTAAGTCCACTACGGACTCACCATAGCCCGTGCTACTTGCCCCGCTCCTGTGGCAGGTAAGTCCACTACGGACTCACCATAGCCCGTGCTACTTGCCTCGCTCCTGTGGCAGGTAAGTCCACTACGGACTCACCATAGCCCGTGCTACTTGCCTCGCTCCTGTGGCAGGTAAGTCCATTACGGGCTCACCATAGCCCGTGCTACTTGGAACTTCGTGTTCCCAGCAGCTGAATCTTAACAACAAGGATACAGCGGCTACGGGGATGCTGTTAAGGCCGGCCAAAGCCAGAGGGGCGAGGCCAGCCGGACCCAAAGCATTAACCTTGGCCGCAAAGAGGTTCGAATCCTCGTCACGGCCCTTGTGGATTTGTTCAGAATAATCTGGGCTTTACTTCACTCTTGGTCTCAGTGACAAGGGCACATGTCTAGGAGAGGAGGGAGTTAAGAAAGAGTTAGCTGACTCTATTCTTCCCCCTTCCCTCTATCTCTTGCTTCTCCAAACGTAAGAATGGTGGCGGTTTAGGGGAAATGAAAATGACCGAAATATTGAGGTTTTATGGGCCTAATGGCTGGCTCAGACAGGTAAGGTGTCTAGCCACATGTTATACACGTCTTGTGGCTAGACAAAACCGCTGCATTGTTTACGGAGTGGAAAGAAGGGGTTACCCATGCAGCGACTACCCCTCTGCTCCCAGCCTCATACCTGAGACTCACTCACTCACTCACTCATAACTTCTGGTCCAAGGTTATTATACAATCAAGTTCTGGATGTCAAGTTTCTTTATGTTACACACCATGATATATCTTGCTTTATAATTTATCCCATAACTCTCTCTCTCTCACCAGCTGATCTAGCGTCACACACACACAGCACTGGGCCTGACGGCTGAGCGGATAGCGCTCGGGGGGGGGGGGGGGGTCGTAGTCCCCCCGAGGTTCGATTTCCGGCGAAGGCGGAAACAAAGGAGCAGAGTTTCTTTCACCCGTATACCCCCGTTCACCTAGCCGTAAATAGGTACCTGGGAGAACACCAACACAGTGTTCCCTGCTCTCTCTTCAACTCCGGCTCCTCTCCAGAGGTTAATTTAATTAATAAATGAGACTTTTAACCTTGATGGAGTGATGGAGGGAACTGGGAGTCTCTGAGGATGGAGTGAGGATAGGTAAGCGGGGTTAGGGAAGGAGGGAGAGTTTGATAGGAGTAGCTGAGATGGATAGGGCAGGTTGGAAGGGATGGAGGGTGGGAGGGATGGAGGATGAGGGGGGATGGAGGATGAGGAGGGATGGAGGATGGGAGGGATGGAGGATGAGGAGGGATGGAGGATGGGAGGGATGGAGGATGGGAGGGATGGAGGATGAGGAGGGATAGAGGATAGGAGGGATAGAGAGAAGTAAACAACTCTAGACGGTGGTACAGGTCGCGATAACTATCACTAATTGAGAGAGAGAGAAGGTCTTATTTGGCAGCGTCGGAGACCTCCTGGTCATTAACTCCCGTAACGACACAACCACCATGGTGGGAGTGGTCAGCCTACCTGGCGGGTGTTGAGTCCTAGCTCACCATGGGTGGACCCAACCAATCCTCAGGCTAGGCTCCTTCAAGCGGCGCTCCATCCCCAAAATACACTTCACTCATTTTATCAAACAGTATATTAACCAAAATGTTTGTTTTCTCGAATATAAATGTTAATAAACATTATAATTTTGTGTATAGTTAAACGTAGGTTAGGTTAGGGGTTTGGGGATTGGGGGGGGGGGGCACTGCTCTAACGAGCCTGGCCTGAGGATGGGTTGTTTATGGGTAGTTTTCAGTCATTAATAGAGTAAGTAATGACCATGTTTGTCTCAAGTATGGATTAAGAAAACGGACTCTCAGTGAGACGTCTTGGCATTAGATTTAAAGATGAATCTCAGTTTCCTTTTGTCACCCATCAATTGTAACATCACACACACACACACACACACACACACACACACACACACACACACACACACACACACACACACACACACACACACACACATACACCCACACACACACACACACACACACCCACACACACCCACACACACACACCCACACACACACACATACAGTAGTTAACAGATGGAATGCATTAGGAAGTGATGTGGTGGAGGCTGACTCCATACACAGTTTCAAATATAGATATGACAGAGCCCAGTAGGCTCAGGAATCTGTACACCAGTTGACTGACAGTTGAGAGGCGGGACCAAAGAGCCAGAGCTCAACCCCCGCAAGTACAAATAGTTGAGTACACACACACTCCTTTAACATCTCTTATGCTCGTTTAATTTACTTTCCCTCACAATGTTTTTTTTGTTTTGTATACCAACAGTGACTTGAAGACGTTCTAAACTCCAAGACGACGCCGTAAGTCCATTCGATCCGGCAATAAAGAGACCGGCCGCCGAGTCGGGAAGCCATTCCGTGGGTTCGAAGTCTAGAAGACAGGTTCCAGTCTCTGCCAAGTGACCCGCAAACACGACCTTCAATTAGGAGCAGGAAATGTATATGTTTATCTCTCAGAATGTTCGGTAATATGTTTATTGTTTGTGATGTGTTTATATGTATGTATTAACACGATGTACTGAACGGGTTGAGAATAGCTTGAGCTACCTCATCCCTTTGTGTGTATTTTACCTCAATAAACTTATTTCAATTTCAATTTCAATTTCAATTCAATTAGGAGCATTCTAATGGGCTTCACAACGTTGGCGACTTTATATTTCCCGTCGTGGAAGCCGAAGTACTTAGATGATGGTAGATAGAGGGACGAGGGAGGGAGGGAGGGAGAGAGGGAGAGAAGAGGGAGGGAGGGAGGGAGAGAAGAGGGAGAGACGGGAGATGGGAGGAATTGAGAGATCGAGGAATACTTATACTGGTTTCAGGTTCTAAATCTTAGAACATGCACTCCTTCTTTCCCTCCATACACATCCCCACACTACACTCCGGAGTAGGAGAAGTAGAAGAGACAATGGAGGGAAGTAGTGTTAGAGCAGCTGCAGGGAGAAGAGTTAGAGGAGCAGAGGAGAGCACCTGAGTGAGAGATGGGCTCAGAGCTCCAGCAGGTCTTCACTCCTTAAAAATATTCATGACAGCTCAGATTTATAGCTAGGTGAGGTCAGGTCCAGTGCCAGCCCCCTGGTGTGGCTCGTGTCAGTGCCAGCCCCTGGTGTGGCTCGTGTCAGTGCCAGCCCCTGGTGTGGCTCGTGTCAGTGCCAGCCCCTGGTGTGGCTCGTGTCAGTGCCAGCTCCCTGGTGTGGCTCGTGTCAGTGCCAGCCCCTGGTGTGGCTCGTGTCAGTGCCAGCCCCTGGTGTGGCTCGTGTCAGTGCCAGCTCCCTGGTGTGGCTCGTGTCAGTGCCAGCCCCCTGGTGTGGCTCGTGTCAGTGCCAGCCCCCTGGTGTGGCTCGTGTCAGTGCCAGCCCCTGGTGTGGCTCGTGTCAGTGCCAGCTCCATTGACTCTTCCTCCCTTTCACTTAATCCTTAATCCTCTATCCTCGGCCCGCCTCCCTCTCCCTAGACCTGCTTCTAACTTGCCCTCCCGTCCCTCTAACTTGCCCCCCGTCCCTCTAACTTGCCCCCCGTCCCTCTAACTTGCCCCCCGTCCCTCTAACTTGCCCCCCGTCCCTCTAACTTGCCCCCCGTCCCTCTAACTTGCCCCCGTCCCTCTAACTTGCCCCCCCGTCCCTCTAACTTGCCCCCCGTCCCTCTAACTTGCCCCCCGTCCCTCTAACTTGCCCCCCGTCCCTCTAACTTGCCCCCCGTCCCTCTAACTTGCCCCCCGTCCTCTAACTTGCCCCCAGTCCCTCTAACTTGCCCTCCCGTCCCTCTAACTTGCCCCCCGTCCCTCTAACTTGCCCCCGTCCCTCTAACTTGCCCCCCGTCCCTCTAACTTGCCCCCCGTCCCTCTAACTTGCCCCCCCGTCCCTCTAACTTGCCCCCCCCGTCCCTCTAACGTGCCCCCCGTCCCTCTAACTTGCCCCCCCCGTCCCTCTAACTTACCCCCCGTCCCTCTAACTTGCCCCCAGTCCCTCTAACTTGCCCCCCGTCCCTCTAACTTGCCCCCGTCCCTCTAACTTGCCCCCCGTCCCTCTAACTTGCCCCCCCGTCCCTCTAACTTGCCCCCCGTCCCTCTAACTTGCCCCCAGTCCCTCTAACTTGCCCCCCCGTCCCTCTAACTTGCCCCCCCGTCCCTCTAACTTGCCCCCCGTCCCTCTAACTTGCCCCCCCGTCCCTCTAACTTGCCCCCCGTCCCTCTAACTTGCCCCCCCGTCTCTCTAACTTGCCCCCCCGTCCCTCTAACTTGCCCCCCCGTCCCTCTAACTTGCCCCCCCCGTCCCTCTAACTTGCCCCCCGTCCCTCTAACTTGCCCCTCCTCTCCTTCCTACCTTGCCCTAGAGGTGCTCCCAGCTAGCAGCTCCAACACCACCTGACCCCAGCCAGGCCCAACACGCCGCGGAGTCAGCATAGGTGATGGATACGTGTGAAAATTAGCCCCGGCAAATTGCTGGCGCACCGACAGCTTGGGACATGACTGCTGACGGTATCTTGCGGTCAGTAATTACAGGCCCTGCGGCAGCGCCTCCGTCAGGAGCGGCGAGCAGCCTCCTTCTGCACCCACACGCATAGCTTCCTCGCCCCTTCACACCGCACTACAGGCCAGAATTAGCATGCGTGTCTGGTCGGCGGACATGCGCGCGCCGGAGGATTTCTAAGACGGTATTTCTTGAGGAAGAAAAAGGCGACATATGCTGCCTCAGGGCGTCGTAAGGCAAGGAATTAATTACCTGGAGGAATGGGTACGACGCCAGTGATTAGTCGACAGTCTCTTGTTGGGCTGGGCTTGACGGAGTACTCGTCTTACTGATGCCTTGTGGGTCCTTACTCTTAGCTTCACGTCTTGGGAGACGCAAATGTGTTTTCTTGAATGCTTGCTGATGCTTCACGGCTGGTGTGGGTTGGTGTGGTATGTGTGGGTTGGTGTGGTATGTGTGAGTTGGTGTATGTGTGGGTTGATGTATGTGTGGGTTGGTGTATGTGTGGGTTGGTGTATGTGTGGGTTGGTGTATGTGTGGGTTGATGTATGTGTGGGTTGATGTATGTGTGGGTTGGTGTTGTATGTGTGAGTTTCCGGGAATATTCGGAATTATCTTAGATTTTCCGAGTGCCTTGATTCTCGTAAATGTATCTTATTTCTACACATTTATGCATCTTATCAGTCCTAAGATAATCAACGCGATGAATAAACATGAGTCGTTTCCGTGTTTCTGAGATCGACCTGAAGACATTTCCACTAGGAAAATAGTTGAAGACAGGAAACTACTCACTCGCCCCTGTCTCTCACTTCTGGCGTCTCTTGGCGCCCCTGTCTCTTACTTCTGGCGTCTCTTGGCGCCCCTGTCTCTCACTTCTGGCGTCTCTTGGCGCCCCTGTCTCTTACTTCTGGCGTCTCTTGGCGCCCCTGTCTCTCACTTCTGGCGTCTCTTGGCGCCCCTGTCTCTTACTTCTGGCGTCTCTTGGCGCCCCTGTCTCTCACTTCTGGCGTCTCTTGGCGCCCCTGTCTCTTACTTCTGGCGTCTCTTGGCGCCCCTGTCTCTCACTTCTGGCGTCTCTTGGCGCCCCTGTCTCTCACTTCTGGCGTCTCTTGGCGCCCCTGTCTCTCACTTCTGGCGTCTCTTGGCGCCCCTGTCTCTCACTTCTGGCGACTCTTGGCGCCCCTGTCTCTTACTTCTGGCGTCTCTTGGCGCCCCTGTCTCTCACTTCTGGCGTCTCTTGGCGCCCCTGTCTCTCACTTCTGGCGTCTCTTGGCGCCCCTGTCTCTCACTTCTGGCGTCTCTTGGCGCCCCTGTCTCTTACTTCTGGCGTCTCTTGGCGCCCCTGTCTCTCACTTCTGGCGTCTCTTGGCGCCCCTGTCTCTTACTTCTGGCGTCTCTTGGCGCCCCTGTCTCTCACTTCTGGCGTCTCTTGGCGCCCCTGTCTCTTACTTCTGGCGTCTCTTGGCGCCCCTGTCTCTTACTTCTGGCGTCTCTTGGCGCCCCTGTCTCTCACTTCTGGCGTCTCTTGGCGCCCCTGTCTCTTACTTCTGGCGTCTCTTGGCGCCCCTGTCTCTCACTTCTGGCGTCTCTTGGCGCCCCCTGTCTCTTACTTCTGGCGTCTCTTGGCGCCCCTGTCTCTCACTTCTGGCGTCTCTTGGCGCCCCTGTCTCTTACTTCTGGCGTCTCTTGGCGCCCCTGTCTCTCACTTCTGGCGTCTCTTGGCGCCCCTGTCTCTTACTTCTGGCGTCTCTTGGCGCCCCTGTCTCTCACTTCTGGCGTCTCTTGGCGCCCCTGTCTCTTACTTCTGGCGTCTCTTGGCGCCCCTGTCTCTCACTTCTGGCGTCTCTTGGCGCCCCTGTCTCTTACTTCTGGCGTCTCTTGGCGCCCCTGTCTCTTACTTCTGGCGTCTCTTGGCGCCCCTGTCTCTCACTTCTGGCGTCTCTTGGCGCCCCTGTCTCTCACTTCTGGCGTCTCTTGGCGCCCCTGTCTCTTACTTCTGGCGTCTCTTGGCGCCCCTGTCTCTCACTTCTGGCGTCTCTTGGCGCCCCTGTCTCTTACTTCTGGCGTCTCTTGGCGCCCCTGTCTCTCACTTCTGGCGTCTCTTGGCGCCCCTGTCTCTCACTTCTGGCGTCTCTTGGCGCCCCTGTCTCTCACTTCTGGCGTCTCTTGGCGCCCCTGTCTCTTACTTCTGGCGTCTCTTGGCGCCCCTGTCTCTTACTTCTGGCGTCTCTTGGCGCCCCTGTCTCTTACTTCTGGCGTCTCTTGGCGCCCCTGTCTCTCACTTCTGGCGTCTCTTGGCGCCCCTGTCTCTCACTTCTGGCGTCTCTTGGCGCCCCTGTCTCTCACTTCTGGCGTCTCTTGGCGCCCCTGTCTCTCACTTCTGGCGTCTCTTGGCGCCTCTGTCTCTCACTTCTGGCGTCTCTTGGCGCCCCTGTCTCTATCACCGTCTTTCTCACCTCTCTCTCTCTCTCTCTCTCTCTCTCTCTCTCTCTCTCTCTCTCTCTCTCTCTCTCTCTCTCTCTCTCTCTCTCTCTCTCTCTCTCTGTCTTCCCGACGGCTCGCAACACCAGGTAAAGCTATCTGCAGAGCAATCGAAGAAATCTATTAAGATTCACTGTTATCATTCCTGCTATCTCGCGCAATTGGTTTACAACCATTAATACAAAAAAACTGTCATAAAACGAATGTACATCTCTCTGTCTATCTCTCTCTCTCTCTCTCTCTCTCTCTCTCTCTCTCTCTCTCTCTCTCTCTCTCTCTCTCTCTGTCTCTCTCTCTCTCTGTCTCTCTCTCTCTCTCTCTGTCTCTCTCTGTCTCTCTCTCTCTCTCTCTCTCTGTCTCTCTCTCTCTCTGTCTCTCTCTCTCTCTCTCTCTCTCTCTCTCTCTCTCTCTCTGGGACTGGTTCTACAGTCCGTCCTGTTGGTGTTATACTTACCCCCCCCCCTCCCCCCTGCAGCAACTGCCAGGGGTCTGATACAGGTAACGAGCGCCTTAAAGCTCAATTCTCATAAAAAAAAAACTGACAGCGAGTCTTCACTACAATCCATCACTGGCCGACAGATACCTGCACATCACCTCCAAATAACAATCACCTGTGTTTACAGGATGTAGAGGAATTCTCCTTTTAAGCCGAGCCGTCGCTCGCCTCCTTATAGACGCCAGTGGCTGACAGCTCGACACAGGAGCGACCT
Source organism: Procambarus clarkii (assembly GCF_040958095.1). Classification (NCBI taxonomy): domain Eukaryota; kingdom Metazoa; phylum Arthropoda; class Malacostraca; order Decapoda; family Cambaridae; genus Procambarus; species Procambarus clarkii. Next base: position 16,322,486 of record NC_091235.1, read on the forward strand.
TATCCTGACGGGTTCGTGCTCCACCCGTCGAGTACAAGGTAATTAATACTTTAACAGGCCATCGATCACGGGTTGATGCGACCTGTCGTCTTGGGGGGTGAGGGCGGCCATCAATATGTCCGGTTTGGGGCAGAGTCCTCGGATTTGTCAAGACGGATGAGGGATTACCGGCGTGGCTGGCCAGTCCGCGGGCCTTCCTGGTGCCGGAAAGAGGATTTTGTGCTGAAACGAACTGAAGGAAGTAATATATATATAGACTATACTGTGATGACGCCTAGATGGGAACGCAGTTGATGCTAAATCCGGATTTGTTTAGAGGCGTTCTTGACGCTAAATCCGGATATGTTTAGACGTGTTATTGAAGGCGTATTTTCAGGTGATTCCCGTTTATAGCATTATGTAAAAACTTACCTTAAAGTGAAAGGAGACAATCCGGAGTCTTAAAGGGCATAAATATCTATCACTAAGATTTTTTTTTCTATCGATAGACGTGATAACTCATCAGATAGATGCACACACTAACGAATTTGATAGATGCACACACACACTAACGAATCTGATAAGATGCACATACACACACTAACGCCGGTTTGTGCTACACTTTGAACTCTGGGGCGGACTTGCCATTTTCCCCCAGGGGAGGGAAGGGAAGGGAAGGTAAGGGAAGGGAAGGAATTATCAGAGGTAAAACGCCAAGCCATTAAGACTATATAGCTCTTGAAAGGGGTCAGGATAAGGATTTGGGTATGGGACGGCGGGTAAGGAATGGTGCCCAACCAAATGGACGGTCGGGGATTGAACGCCGACCTGCATGACGCGAGATCGTCTTAATAGTGCGACAGTGCACTCTCTGCCACTCGCACTCTTGTAACTCGCGCGGCTGGTTGAAGGTTTCACTCACTAACGAGAGAACTCAACCTCTTCCTTACATGATTGTTACTTAAATTGAAATAAAGATCATTCTTAATGCAAAAAATCTAGGGACAGGCTTCAGATGAATTGAGGTGGAATAACAACTCTTGCTTGCAGTTTCACTAGATATCTCAATTAACAGACCCTAATGAACCTTAGTCTTAGAGAGAGAGAGAGAGAGAGAGAGAGAGAGAGAGAGAGAGAGAGAGAGAGAGAGAGAGAGAGAGAGAGAGAGAGAGAGAGAGAGAAAGAGAAAGAGAAAGAGAGAGAGCTTTCAAAACAAGGCAGGCGTCACACCCTACTCTTACTTCATCTCACTCTTAACACTCCCACTCTCCCCAGCACCTCTCCCCTCTCACCCCACCTCCCTCCCTCCCCCCTCCTCCCCCTCCCCACCCCCCTCCACTACAATATCAAGAACTGATCTATTCACAGGAGAAATATAGCTTAATAAGAAGGTGTTCCAGCAGGCAGCCTCCCGGCGTCCCAGGAGGTGTGCTCTTATCTCCCTCTCTCTTCTTGTACTGCCTGGTACTCCCTCTCCATCTTCCCTCACTCCCTCACCCTCCTTCACGAGGAGGAGCGATGCCACTCCTCTTCTGTGCTGGGAAACTGTCACTCCTCCCAGGACACCAATATCCAGCTGTCACTCGAACCAGCAGACCAATAGACACCTGTCTCTCTCGACCTGTTTTCCATTTAGCTTGACCAGTTCGAGGCTGTCTCCGAACCCAACTGACCAGTGGCACTAAAATGATGGACAGACATGCTTACAGAAGGATCTATGCCCCCAGCCAGGGAGTCCCAGCCCCTGCTAGGGCGTTCCAGCCCCCTGCTAGGGCGTCCCAGCCCTTGCCAGGCCCTCCCAGCCCCTGCCAGGGCGTCCCAGCCTCTGCCAGAAAGCTTCAGTAGCACAGAGGGCGCGCCGAATATGCCCCACCCCACCACCGTGCTGACCCATCGGAGCCCGCGAGGTGGGACAGCGGGCCGCGATGTGAGTAATAGCCGGGACGATAAGCGGGGCAACAAGTAAGGGGACACGGCCGGCGCTGTGCTTCAGGTCGTCACCGGACATAGCTCAGCCGCCCCCCACGACACCGGACAAGCGACAACACCAGCTTAGGGAGTGTCGTTCCCCGCCCCCCGACCAGCCGACCAGCCGACCGGGGGCCTTCAGGCAACTGTCATATCCAGCCTCGCTGGGATTCGCTTTTGACGATAATGCCGTTGTTGCTACAATCTTGGATCCGGGAGGTTTCTTGAGGCTTCAGTGATCTCAGAGAGGTTCCAGGAGGAACCTCTGGAGTTCCAGAAGGCTCCTTGGGGTTCCAGCAGGCTACTGGGGTTCCAGAAGACTCTCTGGGGGTTCCAACAGGCTACTGGGGTTCCAGAAGACTCTCTGGAGGTTCCGGGAGGCTCCTTGGGGCTCCAGAAGGTTCCAAGGTTTCCAGAACGCTCCCTGTGGTTCCAGAAGGCTCCCTGAGGTTCCAGCAGGCTCCCTGAGGCTCCAGCAGGCTCCCTGAGACTCCCGCAGGCTCCCTGAGGCTCCCTGAAGCTCCAGCAGACTCCAGCAGGCTCCCTGGGGTTCCAGGTATCCGACAGCGGCCGGCCGGTGAGATAACCAAACATCTCCATTGTGGTAATGTTTGTGGTGTGCTGGAGAGCTTGTGGCCATGTTATAGACGACGTTAGTGGCGGTGAAGGGTGTTCAGTGCTAATTTATCCCGGGCATAGTGAGGCTGGGTATGAGGTGGAGGGCATGGGGTACCCAGGAAGGAGGCGGGGGGCGGCGGGCCACGCCACTGTGTTTATTAATGTAAATATCATCAGGGCCATGGAATCTTTACAGCAATATTAGTTCAGGCGCAGCGATCTGACAGCCGCTGGAGTTCTTAATTGTTCTGTTGGGGGTTATGCCTTTAGCTTTATATCACTGCTTTACCTAACCAGCTTTATGCTTGGGTTAATCATAGTAAGTTTATCTAAAGTGTTCGGCTGGAGATGTGTTGGTTGATGCGCGCGCACATGTGTTAGTGTGACGTCACATATATGACGTCATAAGTGCGGGCACGCGTACAGGTGTCTTGAACGGGCGGGGCGGCGAGGAGGCGGGTCAGTGTTGCTGCGGCTGTCGGTCGGGGAGTATGTACAGCTCTCGGCTTCTCCCCCTGCCATTCCCGCGTGGAAATTTGGATTACTACCTATAGTCCGTTCAAATCAGGTATACCTTGATCATCGCATTTCTCTTCGTCTATCTACCAATTATCATGCCCACTGTTCATATTTGCTTTGTATTGAATAATAGTTCATTTGATTTACAAAGTTCCCATAGTAAATATGACTTTTTTTCCTGTCAGGCCGTTTTTGGAACATCTAGTTTGTTGAAGACTTTGCGAGCAGCTATCGAACAAGAGCAGAGTTAGAGATAGAGATACCAGTTAAGAGCTGCTGTGTTACATAACAGAGGCCGCAGTGAGTGTGACGAGAGCTGCTGTGTCACACAAGAGGCCACAGCGTGACCAGGAACTGCCGTGTTACACAACAGAGACCGCAGTGAGTGTGACGGTCAGAGTGACAAACAATGCTGTGTTCGAAGTCACTTGTGAGAAGGAAAGAGTTTCTGTGATCTCCGCAACACGGGTGAGAAATGTCACTCATTACCTCATGACATGCGTATGTGAATGATAACAAAATTATACTCATTGTGTGAGGACCGGGCGCTTAGGAAACACCCTAAAACAAGGCGCTAGTGTTACTACTCCCAAGAATGAATTGCCGAAGAAAATGATATTGTGCATTAACTTTCAGTGCACACTTAACTATTGTGCAACTATTATTTCAGTCCACAATTAACTATTGTGCACTTGGGCTTAACTTTCACAAGGCTAAGTTAAACACATGAAATAATTCCCCAAATCGCAAGTATTAATGGTCTATTTGGCTGTGTGTTGGTTGGACTTGAGGTGCTGGAATTATTGCCTTGTGAGGCAATAATTAATAATGATAATGGGTGATAATGGTGACAGAGAGTAAGGTAATAGTTATGGATGCTCTTATTCCTACACCAGCGGGACACAGCGGTAAAGTGACTAAGTGTACAGACTCAAACAACAATAGTGGACGCAGAAGCCCGTCGAGGGCACAGGAGAAGTACAGTCTAAGGCCTCGGTCAGTGGTCAGAAGACTCCAGTTAGGCAGTAGTCGAGATGGCTTACCTCAGCGGAGCGCAAGGTCTTCCAAGTCGAAGCCTCCGCCGCTGTCGAAGTACCGCAGGAAGACCGCCAACGCCCGGGAGAGACATCGCATGAAAGAGATTAATGACGCCTTTGAGACTCTTCGAGGCATCCTGCCGGAAATCTGCAGCGGTCGTACGGCGGCAGCGATGACCAAGATCACGACACTGAGGCTAGCAGTGAGCTACATCAGGACTCTCTCGCGTATCCTGCAGGACGGACATCCAGGAGACATCTTCGATGACCTACATATCCATGACGTGACGTTGAATGACTCCCAGCTGACGTCAATATCCGGGGTGGACATCACCCAACTCTACAGGCCTGAGACGAGTCACATCACCTCACATCTTCCTCCTTCAAGAGGTCAAGAAGTCCTGACCTCTTTCACCTTCTCGCCCGTCAGCCGTTCCTTCAGCACCGACAGCGACCTCAGCGACATTCTCTCCGACGACTCTTGCTGTGTTTTCGAGGACAACCTCCACGCCTTCGACGACATCCCAGCGCTGCCCGAGGCCGACCCCTTCGCTCTCATCCTGGCTGCTGAAGGGGAGGCCATGCTGATGGGGTCGTAGCCGAAGTACACAACGAGTCGTGTGGCCACCCCACACCTTCCCTCCACACCTGTCAGGTAACCTATGTTGTGTTTATTGATGCAGGTGTTTCTTAATTGCTCTTGTGCTTCTTAACTACCCTTGTGTTCCTTAATTGCTCTTGTCTTTCTTAACTACCCTTGTCTTTCTTAACTACGCTTGTGTTTCTTAACTACCTTTGTGTTTCTTAACCATTTTTGGCGTTTATTACCTGTTTATTGTGTGTGACAGTTTTACTATTTTCTTGTTTACTTTAGTTTAAATTATTTTCTTGTTAGTGACAAAGATAAGAGATGTGCTCTTGTCATTTTCAAGGTTACAAGCTGTGTTCTAAGGACACATCTTGTACTTTGACACTAACAAGACTTTGACACAAACAAGACTTTGACACAAACAAGACTTTGACACAAACAAGACTTTGACACAAACAAGAACACAACTTGGTAACTTTGACACAGCAGTTCCTTAAAGGAACTTTTAAGGTTGAGGCCAAAACTAAGTTTGCTTCACTAAGTCCTCAAAGTTCTTTCACCACCTTCGTCTCCATTCCTTAAACAACTTGGGTTCGAGTCCCTAAATACACACACACACACCAGTTGTATCAATCAACGAGTTGATTGACAGTTGAGAGGCGGGACCAAAGAGTCAAAGCTCAACCCCCGCAAGCACAAATAGGTGAGTACAACTAGGTGAGTACATATGCACACACACACACACACACGTTAGTTAACGGATGGAATGCATTAGGAAGTGATGTGGTGGAGGCAGACTCCATACACAGTTTCAAATGTAGATATGATAGAGCCCAGTAGGCTCAGGAACCTGAACACCAGTTGATTGACGATTGAGAGGCGGGACCAAAGAGACAAAGCTCAACCCCCGCAAGCACAAATAGGTGAATACAAATAGGTGAGTACACACTAACTTCATTCATAACTTTAAAAGCAGATATGATAGGAAAATAGGCCGGGAGGCATTGCATTAGTCAAAAGAGGCATTAAACTGCCGAGTACGACCACTAATGAGCAGCCATCCACAGATACAGAATAAAACAATATATACATTAGTGAAAAACAAGGAGAAATCAAAGAGGCAAAAAAATCAAAGATAAATAAAGTATGGATCAGATACTGGCTATTTTCCGACAGGTAGAAAGTCTTTGACATTGTCCCCCCCCCCACTGGAGACTAATGTATCCACCATGGAGCAGGCTGGAGTGACTGGCAGAATATAAAACAGGGTAGAGAATACCTAACAGAGATAAAACAGAAAGTCACAGTGATGGAGGAATCTTGGAGGAGGGAAGTAGTTTGTACGTGTCAACAAGGCCCCAGGGGCTATGACATTTTGTTCCACAAGGCCCCAGGGGCTATGACATTTTGTTCCACAAGGCCCCAGGGGCTATGACATTTTGTTCCACAAGGCCCCAGGGGCTATGACATTTTGTTCCACAAGGCCCCAGGGGCTATGACATTTTGTTCCACAAGGCCCCAGGGGCTATGACATTTTGTTCCACAAGGCCCCAGGGGCTATGACATTTTGTTCCACAAGGCCCCAGGGGCTATGACATTTTGTTCCACAAGGCCCCAGGGGCTATGACATTTTGTTCCACAAGGCCCCAGGGGCTATGATATTTTGTTCCACAAGGCCCCAGGGGCTATGACATTTTGTTCCACAAGGCCCCAGGGGCTATGATATTTTGTTCCACAAGGCCCCAGGGGCTATGACATTTTGTTCCACAAGGCCCCAGGGGCTATGACATTTTGTTCCACAAGGCCCCAGGGGCTATGACATTTTGTTCCACAAGGCCCAGGGCAGTGATATTCTGTTCCACAAGGCCCAGGACAGTGATATTCTGTTCCACAAGGCCCAGGGCAGTGATATTCTGTTCCACAAGGCCCCAGGGCAGTGATATTCTGTTCCACAAGGCCCAGGACAGTGATATTCTGTTCCACAAGGCCCCAGGGCAGTGATATTCTGTTCCACAAGGCCCAGGGCAGTGATATTCTGTTCCACAAGGCCCAGGGCAGTGATATTCTGTTCCACAAGGCCCCAGGGCAGTGATATTCTGTTCCACAAGGCCCCAGGGCAGTGATATTCTGTTCCACAAGGCCCCAGGGCAGTGATATTCTGTTCCACAAGGCCCCAGGGCAGTGATATTCTGTTCCACAAGGCCCCAGGGCAGTGATATTCTGTTCCACAAGGCCCCAGGGCAGTGATATTCTGTTCCACAAGGCCCCAGGGCAGTGATATTCTGTTCCACAAGGCCCCAGGGCAGTGATATTCTGTTCCACAAGGCCCCAGGGCAGTGATATTCTGTTCCACAAGGCCCAGGACAGTGATATTCTGTTCCACAAGGCCCAGGACAGTGATATTCTGTTCCACAAGGCCCAGGACAGTGATATTCTGTTCCACAAGGCCCCAGGGCAGTGATATTCTACGGGGGCGTTCATCAACCCCCCCCCCCCACAAACACGCCCCAGCCCCTACCTTTCCCACATGGACTTGATCCCCCGAAGACCCGCTACACAGAGCAGACAGCAGCCACTGACCGCACTATCATCACTGCCCTGACAATGGCACAGTTTGTCTTGAAGACTGATAGTGTGCCTTGTCTGATTGATGGAGGCAGTGGACGGACCTCCAGGCCAACACACGATGGTACACGACCAAATGATTCTACATTCCTCTCTCTTTATATCAGAGAGAGAGAGAGAGAGAGAGAGACAGAGAGAGAGAGAGAGAGAGAGAGAGAGAGAGAGAGAGAGAGAGAGAGAGAGAGAGAGAGAGAGAGAATATATGCATACATTCTCCTATTTCAGATACAAATTCCCTTCTTCTAGCTGAAGGCTGAACGACGCATTGGCCATGAATGATGTATATATGTATACTTAATTTATATTATATATATCATTTCCCGTTCTGCCACAGACGTGGTTATACATCTACACAATGTTTATACATCTACACAATGTTTATACATCTACACAATGTTTATACATCTACACAATGTTTATACATCTACACAATGTTTATACATCTACACAATGTTTATACATCTACACAATGTTTATACATCTACACAATGTTTATACATCTACACAATGTTTATACATCTACACAATGTTTATACATCTACACAATGTTTATACATCTACACAATGTTTATACATCTACACAATGTTTATACATCTACACAATGATAATGTAAATATACATTTTCATCTGTGCTACATAGAGAGGGAGAGTGAGCCGCTGTAGCACATACACCAAGTCATTGAGCACTAGAGCATAGGAGCTTAAAGCACTTGTACAATGCTAAACTAGAACACAGATATCTGTCAGTCGTACATAGACATGTAGTGATCTTCTAAGTACTTGTGCTCTCTTTCACAGGACCAGCTGTTAGGATCCAGCCGTTAACAGTTATCGATGCTTCCTCTTGAGCACACAGGTAAGCATTAAACACACATGTGAGCATTAAACACACAGGTAAGCATTAATCATAGAGGTAAGCATTAAACATACAGGTAAGCATTGAACATACAGGTAAGCATTAAACATACAGGTAAGCATTAAACACACAGGTAAGCATTAAACACACAGGTAAGCATTAAACACACAGGTAAGCATTAGTCATAGAGGTAAGCATTAAACATACAGGCAAGCATTGAACATACAGGTAAGCATTAAACACATCTGTCCCATCTGTTAGGTTTGTATAGTCAGGTCTAGGATGATTTGGATGATCTGATGAGGTTGACTAAAGAGTTTTAAACATTACGCGCTGAGAGTGAACGAAACGGGTCTCGAACCCCCAGCTTCGAGCCACCTCAAGTCTCGAACAGGTTACAGATGACCTTAACCCCGTCACTGTTTATTCAGTGAATGACCTGGTCACATGGGGTCATCCCGCTTACAGTTTTTTTTTTCATTTTGCAACACTCTCAACTAAGAACTCATTTAGGAACACAGCAATACAGAAACTATTGACCCATACGATGCAGCTCCTATTTATATCCACCCAAACTCATTCACATCCATGTCTGACCGACGCTTGAAACAAACAAGTGATCTCGCATCTATATAACATGTTATCCCGGTAATCTGTTCCCCCCCCAAACAAATCAACAACCCTGTTACCAAACCTGTATTTACCCAGGTCTTTTCCTGAATCTAAACTGATTCGTACCCATTGTTTGGTGTTGATGTAGTTGTTAAAAGTGTCGACACGACTTGTCTTCACGTGTCAGCACGACAACTGATTGTTTAAAACATCTCCCAGCACTTGAGAGGTGAATTAACTCATAATCTTTGGTATCAGTCAGTTAGTTGCTCTTGTAATGACTTAATTGCGCATGATGATTGGTCTATGTTTAATGATACCTTTTATCTCCCTCTCTCTTCCCCCCACAGTCCCGGGCTGGGTGGTCCACAGCACCACCACCACCACCACTACCACCATGAGCACCACTACTACCACCACCTCTACCACCACTACCACTACTACTACCTCTAAACCTCATGAAAGGGTGAAGATAGCCTCACGTCACCAAACTTTTTTATTTGATTTAGAAACATTTGGAATGAGGACAATGGGTTTACTTTCATAGTGTGTGTGTGTGTGTGTGTGTGTGTGTGTGTGTGTGTGTGTGTGTGTGTGTGTGTGTGTGTGTGTGTGCGCGATAACTGATCCACAGTGGCTCTTTTGTACGTCAATGTATTAATCAATGCGTTAATTAGTAAGACAAATTAGCGCATCAATTAGCACATTAATCAGTACGTCAATCAGCACACCAATCACATTGGCACTCAGTGCGTCAATCAGTACGTCAAACAGCATTAACCAGAGCATCAACCCGCGTGCCAATCAACACTACGCCAATCTCAGAGTCAACAGTCAACGCTTCAATCAGAGCGTACATCAACGCATTAATCAGCATCAATCAGTAACATCAACCATTTAATCAACTCGTCAATTAGCGCATCAGTCAACACATCAATCAAGCAGTTACTCACGTGCCATGTGTTATACATACTTTATACATATCCTTGAAAATGTATATATTATACATAGTAATGTATGAAATCTAATAGTGTATTAGAAACCTGTACATCTTTCCTCATGGTGATTTAGTCTATTGATTAAACAGGGTTACGAGGTCTGAAAGCACTACGAGGTCTGAAGCACTACGAGGTCTGAAACACTACGAGGTCTGAAACACTATGAGGTCTGAAACAATAACATCCTTGGGTTGCCAAGTCTCCAAGGTCGTAAACTGTTTAATAAAGACTAAGCCACTGTGACTGACAAAAAGATAAACAGGTTTCGTAGGTGGGTACGTAAATGCTTGAATACTGTCAAGGTATATATTTAACTTAGGACTAAAGTTATATATCTCCTCTATATAACATGGTCCAACACCACACAGGGATAATCTTGTTACATCCATTGTTTTAAAACAATAAAGTTGTGATGTTTCCATGTTTTTTTAATCCTCCTCAATGGTGGCAGTGTTGGTAAACATAGTTTGTTAGACTAGTTCTAACAAGCAGCCAACACTACAGAATTTGTCACACACCTGTGTGCATATTCTACATATATAATATGCACAACTCACATGAAAGTTAATGAATACTGCATGCAACTAGCTGGTAACTCACCAGCCGTCGGGAGGTCTCCTGGTGAGGGGTGGAGGCGAGGCGCTGGAGTTTGTCCTCAGTGGAGGGTTAACAGGTCACCCTCCAGAGTCGTCAAGAGTCAGATTCCTGCAGGAAAGGACAGTGAGTGAGGCATCTCTCTAGTTGCTGAATGGTTTGTTTTGGTGCCTATCACAGCCAACACCTACCACAGCCAACACTTACCACAACCAACACTTACCACAGCCAACACTTACCACAACCAACACTTACCACAGCAACACCTACCACAGCTTATAAATGCTTCACCCACGTACTTCAAATACAAATAATCGCCAACAGAACCTAAACACCTAACCTAACCTACGCTTAACTATACATATAATTTTTATGTATAATAAGATTCATTTATATATGAGAACAAACCAATTTTTAATACACAGTATGTTAAAATAAAATAAATGTGTCTGGTGAGGACGGCCGCTGCTTTAAACAGCCTAGAGTTAGGACGGGGCTATCTAAACGGCTGTTTAAAACCAGCAGGTCAACGCAGCCTCTCCCTAGCCTCAACCCAAGTTTTTTTTTTCCAACAGAGAGGTGACGACCCACTCACATTCATTACAAAGGTAAAAACATTTGTTTACAAGGGATATGTGTGTGGGAGATATGTAAAGAAAGACTCGTACAGAACACAACAGGTGGTCAGAAAGTTGAATGCACTGAAAGGGGCACTTGTGGAAGCCACCTCCAGCTTTAAGGCAAGATGCCACAAAGATATCGAGCGTCTAAGACGTCTAGATAAATTAATTTATAACGAGACAGGTACAAGAGGGCGACAGTAGGAGAGCTAATTCTCCCAAGAGCTAAATCTCACCTCTCTGTAGCCACTGACGGGCAAGCACAGCTAACACGCCAGCCACAACCACCACTCCTACTACAACCACAACCACCACAACACATTCAACCAGAATCACCGCAGAAATCAGGATACACATACCGAAAAAGAACAATTTGTTGACACTGAGCGCCACGACCACCGTGTGGATCGCTTACATTCCTCGACACCGAGATTGTACGAGTATGAAAGAAAACGGTGACAGCCGTTAACCGATAACGATTATTAATTCTAAACTCAAAATTTAGCTATGGAATATTAAAGTTGTTTTACCCTCTCCCATTCCTCCAAAAATAAAAAAATAAAGAGCTAAAATTACCCACTTGAAGGTAATTAACCACAGGTTGAGAACCATTGACCCAGAGGACCTTGATAAGCTAAATATCAGGCTTCTTGTCCAGCTCATAACTGAGATAACCCGAATTTACTCCCCTGGGCTGGACAATAACGCTTGGGCCAGTTACCTATTACCAGATGCTTCTGTGCACCTAGCAGCTAAAAAAGTTCCCGAGAGTTTAGGTAATATTTTAGGGGGTTGTATCCTAGGAGAGGTCAGAAGTTGGCCCTAGAGGGAGGGACCTTAATGAAGGTGAGCACAGGCTTCCTGTCCCCGACAACCGGGAGACAGAAATGGCTTGGCGCGTTTTTTATCACCTAATACACCTGTTCACCTAGCAGTAAATAGGTACCCAGGAGTCGGCTTATTGTGAGGATACATCCTGGAGAGTCAGTAGTTCAGTAGTCAGCGTCAGTAGTTCCGCCTTGGGGGAGGAGTTGAAGGCCTATGCACTTATATATATGTATATACTAGCTGCTTATCCCCCGACAAAATATACTATTATTACTATCCTCGTTGAAGCCACTAGAGTGTTAATATGACCCTCAGGTAAAGTTAGGTAAATTTATATATGAATTAGAGAAGTTTACCAATAAAATATTATGAAAACGACTCACAGAAAATGAGTCTCTCGGGACCAACTAGGGGAAATCAATCTATTTCTCAATGCTGTTACAGTTTTTTTCTAAGACGTGTGAACAAACTTTAAAATAAGTTGAAACTTTAAAATTGCCTAAGGATATATAAACAAGGGTTCACTTAAGCGCTGTGCGTACTGTAGACGCCGTTTAAGGTAGACAAGTATCATTATTAAAAGTTAAAAGCCAATTCACTTTAGTGAGCAGCTTCATACGACTATTGATGTATGTTTACAAAGTACATTGATGGCATATCTCGGCTCCAACTTAATTAAATGAACAAATGTTCGTTTAGTTAAGTTTCTGAGCTCAGTATGTGCTATAAAAACTGTTGATTTATGTATTAAACGGCGTAACTAGTTTATTAAGACTAGCATAGTAAAATGATATTGTTGGTGTTCAGTTTCTGAACCTGTTGTTTATAAAGTGACCCGCGATCATTTACAAAGGCGGGTCAATTACCCTGTTTAGCATCGTAAATAAAGCTTTGTCTTGTCAACCACTATCCCAACCACCTGGGGCTGGACGGTAGAGCGCCGGTTTCACCTCATGCTGGTCGGCGTTCAATCCCCAACCGTCCAGATGGTTGGGCCACCATTCTTTACCCCCGTCCCGTCCCAAATCCTTATCCTGACCCCTTCCCCAACATTACATAATAATATAATTATGTAATGTTGTTGTTAAAAGATTCACTATCTGGAACAAAGTTCAAAGTAGCACGGGCTATGGTGAGCCCGTAGTGCCTTTAGAGAATTATGTAATAAATAATACGCAATAATATACACAATGGACTGAGGCACTCCTTTGCCCCTCCGAGCCTGCAAGAAGGCCATAACACAACATCGAGTTTTCAATTAAGTCTTGTTAGTAAATTAAGGCGAGGAGATTAAAGCCAAAATGCTTTATTAATTTATAGAGTTAATTATCTTAATTCGATTTCTTAATTAGAATTTTGAGCCCTACTCATAGACAAATAATAACCAGTCACTGACTGGAGAGTCAGTTAGGCGGGAAGGAGGACCTCGGCGCCATATTAATCTCATAAAGACACACACACACACACACATTAATGTATTGGACGATTTACGCCGTCGATAACTGCTCATGGTCGTTCCACAAGTCCATGTTTAAGAGTGATTTTGTCGTGGGTAATATTGTCCATGAACTTGACGAAGAGAAGTGTTTACAAGGTTCACAAGTTGCAAACTAATACTTACAAGTGGCAATTTTTCAGGGTCAGTAATGTTAAAAATTTCTCTCCTCTGTGCCATGATCAGTTGTTTACCTCCCTTCCCCTTCCTTCCTAGCTTGTATAATCATTGTATAATTCATGGAGGTAAATGAGATATTCCTAGGGAGGTGTCGTACTGGCGTCGAGGTGTACGTCTGGCAGACACGGTCAGGGGGGGACTGAGAGCAGGCAGCCTCCCACCGGCATTACCGCAGCGGACACCAGGCAGGCGGGATCACGCAGGTGCGTCTCTAATACACTTGTATCTGTAATCTTGATTGCTTCTGGATCGTTTAATGTAGCTCTTGAAATAAATTTAGTGAGTACTCTGCATTTCTTAAATATTTGACTGTCAGAGGATCACAAAAAATAAGTTAGGCCTTTCCTCCATAAGTCTATTTAAAAAATGGCACATGGGTTAGTTGAAGAGCTTGTGGAGGTATAACTACACTGTAAACATGGCTGTTAGAGCCTCTGGTTGTTACGGTCAGTTTGTTGTTTATAATATACCTTACCGATGCTGCGGTCTCCAGTTATGGCAACTGTTGTTTTGTTTATTTGTCATAATGTTGTCTAGCCTTAATTTGTTTGTGAAGTATTGTATTACAACTTAATTCTTGGGCTTCCCATTCTTAGGTTTCCAGATATGAAACTATTATTTCCTCCATAGCTGGAGTTATCATCTCCGATTTCAGGATGACTTTTCTCTTTCCATCTATTATGTAGTAGTCCTTAAGGGTCCGCTGCATTGCAACATTAATAGAAACATTTAACTCAGGTCCTGCTATAGTGATTCTTCATGATTTACAAAAAACATTCAAACATGCAAGATTGCTGTCAATTTTACATGTTTATTAAAAAAAAGTCAGGGGAACACTGTTAGTTTGTATTCAAGATTACTTCAGCCACAGGTATGCCAGCGTGAAGCTAAAAAGTCGAGTATCAGACTGCCAGTAGCATGTGGAACTCTACAAGGAGGAGTCCTTAGCCCTAGTCGTTTTAATATCCTTATGTCACGGCTCGTTACCATTACATTGACAGAAGGGGATAAATTGCTAAGCTATACTGATGATATAGCATTCGTTATCACAGGTCCTTCACTTTTGAATAAAACAAAAAGTGCCGCTAGAAAAAGTAACATCTGAATGCAGCATTTTAAGGTTAAAAGTATTAGCGGAGACACCTAAGGCAATGAGACTAGGTGGCAACACTCCGGACACTGGGCAAACGTTGAGGTTGTTCAGAACGATGCAATGCTAGTCATAACAAGGGCCAGCAGGTGGACTAAAATGCTAAGCTTAAGACTAACCAAACTATCCGTAATTCAAATAAGGCTAAAAGGGCTTGCTGCCTTCATGCTGGCCAAGATATTGACTAGAGTCACTAGACCAAAAATCACTTTAAGATGTATTCACTGGAGCACTAACTCTGGACAGAAGAACTTCTAACAATAATAGGTGGACCTATTGTACAGCAAACACTATCAATGCATTCGAGATCACAAATACAGTCACTGAGAAGGGTGTTGACAAAGTACATGTAGCTTCACTGGGTATAGAGAGGAGAAAATTCCTACCTATTGAGTATGTGGTTGGCAGTACCTTGGTTCAAGGTTCGCATCACCTCAAAGCCCCCACTGGATTTTCTGATTGATATCTATCACATTAGTGTCATTTTTTGTGTGTACAATTGTCGTTTTTGCCTTTCGTGGCCACGGAGGGAGGTGACATCCACGTCACCCTCGTTCTGTATGTGTTACGTGGCTCTGATGTTTGACTGTGTGGGAGTGTTTTATCATGAACTTTCAATCTCCAGCCCCCTCCTCTCAACGTCTCCCGGCCCCGGGTCCGACCTGCGGACTGTTGTCGCCCGTAAACCAACACGAATCACTACACGTGTGATTGTTTCACGTGTGGTTGTTTCAAGCGTATGCTAGACATGTATGCGAGTGAGTTTGGGCCTATACATGCCTTCTGCGGTGTAAGTAATTCTTCATGAACCTTTCATAATAGATGCTTACAGTGGCGTAGCCTAACACGGACACACACACGTCCGTGTCCTTACCTACACGGACACGGCCGTGTCTGAGACAGAAACCGAAGGCCTGATAACGCCCGCCAAGTGTGTGATACTAACAAGGTCAGCAGTACACCAGGGCTGGTTGCTAGGGCCCGTTATCTGCCTGCTCTCTGACGATGATACTTGACCACCCGTGATTACTTAACATCGTTCAGTATCACAGGAATCGCGGTTAGTATGTCGGTAGAAAACCAAAATGAATCTGTCATTATCAGAGACAGATCACAGCCTAGTATGAGGATGCTGCTTTGAACACAATCACAATCTTAACTTACAATTAAACTTCTAAATTGATATGCCACCAAAAAATGTCACCTTCAATTAATAAATACATCGCATACACATTGACATAAACCATGTTCATGATGTATAGTGAGAATATTCAATGAAATTGACTCCTACAGCATCTGGAGTGTTCAAAACAGTTGCATTTTTTACGGAGGGATACATCTAGACAACGGGTTGGATGATGAGTAAGATCAGAGGATGGATGGCATCCATCATCCGGAGATGGATGGCAGGATCTGTTGGTGGATGGATAAATGTAGAGATGGATATACGGATGTATGATGGGTGAGATGATGGATGAATTATTGGATATGAGAAAGGATGACCTGGCGAGTGAATAGATGGACTAATAGATACAATAGATGGACTAATAGATATAAAGTTGAATGGGAGAGAAGATAACCTCGAGGATTGATGCTGGAGTTATCTTGAAGACCCTCTACTCCCAGAGATAATAGTTGAGATAAACTCATCAGAGATGCTTAGTAAGGCTGTGTTCACTGGTGTTCAGGGCGGCTGCACTCTCACACGTGTAACAGGAGATTAGAACAAGATTATTCCACTCACTACATAACTTTCCAATCACCCTATCAGCCTCAGGGTTAACGACAACATTTTTCCATTCAGCCTGGGAATCAGAGACTGATAACCCACAGAAAGATCTATCAGAAAGACAAACACTTGCAATCAAGAGTCAGAGCTTCCTGAGAACAATACATTAATTCTTCTCCAATATGTCATATCTCCTTCCTTCCATCACTTGCCTCACTAAATCTCACATTTATCTTCCATTTTTTCCCCTCTCTTTTTAAGTTTCCTTCTCCTCCGTTCCTCTTCTTTCTCCTTCACCTAAATCCACCCAGAACCCACTCCAGGTTGGCAGCTGTGCAAGCACAAGAACGATGATGATGTTCATGTCAAACAAAACAGAGAACAGGTAGGGACAGGCATTAAATTACTATTACGACAGGCATTAACTACTATCCCCTACACCTGACTTTCCTCCTCAGCTCTCTCTTGCCAATTTAATGCCTGTCCCTACCTGTCCTCATCACAATCGACTTGAGAATGGTCCAGGACGGACCGAAACGTCGTCGTCCCTTCAATTTCTAGTGTGTGGTCTGGTCAACATACTTCAGCCACGTTATTGTGACTCATCGCCTGCAAAACAGAGAAAGTCACAATAACGTGGCTGAAGACATGGTGACCAAACCACGCTACAGAAGATGAGGGAAAACAGTCGACGTTTCGGTCCGTCCTGGATCATTGACTTGATAATGGTCCTGGACGGACCGAAACGTCGTCGTCGTTTCTCCATCTTCTGATGTGTGGTTTGGTCATCAACGCAGATAAACTCAAACCGTGGACACAAAATGAGTTATGCTGCAATAGCAATAGTAGAAACAATACTAACAGGAAAGATCACTAAAGCAATATTCTCCAGAAAATACCGGGTAACAAGTAGGGACAATGAAGCGAAAGGAGGAGTCCTGGCGCTGTAGGTGAAATAAATGGACACGGAACAGCTATGTAGACTATTGTAGAAATTATTTCACGCAGAGAAACTGGTGATGGTGACTATGAGCTGCAATCCTAAGAAGGAAACGCAGGTATTGATATGAAAATGTAAACACAGCTTGCAGAACTCTCCTCCAAGGATTAGCATAGAACATCTCTTTGATTCACACATAAATCACATCAACGTGATATATATATCAATGTAGAGTGAGAGAGTATGTGGTTGGCAATTTCTGGGTCTCAGGTTCGCGCCACCTCACATCCCTAGTGGATTTTCTCGTCTCTTAGATAAGCAGTGAAGTTGCAAAGTAATGGGAGATTGCAATTTTTTTTTTTAAATTGAAATATACGTGACATGTCAAGAGTTGTGAAGGACGAACCTGACTATGGAGAAGCTTCCTGTCATCCGTGGAACTTTTGTTGTTGTTTTGCAAGGATATTCCTGCGACTCATGTTGATGCCTCAAACTACCATTGTAAACATAAGCCATTACGATGGGTATTGTTTATTCTGCGCCAGTAACCTCATTGTTAAGGCAACATAACACTATTAACAAAAGAAATTATAAAATAATTAAGTTGGAATCAACTGGCCGCTTTCAGTCGTCACACTTTAATTAGTCTGGCACTTATTTCACAACAGCCTCGACATAATAGATTGTAATTTTCGTCAACAAATGCTCAGCTGTGGCTGCTGGTTCTAAGGCTGCTGGAGACCTTGAAGGTTGCCAGCAAGGTGGATGTGGATGAGGGTTGTGTGGATGAACGTGTGCTTCATTGGGTGATAGAGGACATGGGTGTGCACAGAGCATGGGGGGATCGAGGCTCCAGGCAAGGAGCCGTGTGATTTCAATTGCACCCCCTTGGTGCAATTAAGACGGTAAGTCCCTTACCGTCTAGGTGGGACTTGGCTTGTGCAATGGGTTGGGATAATGTTATTGATGTGCCTGCTGGCCTGCCTACCTACCTACCTGCAACCCTGCCTACCTACCTCCCTGTCTGCCTGGTATGGGTAAAGCAGAGAGGCTGCCGGCCATCGCCAGCGATGAACGCAAATATTTGTTTAATGACTTGCAATCCAGTGACTTGCATTGTTCTGTCTGAATATCTTTTATCATGATTTCCCTGTGACACATTATGCCTGTGATGCCTGTTTTCGTTCTACTAGTCTGTCTGTATCATCCTGATGCATGTGTGCATCAGAGACTGTTCTAATATAAGAAGTTAAAGGAAAGGTCGGTTCGGCTTCTCTTTTTTACAACTGTACGTTGAGAAAAATATTTATATTTTAGCATTTTAGAATATAATGTATACACATACTAAAGTATAATGATTATATATGCTTGAGTATAATGTACATGCGTATTTCGTTAAATTGTTCAAGCACTCTAACATATTTTCAAAACATTTTATAGTATATTGAAGAATGATAATGTAGTATATTGTATATAAAAACACTACAGTGTATATAAAAATACTATGGAGTATTATATACACATAGTATTCTGTATAAACATATTAAAATGTATTATATAAATATATACTATTGTAGATTTTATGCACATACCATAGTATACATGTAGAATATCGTCTAACAATACTATACTGTTGTATAAATTTGTTAAGTGATGTATATTAGCTTAATATTCAGCCCTATGTTTATATTATGTGGACTGAGACTTGGGAGGAAAGTATACATTCACCGAGAGGTGTACATACACATTTCTGGGTGTATATACACTGAGAGTTAACTTCAGCACTGGACAGTGTCCATAACCAGAGTATATTTGTCGCTTGATTAGTGAGCTGTTGTGGTGGACTTAATAACCCTGAAGAGGTTGTTACGTCTAAATAACCCTCCAGAGGTTGCTAGGCTTCAATAACCCTCCAGAGGTTGCTAGGCTTCAATAACCCTCCAGAGGTTGCTAGGCTTCAATAACTCTCCAGAGGTTGCTAGGCTTCATTAACTCTCCAGAGGTTGCTAGGCTTCAATAACTCCCCAGAGGTTGCTAGGCTTTAATAACTCTCCAGAGGTTGCTAGGCTTCAATAACTCTCCAGAGGTTGCTAGGCTTCAATAACTCTCCAGAGGTTGCTAGGCTTCAATAACTCTCCAGAGGTTGCTAGGCTTTAATAACTCTCCAGAGGTTGCTAGGCTTCAATAACTCTCCAGAGGTTGCTAGGCTTCAATAACTCTCCAGAGGTTGCTAGGCTTTAATAACTCTCCAGAGGTTGCTAGGCTTCAATAACCCTCCAGAGGTTGCTAGGCTTCAATAACCCTCCAGAGGTTGTTAGGCTTCAATAACCCTCCAGAGGTTGCTAGGCTTCAATAACCCTCCAGAGGTTGTTAGGCTTCAATAACCCTCCAGAGGTTGCTAGGCCTTAAGCCCAACAACAACGTAAATCGCGCGATTTTGTTGATACGATTAATAACATGATATCATTATTTTGAGACACATTTTGAAAATATTTTTGTTATTACCGTTTATTGACGTATTGATGTGTAGATTTACTATCTCCCCCCCCCCCTTGGCCCCAGGGGGGGGGTGTGAAGGCATGGTGATGTTATTCTCTTCTTTCCTTCTTTATCACGTTTCTCATTCCAGGCATGATATTCTTCTGTTCTTTATCACGCTTCTCAATAATGTTATGCCGTTCTTCCCCTTATTTAAGTTCTTACGCGCTGCCTCAGTGCAACTGATACTTGTGCGCACACTTTTTATATAGTTATTAGCCCGTGTTGCTTGGAACTTTTTGTTCCAGGCAGCAAATCTTTAACAACAACAACATGTAGCTATTTTTTTTTTTAGGCACTACGGGCCCACTATAGCCCGTGCTACTTGGAACTTTGTTCCAGGTAGCGAATCTTTAACAACATATAACTATTTTGAACATTTTATTCCAGGTAGCAAATCTTAAACCACATCTGTGAATCCGCATTGATAAGAGTGTCTGTTTTGTGACCCCTTCTGCCGGGTCTCTGAGGACGGGGATCGAGTGTGTTTGACCTCCGCATCTCCCTGGCTGTAAGGATGTTCACTCTGGCTTACATTTTTGTTTTATTATGACACACTGGTGTATAGAGGAGCTCTGTCTCCCTTCCTCTGTGATTCTGCTTCCCACTTTCTCACTCTGTTATCCAGTGGGTCTATACCTTCTCGTCCATATACCTACCCATTCTTCACCAGACTGTGCCTCTTCAAGCCTCTTCCACACAGGTGAATAGTCCGGTGGTAGCGCTCCAAATAACTATCTACGGGCTCACCATAGCCCGTGTTACTTGGAACTTTTTGTTACAAGTAGCGAATATTTAACAACAACAATCCCTTTTCCACTCTCTTCCATCACTTAATGATTATTCAGCCAACCCGAACCTTTATTGTTATTAAATTGTGTGTATATCTGATGTTATTTATTTTGCTTGCGTCAGGAGGATGAGGTTGTTGGCAAGTACAGTGGTGTCAGCGGTGGTGGTGGTGTCAGTGGTGGTGGCCCACGACGCGCCTTACGTGAGGACGGAAGGAGGTGTGGTATCCGGCCTGCTGTACAGGTCCACTAGGAGCAAGCCCTTCTACGCTTACCACGGTATTCCCTTCGCTAAGCCGCCGCTCAAGCAACTCAGGTTCAAGGTAAAGCACGCACGCACGCGCGCACACACTTGAAGAGACCCATAAGGAGACTGGAACAGTTTTAGAAGCTTGTGAGGGATTATGAAGAGTGACTGAAAGATTTGAACCTGACGACCAGAGGAGAGAGAGAGAGAGAGAGAGAGAGAGAGAGAGAGAGAGAGAGAGAGAGAGAGAGAGAGAGAGAGAGAGAGAGAGAGAGAGAGAGAGAGAGAGAGAGACAGAGAGACAGAGAGACAGAGAGAGAGACAGAGAGACAGAGAGACAGAGAGACAGAGACAGAGAGACAGAGAGACAGAGAGACAGAGAGACAGAGAGACAGAGAGACAGAGAGACAGAGAGACAGAGAGAGAGAGAGAGAGAGAGACAGAGAGAGAGACAGAGAGAGAGAGAGAGAGAGAGAGAGAGAGAGAGAGAGAGACAGAGAGACAGAGAGACAGAGAGACAGAGAGACAGAGAGAGAGAGACAGAGAGACAGAGAGACAGAGAGAGAGAGAGAGAGAGAGAGAGAGAGAGAGAGAGAGAGAGAGAGAGAGAGAGAGAGAGAGAGAGAGAGAGAGAGAGAGAGAGAGAGAGAGAGAGAGGGGGGGGGACATGGCTGAGATAGAAATACTTTAAAGGCATTGGCAGAGTGGAAATAGATCAAATGTTCACAATGAATAACAATATAACAAGGGAACATGGGTGGAAGCTTGAGACGCAGATAAATCATAGAGATGTTAGAAAGTTTTAATTTAGCGTGAGAGTAGTGAGGAAATGGAGTGAGCAAAATGAGCAGGTTGTGGAACAAAACTCCATTCATAGTTTTAAAAGTGATATAATAAGATAATATGGCAAGAACTGATGTTCGATCCTGCAGGCACAAATAGCTGAGTACACACAGACATACACGCTAGAGAGCATAAAGAAGTACCTCTGCAACAAGAAACAAAGCGTCACAGTGAGAGGAGAGACCTCAGAGAGAGAGGCGGGGTATGTTAACCACATACAAAATACTCCAGGAAATAAACATGTCAGACAGGGACACACACACATGCCATACACTGCTTTAAATGTTGACATGATAACACAATGGGCTGTAAAACCTATACAGCAGTCGAGTGAGAGATAGGAGGCGGGACCCAAGAGCCGTGGCTCATCCCCGGCAAATACAACTAGGCGAATACATCTAGGTGAGTACACACACTGTTTTAATAATAGAGACTAGAATGTTTATTAATTCGATGACTAGCTGTGCTTGGTGATGAGTTATAAAGATATTCCCGAACATCATCAACACGTCCAGAAACATCAACATAGAACCCAAACAATTCGTGAATCAATATTAAAACATTATCCTGCAAGATTGCATTTGACTTCATCCAACCTTCTCGCTTCATGCAGGTCGGCGTTCAATCCCCGACCGTCCAAGTGGCTGGGCACCATTCCTTCCTGCCTCCCCGTCCCATCCCAACTCCTTATCCTGACCCTTTTCAAGTGCTATATAGTCGTAATGGCTTGGCACTTTTCCCTTGATAATTCCCTCCCTTCCTTCAACTGCAACAATGGGTATCCTTCGTCCTGCAGGACCCCGTGCCGGCCGCGGCCTGGGAGGGGGTGAAGGATGGCTCCAAGATGCCCAAACCGTGTCTCCAGGTCCCCTTCAGCGCCGCCACTGTAGGGAAGAAGGTCTCTCCCAGGATGCTGGATGGTTCCGAGGATTGCCTCTACCTCAACGTCTTCACCCCCGTGGTTAGTCTACACCTCTGTGGATAGTCCTTACCCCTGTGGATAGTCCTCACCCCCGTGGTTAGTCTACTCCCCTGTGGATAGTCCTTACCCCTGTGGATAGTCAACATCCCCGTGGAAAGTCCTCACCCCCGTGGTTATTCTTTAACTACGGGGCGCCCTGGTGTTGGAGGCCCAGGTTGTCAGTGCGACAACTCGACGAACTGCGGTCCAGTTGGTTCTTGACTGTGTAACAGTGTATGGAATCGTAGATAACATGGAGTGGAAGATAAGGCGAAGAGTTGTGTAAAGAGGCCTGGTCGAGGACTTCTTGTATAGGCAGTTCTTTATGACGTTGTGTATAGCTAGAAGTATACCTCACCAAGTCCAAGGCTGTAGCTTAACCTCGCTACTGGTCATCCCCGCATACATTATATGAGTTTCCCCTGGCGCTTGATTTGGCTCTCATTATAGCTGCTAGGTTGAAGTTGGTCGTGTTGATTGTCTCTGTCGTCTCTTCGACTGGCGGAGTCTTCTCTGGTGATCCCTCTGCCACCCCTGGTCGTGCTGGGCAGGAGTCTATTGGGGGTATTTATGTGTGAACAACATAGACCTACACTAATCTGAAGGGTAAACAAGAGCTGTCAATTTGTTGATATGCTGTGAGTCGTCCTCATAGTGGATGGTTGGTGAGTATTGAAACTTGTGTCCAGGAACGAATTCCTGGGCGAAAGGTAGTTCCTGCCTGGATTATTTTTTCAAGGCTTTCGTGGATGTAAGAATATGTTTAGGAATATGAGACTTGGTAAAGCTATCCTTGTAAAACGTTTCCTTAGATAAGCTGAGATCATTCTTCCTCCTCATAGTTATTTATTTATCCATCTATAATCCTTCACTGTTTACTTTGATTATTATGTATAGCTTTATTCTTCAATTTTGAGTTTCTGCGTCCTTATTTTACCATTAACCATTTTATTCATGATTAATGTGACATATTTCGCTTCAAGAGTTATATAATTCATTTGAAAATTCTTATATGGTGTGTTAACCCCTGGCACTGAAGCCCAAGTGTCATGTTGCGCTGCTTCAGTCATTACCTTCTGCAGGACAAGGGCCCCAAGGCCGACCTCCCTGTGATGGTGTGGATCCACGGAGGAGGGTGGATCTCTGGAGGAGCCCAGGAGTTCCTTCCCTACGTCCTCCTCAACCATGAAGTGGTGCTGGTCGTCCTCCAGTACAGACTTGGGGTCTTGGGTGGGTATACACGGTAAAACTATCACTTTCAGTGGTCTCCATAATGTTCACACTGTGTTCTCAACCTTCTACGTGTACTTTCTCAGCCCAGTTACAGCAGCTCACGAATCTAAGTGCTGGCATTTGCCTCTTTCCGTCCCAGGGTTCCTGTCGACGGAGGACTCGGTGATCCCCGGCAACTTCGGGTTGAAGGACCAGACGCTGGCGCTCCAGTGGGTCCAGAGGAACATCCACCACTTCTACGGTGACAAGACCAAGGTCACCATCTTCGGTGAGAGTGCCGGCGGTGCCTCAGTCCACTTCCAGCTCCTCACACCCAAGTCTGAAGGTGAGGAAGGAGAGAGAGAGAGAGAGAGAGAGAGAGAGAGAGAGAGAGAGAGAGAGAGAGAGAGAGAGAGAGAGAGAGAGAAAGAGAGAGAGAGAGAGAGAGAGAGAGAGAGAGAGAGAGAGAGAGAGAGAGAGAGAGAGAGAGAGAGAGAGAGAGAGAGAGAGAGAGAGAGAGAGAAAGAGAGAGAGAGAGAGAGAAAGAGAGAGAGAGAAAGAGAGAGAGAGAGAGAGAGAGAGAGAGAGAGAAAGAGAGAGAGAGAAAGAGAGAGAGAGAGAGAGAGAGAGAGAGAGAGAGAGAGAGAGAGAGAGAGAGAGAGAGAGAGAGAGAGAGAGAGAGAGAGAGAGAGAGAGAGAGAGAGAGAGAGAGAGGCGAAAGGAAGCAGAATGAAATAGGAAGGGAACATAATAGAAGAAAGATTTAAAAAGGGAAGCAGAACTAGCTCCTCACACCGGAGTGCCAGAGCGAGAATGACAGCAAATGGTGGTCGGGAGAGTGAGGTAGATGTTTATTTTCACGTTCTGAAAGTGAGAGTAAGACCTGAGAAACCGTCTTGAAGATGTTATGAGGAGAATGGCCAAATGAGGCAGTAGTAGCATGAAAACATGTTTTGCATGTGGAAACATTTTGATGTATGCTCAAATTGAATATTTTAGACTCATAACCTCTTCTTCCTATGGCCAGACTTCTCTGACCTCTCTCTTAGTACTTATCTCACTTCTCCTCACTTCTCCTGTGACCTATTTATTTGGGTTGTTTTTCAGAGACAGACTGAGGTCTCCTGAGCACATGCTTCAAGATAAATCTCTCTCTTTGAATTCTCCCACTACCAGGTCTGTTTTCCCGGGCCATCATGCAGTCCGGGTCAGCTCTGGAACCGTGGGCCACAGGGATAAAGATTGGGGAAGTGAGTAAGAACATAGGAGAGACTATGGGGTGCCCCAGAAACCTGGACAGCCAGGCTCTCCTCCATTGTCTCCAGAAGGTCGACGGACGCAAGCTGGTGGCCACCATGCAAGATTATTTAGTGAGTTGGAGTTGTTATTTGGATCTCCTTAACTACAGTCCATTCCAAGTGGTTTGGCTTTGACTAATTTGCTTTTGTATTTTGCATTGCAGTTCTCCCCCAATCCATAACAATAATACATCGTGCCCTCTCCCACAGCAATGGTCCATATTTCCTGTGGTTTTCGCTCCTCGGGTTGACGGTGACTTCATCCCAGAAGACCCCGCTAAGATGATCCTTGAAGGGCGGTACAAAGAGGTCGACCTTATAGCTGGAGTGACAAGGGAAGAAGGGGCCTGTATGAGTCAAGGTCAGCATCTTTCTCATTCTTAAGCTGTAGTCGCTAAGGAACATAAGTTCGTATAAATCAAAGAATCTAAGAATCTAAAGGATTAAACAATAATAATAACATTATGAAAATACAGAGGACTATTTTACAGTAATTACTTAGAAAGTATTATCATTTGTCCAAGTAATGTAATATTTCAAATTCTTGAAACTTTTAAAAGATTTTTGGCCTTAAAGTTCCTTCGTAACTTGTTCTATACATTGGCAGCTTATTATAGAGGTTTTGTATTTAGCTTCTAAATCTAAACGTTTTCTACTGAAATTACTCGTTCTTGGTACACATTTATGTTGATAATTTTTGCACCTAATTTATGTTCCCATTGAACTCTTCCGCTGAGCTTTTCTGGTGAATGTAAATATAGTATTCGCTGTTTCTTCATAAGTGAAGTCTTTTTTTGGGCCAGGGGAAAATATTTGATTATCCTTTGATGTAAGTTTTCAAGAGAGTTTATGTAGAGAATAAGTCACAATAATGAGCTGGAGATAAGTAACCCAACTCACACATATGAAGTGACGACGTTTCGGTCCATCCATTCTGTATCCCTTATGAGTTACGATTACATAAGAGTCAGTGACAGACCGAAACGTCGTCACTTTTATTTCATATTTGTGGGCCGTGTTATAGTTATTTTCTTTGTGTACACTCAACAGTACAGTGTCCAAATTTACACTACTTATTTCAAGAGGTACATCACAAGGATAAGAATAAGTTGAAGTGTAACGAAGAGATTTTATTTATTCTTCTTTATTCTTTTTATTTATTTATCTATCTATCTCTTCTAGATATGAATCCAGTTCGTTCAGGTTCTTCAATCACTTTGATTTTGTTTTGCTCAAGTAATATCCTTCCATCTTATAGCATCTTACTATAGCTGATAACTTAAATTATTCCTTTACGAAGTCTAATATGAATCTTCGTTTCCCTCTCCCGTCAGTCATTTACGCTGTGAAGACCCTGAAGGATTCCTTGGAGGTCAACTTCACCACCATCGGCCCCATCAGTCTTCAGTTGGAGGGGTCTGTAGCCCAGGAGGACATACTCAAGGTCACCAAGCTACTGTATCATCACTACCTGGGAGAGACAATCAACTTCGACGAGGCTCACAGCGAAGCTCTCACTAAGGTACTTGCTCCTGAAGGTCACAAGTAGATATAGGAGAAGGTGAGGGTGTTGTACATGAGAGAAATAATATATACCAAAAGCAGTGTTCCAGCTGAGTAAATAAGTAATTACCCAAAAAAGGTACCAAGCCGGGTAGAAGACTATGTAGTCCCAGCCATATATATATATATATATATATATATATATATATATATATATATATATATATATATATATATATATATATATATATATATATATTTATATATATATATATATATATATATATATATATATATATATATATATATATATATTATAAATTCAATGTATATTGTATGAGTGTAGTGTAATCATGGTGGTACTTGCCACGTCTCTACATACCCTCACACATACATACATACATACTATACATCGTTGCAGCTGTATAGTGATGTGCACTTCATGGTGGGGCATGACCTGACCTCTCACTACCACGCCAGGAACCTCAACACCGCCCATAACACCTTCCGCTACGAGTTCCGCTACAGAGGCGAGTTCTCCTCCGGCGACTTCTTCAAGACCCGCGTCGGCAAGCACTGTAAGTCACCAGCAAATATAATGAGATCCTTCCAGGAGAATATTTCTATCCCCCAGTATAGTGAGAGATCTCCATTCCTCCCCTCCTCACCTTGCAATAGATCTCTAGCACCCCCATGATGCAACAGTCATCTCCTCCTCCTCCTGCAGGGGTTTCCCACGAAGATGAGCTGCTGTACCTCTTCCAAGGCGGACCGCTGTTCAGTCCTCCTCACCGCCGCCAGTCGTTCAACCTTCCTGCTGACTTTCGCATGAGGGACATCATGTCTACCCTCTGGACCAACTTCGCTGCCACAGGGTAATGGGACAGATTCTAAAAGGGGTGGTAATGGCGCATTTTTTATTGGGTGGCAATGGGGGCAGGTTCTAAAGTTGCGGTAATGGGACAGGTTTTAATTGGGTGGTGATGGGACAGTATCTGATGGAATAGGTTATGATTGAAGGGGGAGGATGAGGGACGGATGCTTTTGTGGGAGGGGTCGAATACAGTTCCCACGATATTTATGAATGTATATATCATATATTATACACGCAAGGTCAGCACTGATATACAATACGAACAAAACTGTATTGCCCAATTTGGCGGTATATACACCGAGAAGTGAACCCTGCTTCTCGCTGTATATACACAAAGTTTACCTTAGTCCTAGGCCATACTGAGGGCCACAGTATACCTGCTGGCTGGTCAGTAAACCACCGGATACAATGACGTTAATAATTCCTCAGAGAATAACAACTTTTTAGTCAACACCAAACCAAAGCCAATTACCACAACACTGTTCTCTCCTGCAGGAACCCGACTCCTGACGACTCTCTTGGGTTCACCTGGGAGCCCTCCACCGAGGACAACCTCCAGTACCTCGCCCTCATCCTCCGTCCCACCATGGAGGCCGACCAACGACAAGAGGCAAGCTCTCAATTCCTGAACCTAATTGTGAACACAAACAACACGTAATGAACGCTTTGAGTACTTGTATGAACATCATAGACACACACAAACAAATGGAATGTATTAGGAAGTGATGTGGTGGTGGCAGATTCCATAGACAATTTCAAATGTAGATATGATAGAGCCCAATAGGCTCAGGAGCCTGTTCACCAGTCAATTGACAGTTGAGAGGCGCGAGCAAAGAATTAAAGCTCAACCCCCACACGTACATCCAGCCGAGTGCACACACACACACACACTCTGGTTATTAGGTTATATTAAACACATCTCACATGGTTTAATTCATCAATATTGACTAGCGTCGGCTTGTGTTCGCAGGTGAGGAAGTTCTTTGCATCTCTCCCCACGAAGGACAACGTCATCCTGTCTGGTGACAGGGTCCACGACGCCCTCCAACAGGAAGACCAACTACGCAAAACTCAAGACGAACTATAGGAAGGGGTTTAAGATGCACGAACTTGTGTAGGACTCTCAACGCGCCCACTAGGATTTAATTTTTTTAATATTGCAATAAAGCCTAGATTTCTAGTAACATTTTTATCCTTATTTGAAAGAAATCGGAGAACTCTTAAGTATAATTTTTTTTTGTTTTCAAAAAGTCGCGACAGCTACGCAAAATATGGCAATACTGAGCCGAGTTGGCATCTAGTCATTTGTTTTGTGGCCTTTTTTTGGTTTGGTATAAAAACAGAGTGATCAGATTACTTAAAAACAAATCTCTGGAAACTATATATAAAATAACTTATGTAATTAAAAGGGATATTGTTGAGGATTTATGACGCTGCATTCTTTGCGGAAAGATTAAAATAAAATTTTATAACACAATTTTGAGTTTTTACTTGTTCTTCTAAATTAGTTTTTATCCGATTTTATATCAATTTTCTTACAATACACAAATGTAAAACCTTTACAAATACGACAATATACATTGTGAATAAAAGCTGGTTTTATTATATGTATATTTGTAAAAATAAAATTTAGTGGGAGGATTCAAGCGAGCCGAGAACCAATAATGTGCACAGTTGCACAGTCGAGGCAGTCTTCCTCTGACCCTCGGTGCTGTCCAACCTGCAAAATGGCAACACCGCGTTTGTTATTGTTGTATCAGTGGGTTAGAGTGTGAATGACTAGACGCTTTGTAACGACGAGTCTCATTGGTCAAAACACCACACACTGCTTTATGTCATTCATCTTGCTATCAAAAGCATTATAGAGTAGAGCAGTGAATAAAAATTAATATTATATACAGTATAATAATATATATAATATACAGTATACAGTATAATAATATATATAATATTATATATAATATTATATATTATATAAATATAAATTAATATTATATATTAATATATATACAGTATATTAATGAAGAAGGGAGATAAATCTAATTTTGTGCTTAAGACTTTATTGACACACCCACTACGTTACATGACCCATTGTTTATTATGTGCTAAGTGTAAATCATATAAACGAACTAAGTATACGCGTAGGGGCCCCCTAGTGCCTCTAGGGCCGGCCCTGACCATGACGAACACCGGCGTGATGACCTTGGGGCCCCGGACCACCAGTGGGGACCATCTACCCATCCTTAACCACTCATGTATCATGACCATGCTAGGTGAAAATGAACAGTGACGATAAAAGTGTAAATGTGATGACCTTGAGGGCCTCCTGATCAATACTAATGAGTAACTAAATGTGGAAAAAAGTATAAACTGCATATAACAGCTCGGCGAAGTATTTAGAAACAGAACGAAAATAAGATGATAATATTGGGCCGCAAGCAGAAGACTTATATTGTACGGCTTCTCGTTGACTGCCTCTAAAGTTCCCGATGTTGAGCCGTAGACAATATATTATCCTTAAGGTGCAGAATACTCATTCATCTTTGAACAAAGGAACAACACACCAATGGCGCCGTACCAAAGGCAAACACAAAGATAAGGCACAGATGCTACACATATCTGTATTCAATGTAGCTGGTGTAATCGCGAAGATAAAGCCAGGGTTTGTATGCGTGTATGAGTGGGTGTGTGTGTCACTAGGAGAGTTCTGGTCACTCTGGCCAGCACTCTGGGAGTGGATGCACCGGCCGGCACGCTGCTCCTACTTATAGGTAAGTTGTTGGGGGTTAAGGACTATCACAACCGCGGGAGGGTTGTTAAGGCCACTACAACAGCTTACTGGTTGTGGCAAGTAGACTTTCCTCCTGAGCAGTGTGAGCGTCAGAGAGAAAACAATTTGAGAGACAGAAAGCAGCGAGAGTCAGGACGTGAATCTGTCATGTCATCTAGGAGAGAAGTTCTTATCAGAGGCCCAAGATCAGCTGCTTAATATATGACCCTGAGATATGATAAGGAGGTGCTTGTTAGTGATCGAAGCCGGTGGAGGTGATTGGAAGATGGGGGGGGGGGGTGATGGGTGTGTGTGTGTGTGTGAACTCCCTTAAATGTACTCACCTAATTGCGGTTGTGGGGGTTGAGCTGGTCCCGTCAATCAACGCCAATCAACTGGTGCACAAGTTCCTGATCCTATTGGGCTCATGAACCTGAGCCCAGTAGTCCCTAGTCCTCCCCACCATCCCCCACTCCCCTGTCCCCCTCAACCCCTCTAAAATTCTTCACTCCCCCGTCCGATGCATTCCCAAATGATCTGATGTTCCCATCAGAAAAATGGGAACATCAACTGATCTGATGTTCCCATCACTGAAAAATAAGAGCAGTTAAAAAACGAAATGAAAAACAATGAAAAAATAAAAAAATTACTATGCTCATGAAATGAACGGTATGGGAAACAACACAGCTCAATTCCAACGCAATGTCACACGAAATAATTAAATCAAAATGAAAATAAATGGAAATCTATGAAAATTCAACTTAACAATGCAATCAGAAACATTGAAATGGAATCGTAAAATATTTAGTATAGTGTATGTTGCTTTTACGCTCAACAGATGGTGCTGTTAAAAAAAAAGTTTTTACCTATCACAGGTATGGCATGTATATAGTAGGTATATAAAAACACTCGCGTATAAGAATGCAACGTTGTGTCAAGCTTTCAAAGTAATCGGTAAAGAAGTTTCGGAGATTCCCCTTACATGAAAACTCTCAACTCAAACTCACAAAAAAGGCATGTTTGTAGCTGTCAGACGTGACATCTATATAGTAGGCATATTACGGCACTCGCGTATTTGAATGTAACAGTGTATCAACATTTCAAAGCAATCGGTGAAGAACTTTCGGAGATTACGGATTCTGAACAAAACGAACATTTACATTTTTATTTATATAAATTTCATAGTAATAAATTAATTGCGAATATTTTCATAGCAGAGCGATGATGAGACTGGCGGCGGTGGCGGCGGTGATGGCGGTGGTGGCGGCCTCAGTGGCGGCGGAGGAGGCCCCGGAGGTGGTGGCGTCGGAGGTGGTGGTGGAGACGCAGGAGGGCCTCGTGTCAGGCCTGCTGGAGGAGTCGACGAAGGGCAAGCTCTTCCACTCTTACTTGGGCATCCCCTTCGCCAAGCCCCCAGTTGGAAGCCTCCGGTTCAAGGTAAACCCATTACAGTCATTGTGTAAACTTATTAAATAACAAATACACTTTAGTCGTAGAAATGTATGAAATATGTTAGTCGTTACAAGTTACCATGTGTGTATACAGTATGCTTGCCCCTTTGTGTAGGACCCGGTGCCCGGGGAGAGGTGGGAGGGCGTGCTGGAGGGCACCACTATGCCCACCATATGCCCACAGCTCGATATGATGGCCGTGATGACCTCAGAGATGCCAGAGTCTGGCGGCATTGTGGGAGATGAAGACTGCCTTTACCTCAATGTCTTCACGCCCAAGGTAACCATCAATACTTTTATGTAGGTTCAAAAATACTCGAAGATAATTCTAACCCACATCAAAATAGTTTGGAATATCAGTGATAAAACCATGCAACAATATAGTGAGGAGGAGACTTGTATGTCTGCGGAGGCAAGAGACGTTAGTTCGATCCCATTGTATTGCTCCAAAATATTCTTAATTTAGGATATCATTAGGTCCACAAGGCTGTTAATCCAGATGGAATTCAATCAGTTAATAGTTCTAGTGAACAAATGTAACTACATTGCAAGTTCTAGAATTGAATAACGAGCTCGGATATTATCATCTGGAAGCCTCCCAATGGGTGCTCCACCAGCTGGAAGCAACCCAAGGTGTGTGTAACCCTCTGGAGGACCAGACGGAGGTGTACAACCAGCTCTTAGCATTGATTATGATAATCATTGCCTTGGCGATGAACTAGGTAAGGTAATTGTAAGAAAGCGCTAAGTCAGCACGACTGATCACTTGATGGTGTTGCAACACACACCATGAATAACCACCATTTGGGCTTGGCATTACGATCATGATGATGATGTTACAGCCTGGGGAGCCCGAGGCCGGCCTGCCTGTGATGGTGTTTATCCACGGCGGAGGCTTCTTTGGTGGAGGCGCTCAGGACCAGCTGCCGCACGTCCTGCTCAACCGCCAGGTGGTGCTGGTGATCATCCAGTACAGGCTCGGCATGCTAGGTGAGGACTCGAACCTGCTCTTCCCCCACTGTATAATACTCGACTGCTAGTTTTCCCCCCATTGCGTAATACTCAACCACTTACTCTACATTAAGAAGGACTCAGCTATGCACTTTACACGTCTGTATGGGACTCAGTAATATGCTTCCCAAAGTATAATACTCTATCACGTTATATTATTTTCAAACGTTCAGCGCCACACTCGCCTCACTTGAGTCCACAGCGACACTCCTGTATCATGTTCCGTCCCAGGGTTCCTGTCGACGGAGGACTCGGTGATCCCCGGCAACTTCGGGTTGAAGGACCAGACGCTGGCGCTCCAGTGGGTCCAGAGGAACATCCACAACTTCGGCGGAGACAAGACCAAGGTCACCATCTTCGGAGTGAGTGCCGGCGGCGCCTCCGTCCACTACCAGCTCCTCACACCCAAGTCCGAAGGTGAGGAAGGAGAGAGAGAGAGAAGGAAGGTAGGGAAGGAAATTTATTTTCGTTGGTCACATTCCGGGGAAAAGTTAGGTGTTCAAGAATTCAATCAGTTGTAACACTGCCCGAGGACTAAATTTCATAATAAAAATCAGTGTCATATCATCCAGTCAACAGTGTATTCCCTCATGCTACAGCTGGAAAAGGTAATGACCTGAAACCCCTCCCACAGGACTCTTCGCCCGGGCCATCATGCAGTCCGGGGCGGCGGTGTGTCCCTGGGCGCTCAGTCGGTCTCACGCCGACGTCACCCGCAAGGTCGCCCAGGCCACCGGCTGCTCCATCCACCAGGACAGCCAGGACCTCCTCAAGTGTCTGCAAGGTGTTGACGCCTTCGCGTTAACTGCTCTCTCTAAAGACACGTTGGTAAGGCTCCTATCATCTTCGCTCATTGTTGCAGAACATCAGCGATTATGAGAGAAATATTAGCATTTGAAGACATCATCTTTACTTAATATTCCTCAGTTGCTCTGATGTTGTGTTCAAGAACACTCACACACACACACACACAAAGATACATTAGAAATATTTTTTTCACTGCCATAATAGTTAACAAATGGAATGTATTAGGCAGTGACGTGGTTACCTTGAGGTGCTTCCGGGGCTTAGCGTCCCCGCGGCCCGGTCGTCGACCAGTCCTCCTAAAAAGTTCACCCCTAGGTGAACAGAGGCAACAAGTGAAAGGAAATGCTGAATAAATTGTTTTTGTCCTAGGTGGAGGTAGTCTCCATACACAATTTAAAATATATATATTTGATAGAGCCCAATAGGCTCCAGAATCTGTACTCCAATTGATTGACAGTTGAGAGGCGGGACCAATGAGCCAGAGCTCAACCCCTGCAAGCACAACTAGGTGAGTACCCACACATTTAAGGTTAGTTAATGGTTGCATGAATACCTACACTAAGTTTTCACTGCATTTATTTTATATTGAAAATTTATTGATGTAATGTGTTTGTACGACAGGACTGGTTCATGCTGCCCTTCAGACTGGGGCCTCGCGTGGACGGGGACTACCTGCCGGCGGAGCCCGCGGTCCTCCTGAAGGAGGGACGCTTCCATAAGGTTCCCCTCGTGAGTGGCATCGCTGCCCACGAGGGAGTTGTGTTTACTCTACGTTAGTTTCTCCTTGTTATTTGTGTACTCCCATATTTGTGTCTTGAGTTATAGCTCTTGGATCCTGTGTTTTCTCCGCTCGGTCGTCTAGTATATACAAACTCTCTACTTGTTTTCTCTGTAATAACTAATATATATTTCTCTTTCCCACTCATCCACATCCTCAGGGTGCAGCCCGTAACCGCTGTCTAGCTCCCAGGTACCTATTTACTGCTAGGTGAACAGAGGCAACAAGTGAAAGGAAATGCTGAATAAATTGTTTTTGTCCTAGGCGAGGATTGAACCCGAGTCTGAAGATTGTGATTCAGCACATTTATTGTATATTAAATACTTATTAATTAGTTTCCTGACCCAGACTTCAATTATTTAATGTGAAAATTATTTTCTTGATGTTCACTATATATTTTTTCCATTTACTAGCACTGTAATCTAAGCTGTTTTACGCTATTTATTATTATTAAGTTCAGTGATTTTTATTTCTTTTGCTTTGGTTTCATATTAAACATCATAAATCCTGTTAAATAGTAAAAATCAACTTGACATTCGGAAAGAGACAATCAGTATATGAACTGTGTATTATTTGCTCTGGTTTTATTCATAATTTTAATTCATCAAACACCAGTCTATTATTATATATTATTTATAATTAAGTCCAAAGAATAAGTTATAATTACTGGGCCAAAACAAATAATCCAACGTATTTGTGTGGATAGAATGTGAACTGACAACGTTTCGGTCCATCCTTGCCCCTTACGTGACAACTTATCAGTCATCTCCGAACCCTTATCAAATCATGACGGACCAAAACGTCAATTTCATTTCTTTTCATATATGTGGTTTGTGTTATTTCCCATATGATTGGTTCCTATGAGTGGGTATCCTCCCCCTACAGCCATGTATGTCATGGAGCACCTCCGCCTGGCGCTGGAGAACGACTTCGAAGTGGCTGGCCCGGCCAGCGTCCAGTCCATCGACGACACAGACGATCCCGTGGGCTTGGCCCTCAAATTGTATCGTTACTACGTCGGGGAGGTGAAGGTGACCTCTGGCCGCAAAGGAGATCTCATTGAGGTGAGCCCGTCGCCATAATAACATTGAGTTGCGTGTGTCTATATGTACGGTTTGCCGCTATAAGCAGCCTGCAGCTGCCTTCTTGATTACTGTTAATACCGCCTCGTTATCTGCAGATGATGTCAGACCGGCACTTCACGATGTGCCACGACTGGGCGTCGCAGCATCACGCCAAGCACCAGGGGCCGGACTCCCGCACCTTCAGATACGAGCTCACCCACAACGCTGAACTCTCCGTCTCCGCCTTATTCGGCGCCAGTCCTGACAGTCGCTGTGAGTTGAGGCCCAGCATCCCGTCCTCGTGAATAGTACCTCGCATTTTTATCTATAAATTTCCCCTCTACGGCCAAAAACTGATGTACTAACAATCATGGCGGCTCGCAAAATTGAAGTGATGTTCCGTTTTCTATCCATGTCTTCTATTGGGTTAGGTTTGGGCAATTTAGTGCATCAGTTTAGTGACGTTGTGAACGCTTGAGAGGACGGGCTGAGCTGTCAGCAGGAGGTCGTTGCTGTTCCTTAGGGGGGACAGGAAGTCAGGTGCTAGGATTAGCGAGGAGTTCCTAGCGAAACGACTTGACCTTCTCTAAGATTCTAGCCGCAACAATTGCCTATCTTCTGGGTACCTATTTACAATAAGGTGCACAGATGTATCAGGTGAAAGAAAATTTACCCAAACGTTAGTAGTAGTTGCCAAAACGTTGCGAATTTGTTTTTATAGCAGTAGGTACTAGATACTTAATGGTAGTGGTAATGTCCTTGTCACATCGCTGGCTGCAAGTTACCAGGGAATGTGTAGAGCATTAGTGACACGTGAAGAGTTAGTGACAGTTGAGGGACAAGGACACAGGCTTCACACAAACAGCGAGAGGCTACTAAGACACATCTTAACATACACATGACACGAGTTTCTCAAGAGTGACCAAAGACGACGAGGAAGGCCACACCATGGCCCGGGGGCCACACCATGGCCTAGGTATACTCCTGTGGGGAGGGGAATATACTCCAGAAACATTTTAATGTTGTTATATCAAGGGTATTTGCCCAGTTTTGCCAACTTACCTCAGCTGACACTCGATATATTTCCAAACATGCCAATTGCCAATAACTAAGTTCTATGAACCTACTGACGGGTGTGTTCTACAGGGGTGTCTCACGGCGACGATATATTCTACCTGTTCCGGCTCGGAACCATGCTGGAGATGGTCAGCCAGGCTTTCAATGGGCAAACAGACCTACGGCGTAAGGATGACCTTCAGCTTCGGGAAATCATCCTTTCCCTCTGGCTGAACTTCGCTGCCACAGGGTAAGGAGCAGCAGGAGGTGGTAGGATGGGTAACCATTCTTTGACCAACTTCTTTGACTCAGGTTAATGAGGAAGGAATGCTGATTCAATACAAAGAGTTACCTGTGCCTTACCTTGAATTTATTTTCACATATCAACAGAGTTATGCAACATTGCTCAACCTAGATTCAAGCTATAATATTGTTGATAAACTTTCTGGTTTAATAACGAGGCGTAAACAATTTCTTTATATAGATGTTATCAGTTACTAGTTAAGTCATCTTGATTCAGCTATTTACATAGACTTAATGACCTTAAAATACTATTACCACTCACAAAATACATTTAGACATCATTCTCCGCTACCATCTCCCATTTCCTTCATCTAAAACATTAGAACATTAGTTCCTTCATTACTAAAACATTCAGTAGAACATTACTGAAATAGTGGTTACTGAATGACCAGAAAGTCGTATCAATCTTTGGTTGGTTCTCTCTTGCAGGAACCCGACTCCTGACGACTCTCTTGGGTTCACCTGGGAGCCCTCCACCGAGGACAACCTCCAGTACCTCAACCTCACGCCCTCGCCCTCAATGGAGGCCGACCAACGTCATCACGTGCGTTCTTCTTGCCATTTAAAGTCTAAACTAATCCTGTACTTATTGATATTTCTTTACTCTTATTCGTTCATGTATCATATAAGTCGATAATTATCATATATAACCTATATGAATACTTACTATGTACGTCATATATCAATAATCACTACGTGTCTAACTTGCGGAGAGATGGTAATAGTGTTTCCCTTCATGTAGTCTGTCCAGAGGTTCCCTTAAGGAGGAGGGGGGGGGGGGGAAGCTTTTATGGTTGGACAAAAGGAGTAAAACGGGAGGATCTTCTTCAGGAAGATCTCCGGAGCCTCGGGCCGAGCCTGCTGGCGGGGGTCCTGTGTCTGCCGTCACTGTATACGTCCTGACTTGTGTTTCAAATTGTGGCAGCGAACACCCAGTTTATTCAGAGATCTATCACCATTACCAGCAGCAACAATCCCTCTTTGTTGATGAAGCTGAAGAATAAACTATGATTTTTACTACATTTCTTCTTGTAGAGCCTCGTAATTATTTGGCTTGTTTTCAACATTTATAAATGGATTTTGAGGTGGTGATTAGTCCTCGATCGTGCAAGAATTCCGGAGCCTGTCAGATACAGATATAAGGCACCGGAAAATCCTTCAATAGGATCTTCCAACCTAATGACACGCATTCAGACTATCATAGAACTAAACTAAAATAAAATTGGACCTCCATATATTCTGCAATGTCTTCAATATGTTTGTAGGTAAGGTTAGCGAAGTTTAAACAGAAAATTATTTGGACGAAACACGCACCAGAATACCTTGCTACCTAATTTTTTCTATCGAATTCTCCCTCACATGACTCTTCTGTTTCCCTAACTGCTGTAATTTGGCGCCACAGATGCGTATGTTCCATG
This sequence comes from Procambarus clarkii, assembly GCF_040958095.1. Lineage (NCBI taxonomy): Eukaryota > Metazoa > Arthropoda > Malacostraca > Decapoda > Cambaridae > Procambarus > Procambarus clarkii. Next base: position 16,360,749 of record NC_091235.1, read on the forward strand.
CATCGTTGCCGACTAAGGTGAACCTGGCGCTCCACCCCCACCTGGTGAAGCAGGACACACCTGAAGCAGACGACGCCGTCGAGGACGCCGCCCGGGAAGGTGGTTCATCACGCATCTCCCAAGACGAGTTGTAGCTGCCATTCTTCCTGGAGGTTGTGACTCTGCCACTCCTCTAACAACAAGTCACAAGTCTGGAGAAGAGAGACTGTGGTCGTCAATAACTATACTCGCTCTACAGTCAGTTGAAGAGCGTGAGAGACATGCCTCACGTGGCGAGTTCTGGCCAACAGGTCCCCCAATGCTGTTTGCAAATAAAACATGCTTGTGGAGCTGAAATATAAAAGTTTACCGTTTTAATTTTTTGTATTTCCTTCCTATCTTTTTGTAGGCGTTTGAAGGCTGTCTGCGTATACGGACTCCTTGTAGGTTCTAAAATTTGCCTTCCTGGCTAAATTTAGAATTACAGCCATCTATGCTCGCTCAGGACAACTAATGCTGTGCAGGCTGGGACCTCCCCCACCATGGGTACGATGCGGCCGTCGCTGCCACACTGGACTTAAACCCTGCTATAGTCCTGGGTTCAAATCACCACTTTAGTATGACGTCTTTGACTAATAACACAAATTAGAGTTTGGAAAACATATATTAATGACAATTTCAGTCAAGTTGGACCACAATATTAAACTAGCAATTACAAGAAGCAGGATACCAATTCTCGACACAGTAATTAATGTATTAATTATATCTTAACATATATATTTACAAATAATGGAGTTTTCCGAAACAAAACAGAGCCGCTATTATGAATAGGAATACAAAATATTTGTTCTAATTAGGGCACGCATGTCCACAACCATATACAGTATTGATAACCATTAACTATTAGATTGTCACAATTCTTGTGTCTGTTGAAAGCGGGGGCTTGACTTATGAACTTGTTAAGTCAGGTTAGGATAAGTGAGGTTAGGATAGGTGAAGTTAGGATAGGTTATAACATGATACATTATTCCTTACACACTCAAGACTGGTAATGATCACTCTTTACGTCATAGGCATGCCTTAATATTTATGGGTAAGTCTGAATGTTTAGGACAACCCGTCCTATGACCAAGTTCATTCCATCAAGCGGTCGACCCCAAAGACACATTCATAAATTTTAACATGCTGTTCATTCAAAACAGGAATTTTCTTAAATACAAATTAATATCATTATATATCCGCATATTGTGCAGATATATAATGTATTTAGGCACTGGTTAGGTGTTTAGGTTCTGTTGGCGATTATTTGTATATGTAGTACGTGGATGAAGCATTTACACAACCCGTCCTCGACTCAAGTCCATTACATTCAGCGTTCAACCCCACAGACGCATTCATAAATTTTTACATGCTGTTCATTCAAAACGGGAATTTTCTCAAGTATAAATTAATATTATAATATATTGGCATATTGTGTATATATAGGCATATATTAGGTTAGGTCAGGTGTTTAGGTTCTGTTGGCGATTATTTGTATTTGTAGTACGTGGGTGAAGCATTTATAGCGTTGTGATTCGAACAAAATTCGTCAGTGAAGCACTTGTTCCGGAAATGTTCGGACGTCATCAGTTGTGAGTCGTGTGTAAACCGTTTTTCATTCGTAAACCAGCCCGTCCTCCAAACAAAGACCCAAAAGTGATTATATTCACCCACCAAACCCCAAACATGGGGTTTAGTGGGTGTATGGTGGGTGGCTTGGCTAGACTGTATTGACCCACCCACAACGTTACATGACCCATTGTTTATTATGTGCAAAGTGTAAATAATACAAATGAGCTAAATATACGCGTAGGGACCCCCTAGTGCCTCTAGGGCCGACCCTGACCATGACGAACACCGGCGTGACGACCTTGGGGCCCCGGACCACCAGTGGGGACCATCTACCCATCCTTCATCAGTCATGTATCATGACCATGCTAAGAGAAAATGAAGTGTCGATAAAATCTGAATGTGATGATCTTGAGAGTAATTAAATGCGGAAAAAACCCAGTAAACACTGCATATAACAGTTTAGTTCATTTATTATGCACCCCATACCCATCTTGTGGGCGGTAGTGGAAAGGGTTAACAGAGGCGCATAATGAGGTCCGGGACTTTACCGCTTTAAAGCATAAAACTGTATAGCGAAGTATTTAGAAATAGAACGAAAACTATAAGATGATAATATCGGGCAGCAAGCAGAAGAGTTGTACTGTCCCGCCTCTGGTTGACTGCCTCTAAAGTTCCCGATGTTGAGCCGTAGACAATATTATCCTTAAGGTGCAGAATTAAGGACAATAAAGGTTCATCTCTGAACGAAGGAACAACACACCAATGGTGCCGTACTAGAGCCAAACACACATATAAGGCACAGATGCTACACATATCTGTATTCAATGTAGCTGGTGTAATCGCGAAGATAAAGCCAGGGTTGTATGCGTGAATGAGTGGGTGAGTGTGTCACTAGGAGAGTTCTGGTCACTCTGGCCAGCACTCTAGGAGTGGACGCACCGGCCGGCACGCTGCTCCTCCTACTCAGAGGTAAGATGCTGGGGGTTAAGGACTATTACAACCACGGGAGGGTTGTTAAGGCCACTACAACAGCTTACTAGTTGTGGCAAATATACTTTCCTCCTGAAAGCAATGTGAGAGAGAAGAAAGCAGTCCGAAAGTCAGAGAGAAAACAGTGTGAGAGTCAGAGAGAAAGCAGTGAGAGAGCGAGAACCTGTCATGCCATCTAGGGGAGAATGTTATCAGAGGCCCAAGATCAATTGCTTAATATATAACCCTGAGATATGATTAGGAGGTGCTTGTTAGTGATCGAAGCCGGTGGTGGTGATGGGTGAGGGTGTGTGTTTGAACTCCCTTAAATGTACTCTCCTGATTGTGGTTGCGGGGGTTGAGCTTCGGCTCCTTGGTCCCCCCTCTCAACGGTCAATGAGCTGGTATATAAGTTCCTGAGCCTATTGGGCTCAGGAACCTGAGCCCAATAAGCATTCTCATCAGGCCCACCTAATCATGTGGCTGTTGCTTGTCTTAACTATCTCTGTAACATCCGGCCAGTAAGCACTACCAGAAAATCACCTCGTCAAGTATAGTTTAATAAGAGCTTCAACGCGACTTGAATAAGGATCGTTGCGTGTCACATTGTCACGTTTTGATTGGATCGTTTTCGTATTTGATATAATAAGTAATAATAATAGCAATTAGGATGTTTATCTTAACCTTAGAAAGCCTTTCTGACCTGCGAATCAGAGGTCCATCAGACAAATTTAAAACCTTCGCACTCAAAGAGTTCTATTTTTGAGGATAGAGCGTGGTTGAGAGGAAACAAGCAGTTAGTATCAATTGGACTAAATGAGAGCGGTAGAATGTCACAGACGGCGTGCCTCGGGGTAAGGTGTTGGAGCCATTTCTGTTTATAAGCTATATTAATGATTTTGATGTTGGGGGTCAACAGTCACATCAGAGAAATTGTAGATGACACAATAATAGTGTGAACAGTGTATTGGAAAATATGACTCGTGTATTTTAGAGAGATTCGGATAAGTTTACAGGAAGTTGGTTAATGTAGCTCGGCGCAAAGTAATGTATATTCCATCCTGCCTTTAAAGGCAGTACAACTGTATGACGACTAATGGAATCAGATAACGAAAATCGAACTTAAACGTAATTTTTATGAAATATTTGACAGACACAGAATGACCTAATGAACTAAATAAGGTAAAGATATTTGGTTTTACATCTAGAAGTTTTAAAATACAAAAATATAAATTATTTTGCAATTATATCTTGCTCTAATTAGACCTCACTTCGATTAACTTCGTTTATTATGCTGATTAATTTTGGTAATATTACAAATTAGACAACAATTCTTAGTGAACATTCAACACAGAACGACAAAGGAAGGGAACGTTCAGGGAAAAGTGCCAAGCCATTACGACTATATAGCACTGGGAAGGGGTCAGGATAAGGATTTGGGATGGGATGGCGGGAAAGGAATGGTGCTCAACCACTTGTACGGTCGGGGATTGAACGCCGACCTGCATGAAGCGAGACTGTCACTCTATTGTCCAGCCCAAGTGGTTGTACCATCGAACATCAAGGGTTACCCTTTAGACAGAATCAGAAGCAGAAATTTGATTTGCAAAAACTTATACAAATCGCTACTATTCTAGCTCGACTGAAAAAAAATTATAACAGTGCAAATGAAGTTTTCATTTTTAGCAATAAACTGTATAACATTTAATTTATTGATATTTATTGGCACTGTGCAGTGTTAGTGTCAGGAATCTTTCTTACAAGCTGGGAGGACTTCCACTGTCTCTGAGACACAAAGGTGATGTTTACAAGTGGATGATAAGCACTTACACGGAGTATATAAACTTGGACTTGAAACAGTCAAATCATGTCAGCACTCGCAACAATTGTCATAATTTAGAAACATTTGGTTTTACTAGAAATTTGGCAAATATGATTTGTATTTTAATATTACTCATTTCTTCTTCTTATTATTTGTTTAATTACATTAATAATTGTTATTTGTTCATTTCTTAATAATAAATGAATCCTGAATGTTTACATAGCAGAGCGATGATGAGACTGGCGGCGGTGGCGGCGGTGATGGCGGTGGTGGCGGCCTCAGTGGCGGCGGAGGAGGCCCCGGAGGTGGTGGCGTCGGAGGTGGTGGTGGAGACGCAGGAGGGCCTCGTGTCAGGCCTGCTGGAGGAGTCGACGAAGGGCAAGCTCTTCCACTCTTACATGGGCATCCCCTTCGCCAAGCCTCCAGTTGGAAGCCTCCGGTTTAAGGTAAACCTCTACAGACATTGTGTAAACTTATCATTAAATAACAAATACACGTTAGTCGTAGAAATGTATGAAATATGTTAGTCGTGACAAGTTACCATGTGTGTATACAGTATGCTTGCCCCCTTGTGTAGGACCCGGTGCCCGGGGAGAGATGGGAGGGCGTGCTGGAGGGCACCACTATGCCCACCATATGCCCACAGCTCAACATGATGGTCATCATGACCCCAGGGATGCCTGAGGTTGGCAGCATGGCGGGAGATGAAGACTGCCTCTACCTCAATGTCTTCACGCCCAAGGTAACCATCAATACTTTTATGTTGTTTCGAAAATACTCGACGATAATTCTAACCCACATCACAGTAATTTGGTATATCAGTAATGAAACCCTGCAACAATATGGCGGGGAGGAGACTTGTGTCTCTGCGGAGGCCAGAGACTATAATTCGATCCCATTGTATTGCTCCAAAATTTTCTCAATTTAGGATAATGTCAATAAGTCCACAAGGCTCTTCATCCACATGGAATTCTATCACTTAATAGTTCTTGTTAACAAATGTAACTACATTGTAAATTCTAGAATTGGGCAACGAGCTGGAAACTCCAGCGGGAATATTACCATCCAGAAGCTTCCCAACAGGTGCTCCACCAGCTGGAAACAACCCAAGGTGCCTACAACCACCTGGAGAGCACCATAAGGGTGTACAATCATCTGGTGGGAACCGGAGGGGGTGTACAACCAGCTGTTAATAGTAATTATGATAATCATCACCTTGGCGATGAAATGTGTAAGCTAATTATAAGAAAGAGCAAAGTCAGCATGACTGATCACTTGATGGTGTTGCGACACACCTTGAATAACCCCTATTAAGGCTTGGCATTGCGCTCATGATGATGTTGTTACAGCCTGGGGAGCCCGAGGCCGGCCTGCCTGTGTTGGTGTGGATCCACGGCGGAGGCTTCTTTGTGGGCGGTGCTCAAGACTATCTGCCCCACGTCCTGCTCAACCGCCAGGTGGTGCTGGTGGTCATCCAGTACAGGCTCGGCATGTTAGGTAGGTCTCAGACCTGCTCTTCCCCCACTGTGAAGTACTCAACTGCTAGTTCTTCCCCACTGTGTAATACTCTGCTGCTATCTCTTCCCCACTGTATAATACTCAGTTGCTAGCTCATCTCCCTGTGTAATACTCAACCACTTACTCCACATTATGAAGGACTCAGCTATGCACTTTACGTGTCTGTATGGCACTCAGTAATATGCTTCCCAAAGTATAATACTATATCATGTTAGGTTATTTTCTAACGTTCAGCGCCACACTCGCCTCACTTGAGTCCACAGCGACACTCCTGTATCATGTTCCGTCCCAGGGTTCCTGTCGACGGAGGACTCTGTGATCCCCGGAAACTTCGGGTTGAAGGACCAGACGCTGGCGCTCCAGTGGGTCCAGAGGAACATCCACAACTTCGGCGGAGACAAGACCAAGGTCACCATCTTCGGTGAGAGCGCCGGCGGTGCCTCCGTCCACTACCAGCTCCTCACACCCAAGTCCGAAGGTGAGGAAAGAGTGAGTGAGCGTGGATTCTCTCACCTAAGGCCAGGAGGTGTGTCCATAAAGTTCTAAAAGTACATTAGGTACTTTCCTAAAAAAAAGTCCTAAAAGTTAGTTACTGCGATAGAGAACTTCTGGCCAGGCCTTGACATAACACCTCAGTGCTAGGGAAGAGATTAAAAATATTGTCAGGTGTAGTTTTGCATGTAGTAGGAAAACTACATGCAAAACATTCCATCTTGAGGATGCCCGTTTAAAGAATAGATTCTGTGTACTCCTTAATTGTATGTTGAAGGAAGGAAGGAGTGAAGAATATATAATCAGGTATGTTATCAGCCGGAAATTTAGTACATAGAGCAGCTTGACTGTTGAGGCGGCAACACTGACCTGAGCCACGTCACCTCTCCAGAGACGAAGCTTAACATCTACGGGCTCACCATAGCCCGTGCTACCTGGAAATTTTTGTTCTAGGTAGCGAATCTTAAACAACACCACCAACTGGTCTGGGCTTGTGATTACGGTAACGTCGCTTTTATAAGTTTAGTGCAGTAATTCTTAAAATCAAGACCATTGCCTAAGATTGGAATATTTCAGTGGTAGAGAGTGTTCAGCTACTATTTTGTGTAATAAATAAGTGATTTTTATTGTTTAGTCAATATTCCTTAATTTTCTATATATATTTCTTTATTGTTGAATCCACGATCCTGTGTTTTGTTAGGTAAGTTTCCTCTGAGCTTTTCACGTACGCCTTAGTCTATTTAATATCTATTCCCCTTTTTTCTTTGAATTGAACCGCACTTAACGTAAATTCTACCTCCCCTTCAACCTAATACGGATGTCCTTTCTGGCCCTCTATACTAATTGGCTGTTTCCTGTTTGGCAGTCAGGGTAATTATTCAGTGGGTATTGAAGTCAGGTGGCGGCAGCTTTTAAAGTCTCTAGTGAAGTGCTTGTAACTAATAAGTACAATGTCCCTGTTTTGTGGTGCCTTGGTGATCAACCAGCAAGGTTACAAGGCGTTGGACTGAGGTTACAGTAAAGAATAAAACGGTGTACAACAGAACTGTTAATTAACGGCCAGCATTAACTAGGAATAGTAAGGATAAGGTTGGTACTCTTTATAATAAAATCTTTGCATTAATCTAGTCTGTAGTGTAGATTCGTCAAAAAACTGTCGTACTAAAGTGCCCTTATCTTAACCTACCAGAGGGCCCAAAACAGAAAACGGGACAGTATGACAAATTCGCGAGCCGCTACCATGTTCTAGTATGACAATTTTTGGCTTTAGGGAAAGTATACGTCACAATGCGACTTTCTATTAAGAGGACGGGTTGCTCGGACACGAGCCTGTAATCAACACTGATAAACTATCCTAGGTAAGGTTTATCACTTCAAGCTTGTTAGAACCACGCAAACTGCGAACAATGGACGCTCCGTGGTGTAGTGGTCAGCGCTCACTTCATACGTGCGTTCCTGGGTTCAAATACTGGGAAGAGAAAGAGTAACGATTGGGCAGGGCTGGACGATTGGCTACACACCCTCTCTGCATACTCGAATGCACACACCAACAATTCATGGCTTGAATTAAAAAATAATAATATTGATCACATTCCAGGGAAAAGTTAGGCGTTCAATAATTCAATCAGTTGTAACACTGCCCGAGGACTAAATTTCATAATAAAAATCAGTGTCATATCACCCAATCAACAGTGTGTTCCCTCATGCTACAGCTGGAAAACGTAAAGACCTGAAACCCTTCCCACAGGACTCTTCGCCCGGGCCATCATGCAGTCCGGGGCGGCGGTGTGTCCCTGGGCGCTCAGTCGGTCTCACGCCGACGTCACCCGCAAGGTCGCCCAGGCCACCGGCTGCTCCATCCACCAGGACAGCCAGGACCTCCTCAAGTGTCTGCAAGGTGTTGACGTCTTCCAGTTAACTGCTCGCTTTAAGGACACGTTGGTAAGGCTCCTTTCATCATTTCTCATTGTTGCAGAATATCAGCGATTATGAAAGAAATGTTTGTAATTGAAGACATCATCTTTACTTAATATTCCTCAGTGGCTCTGATGTTGTGTTCAAGAACATGAAAGCGCTCAGGAATATATTTTTAAGTTTCTCTTGTATTTTTGTATTTATATATCGGACATTTAGCTTTTTTGCATGTTGTATTATTTACGTAATTAAGGAGCTATTTAGACAAGATATTTATGAAAGCACTTGCCAGGGTGCCCGGCGTTGCTCGGGTGATAGGCCGAAACTTGTAAATATACTATGAAGGAAAATAGTTTAGTGTTTTAAGCAATTTAATATATATTAGGAATCAGGTGATAGGCCACAGCTACACTACACACGACCTTCATCACTGTAAACGGGTACCACCAGCTTTTTTATCTACCCCTTCCCTGTCCTTCACCACCTTCCTTGCCCTTCACCACCTTCCCTGTCCTTCACCACCTTCCCTGTCCTTCACCACCTTCCTTGCCCTTCACCACCTTCCCTGTCCTTCACCACCTTCCCTGTCCTTCACCACCTTCCCTGTCCTTCACCACCTTCCCTGTCCTTCACCACCTTCCCTGTCCTTCACCACCTTCCCTGTCCTTCACCACCTTCCCTGCCCTTCACCACCTTCCCTGCCCTTCACCACCTTCCCTGCCCTTCACCACCTTCCCTGCCCTTCACCACCTTCTCTGCCCTTCACCACCTTCCCTGCCCTTCACCACCTTCTCTGCCCTTCACCACCTTCCCTGCCCTTCACCACCTTCTCTGCCCTTCACCACCTTCCCTGCCCTTCACCACCTTCTCTGCCCTTCACCACCTTCCCTGCCCTTCACCACCTTCTCTGCCCTTCACCACCTTCCCTGCCCTTCACCACCTTCTCTGCCCTTCACCACCTTCCCTGCCCTTCACCACCTTCTCTGCCCTTCACCACCTTCTCTGCCCTTCACCACCTTCCCTGCCCTTCACCACCTTCTCTGCCCTTCACCACCTTCCCTGCCCTTCACCACCTTCTCTGCCCTTCACCACCTTCCCTGCCCTTCACCACCTTCTCTGCCCTTCACCACCTTCTCTGCCCTTCACCACCTTCCCTGCCCTTCACCACCTTCTCTGCCCTTCACCACCTTCCCTGCCCTTCACCACCTTCCCTGCCCTTCACCACCTTCCCTGCCCTTCACCACCTTCCCTGCCAAGACTTAACAAAAGCAACTATTAGCGTCATATCAAATAAAACTCTTAACATAAACTTTGGAAAGTTAATTTTTCAACTTTCTTCTCATGTGAAGAAAAATGTAAGGAAAATAGCGAAGATTCGTGCTAGAATCCTTGATATCACCTGTTCTGTTGCATTCAATAATATATGCCACGGGTTTGGTAGCCAAGTGGACAACGCGCGGGACTCGTAATCCTGTGGCCCGGGTTCGACTCCTGGACTAGGCAGACAAATGGGCCGAGTTTATTTCACCCTGATGCCACTGTTGCTTAGCAATAAATAGGTACCAGGGAGTTAGACAGCTGTTACGGGCTGCTTCCTGTGTGTGTGTGCGCACGCGTGAAAAACAAACAAAATTAGTAGTTAGTAACAGTTGATTAACAGTTAAGAGGCGGGCCGAAAGAGCAGAGCTCAACCCCCGCAAGCACAACTTGGTGAGTACACACATTTAAGGTTAATGCAGGTATTCGTGTACTCATTAAGTATTTATTTATAACTGCACTGCATTTATTTATAATGAAAATTTATAGATGTACTGTGTACAACAGGACTGGTTCATGCTGCCCTTCAGACTGGGGCCTCGCGTGGACGGGGACTACCTGCCGGCGGAGCCCGCGGTCCTCCTGAAGGAGGGACGCTTCCATAAGGTTCCCCTCGTGAGTGGCGTCACTGCCCACGAGGGAGTCATGTTTGCTCTACGTTAGTTACTCCTCGTTACCTTTGTGTACTCCCATATTTGTGGCTTGAGCTCAAGCTCTTGAGAATCCTGACTTTCTTACTCTTGGTTCTCTAATATATACTGACTCTGAACTTGTTTTCTCTATAATATTGTATATATGTTTCTCTTTCCCACTCATCCACATCTTTAGGGTGTAGCCCGTAGCAGCTGTCTAACTCCCAGGTACATTCATTATAAAAAAAATCCTCAGGAAGCTGCTTTTGCGTTTCAACACATTTATCGTATATTAAATACTTATTATTTAGTTTTCTGACATAGTCCTTTCAATTATTTATTGTGTAAAATATTTTTTTGATGTTCATTATATATTTTCTCCTTTCACTAGAACTATACTCTAAGCTTTTTACGCTATTTTATACTGTTTTGTTTTAGTAATTTGTATTTCTTTTGCTTTGGTTTCTTATTAAGCATCACAAATCCTTTAAAAAAAAATCAGTAAAAATCATCAACTTGAAATTCAGAAAGAGACAATCAGTGTATTAATTGTGTATCATTTGCTCTGCTAATATATATAATTGTAACTCATCAGACACCAGTCCCTCAGTGTTCTGAATTATGCATTACTTATAATTAAGTCCAGAGAATAAGTTGTAATTACTGGGCCAAAAAAATAATACAACCTCTTGATGTGGATAGAATGGAAACTGACAGTTTCGTTTCGCCCTTACGTGACAACGTGTCAGTCATCCCGAACCCTTATGAAACAGTGTCGGACCTAAACGTCGTCAATTTCATTTCCTTTTCATATGTGTGGGTTGTGTTATTCCCAGTTGATTGGTTCCTATGAGTGGGTTCCCCTCCCCCTACAGCCATGTATGCCATGGAGCACCTCCGCCTGGCTCTGGAGAACGACTTCGATGTGGCTGGCCCGGCCAGCGTCCAGTCCATCGACGACACAGACGATCCCGTGGGCTTGGCCCTCAGATTGTATCGTTACTACGTCGGGGAGGTGAAGGTGAACTCTGGCCGCAAGGGAGATCTCATTGATGTAAGCTCGTCGCCATAGTAACATTGAGTAGCGTGTGATTATATGTAGGGTTTGCCGCTATAAGCAGCCTGCAGCTGCCTTCTTGATTACTGTTAATACCGCCTTGTTATCTGCAGATGATGTCAGACAGACACTTCAAGATGTGCCACGACTGGGCGACGCAGCATCACGCCAAGCACCAGGGGCCGGACTCCCGCACCTACAGATATGATCTCCCCCACAGCGCTGAACTCTCCTTCTCCGCCTTATTCGGCGCCAGTCCTGACAGTCGCTGTGAGTTGAGGCCCCGTCAACAGTACCTCGTATTTATAATTCCCCCTAAGACCAAAAACTGCTGTACTAACAATAATGGCGGCTTGCAAAATTGACGTGTTTTCTCTTCGTGAGTTTTCTATTAGGTTAGATTCGTGAAATGTAGTGCATCAGTTTAGTGACGTTGTGAACGCTCGGGAGGACGGGCTGAGCTGTCAGGAGGAGAGGTTTGTAAAAGAGTTTTCAATAGGAAACATTATTGAATCTGCTTTAATACTGATTAAATACTGAATTTAAGTGCCACGAACTTAGGAGCTCACCATAGTCCATGCTACATGGACATTTCGTTCTGAGTAGCTAAAGCTAAAACAACAACAACATGCCACGAACCTACTGACGGGGGGGGTGTCCTCCTTCAGGGGTGTGTCACGGCGACGATATTTTCTACCTTTTCCGGGCGGGTCCCTTGCTCGAGTTGACCAGCCAGGCCTACAATGGGCAAAAAGATCTACAGCGTAAGGATGACCTTCAGCTTCGAGATATCATCATCTCCCTCTGGCTCAACTTCGCTGCCACAGGGTAAGGAGCAGCAGGAGGTGGTAGGATGGGTAACCATTCTTTGACCAACTTCTCTGACTCAGGTTAATGAGGAAGGGATGCTGATTCAATACAAAGAGTTACCTGTGCCTTATCTTGAATTTATTGTCACATATCAACAGAGTTATGCAACATTGCCCAACTTTAGATTCAAGTAGTAATATTGATGATAAACATTCTGGCTTAATAACGAGGCGTAAACAATTTCTGTATATAGATGTTATCAGTTACTAGGTAAGTCATCCTGAATCAGCTATTTGCATAGACTTAATGACCTTAAAATACCATTGCCACTCACAAAATATATTTAGACATCATTCCCCGCTACCATCTCCCAGTTCCTTCATCTAAAACACTTCTGAAAAATTGGTTACTGAATGACCAGAATGTCGTATCAATCTTTGGTTGGTTCTCTCCTGCAGGAACCCGACTCCTGACGACTCTCTTGGGTTCACCTGGGAGCCCTCCACCGAGGACAACCTCCAGTACCTCAACCTCACGCCCTCGCCCTCAATGGAGGCCGACCAACGTCATCACGTGCGTTCTCCTTGCCATTTAAAGTCTAAACTAATCCTCTACATATTGATGTTTCTTTACTCTTACTCATTCATGTATCATATTTGACATTATTTGTCACATATAATAAGTATCCATAGGTTATAAGTCGTATATCAATTATCACTACGTGTCTGACTTGCAGAGAGAAAGATTCTTATAGTGTTTCCCTCCATGTAGTCTGTCCAGAGGTTCCCTTGGAGAGGGAAGTGGGGGAGGGGACACCCTGTATGGTTGGGCAAAATGGGTAAAATGGGAGGATGAGTGGGACTCTGTATTAAGGGTTCGAGACCTCAATCCGTCCATGATGTTACGCCAGACTTCGCGAAGTTGACCTGTGTGTACTGTCCCTCCGGCATGTCTCTCTGGTGATGACCAGGTTAACGCGTCTTCTGCAGGAAGATCTGCTTCTCCAGAGCCTCGGGCCGAGGGCTGCTGGCAGGGCCCCCCATGTCTTCCATCACTATACGTCCTGACTTGTTGGAAATTTCCAACACTTAATTACTAACACCTAGTACCTTAAGAAACAATTTTTGTACTAGGCATTATATTTTACTAATACTACTCACCAGTAGAGTAGTGAAATTAAATTCGTTTAGTTAAGGTATAGTTATGCCAAAGATTTCTCAGTATTTATGGTCGTGTTGCGGCAGCCAGTCCATCACAGGTAATAATTTCTACATATTAATGGATCGAGTAGAATCCAGATTTACATACCTCTCTTTATTAAGGATAATCGTTTATTAATTAGTACATACGTTCGTTTACTAGAAATAATTTATTCGGCTACGATTAGCTGGCCCAGTGAATAAAATGATAAGCCAAATTTCCACTCCAATCATTCTCGTTCATTTAACGTAGTCTAAATTAATTAACATGCACTACGAGAAAATATTGTTTATAGGTAAGCTTAGTTTAAACATAAAATGATTTGGACGAAACACGCACCAGAATACCTTACCACCTATTTTTCTTTTTTTATCATTCTCCCTCATATGAAATACTTCTGTTTCCCTAACTGCTGTAAATTTGGCGCCACAGCTGCGAATGTTCCATGCATCGTTGCCGACTAAGGTGAACCTGGCGCTGCACCCCCACCTGGTGAAGCGGGACAAGGACGCCGCCCGGGAAGGTGGTTCATCACGCATCTCTCAAGACGAGTTGTAGCTGCCATTGTTCCTGGAGGTTGTGCCTCGCCGCTCCTCTAACAACAAGTCACAAGTCTGGAGAAGAGAGACTGTGGTCGTCTATAACTCTACTCGCTCTACAGTCAGTTGAAGAGCGTGAGACATGCCTCACGTGGCGAGTTCTGGCCAACAGGTCCCGCTATGCTGAGTGCATACAAAACATGCCTGTGGAGTTGAAATATAAAAATTTGTAATTTTGTTGTATTTCCTTTCCATTCTTTTATAGGCCTTTGAAGGCTGTCTACGTATATTGACCGCCTGTAGATTCCAGAGTTTGCCTTCCCGTTTTAATTTAGACTTAAGCCAGCTATGCTCGCTCAGGACAACTCTAATGCTGTGCAGGCTAGCACCTCCCCCACCATGGGTACGATGGGGCCGTCGCTGCCACACTCGACTTAAACCCTGCTATAGTCCTGGGTTCTAATCACCACTTTAGTATGACGTCTTTGACTAATGACAAATTAGAGTTTAGAAAACATAAATCAAGGGCCGTTTCAGTCAAGCTGGATCACAATATATAAACTAACCATCACAAGAGCCAGGATACTAATACTCGGCAGTAATTACTGTATTATATCTTAACATAATATACACAAATAATGAAATCCTCTGAAACAAAATACAGCATCTATTACGAATAGGAATACAAAATAATTATTTTAATTGGGACACGCATGTCCACAACCATATACAGTATTATAACCATTAACTACCAAATTGTCACAATTCTTGTGTCGGTTGAAAGCACCGGCGTGACGACCTTGGGGCCCGGACCACCAGTGGGGACCATCTACCCATCCTTAACCACTTATGTATCATGACCATGCTAAGTGAAAATGTACAGTTCGATAAAATGTAAATGTGATGACCTTGAGGGCCTCCTGATCAATGCTAATGAGTAACTAAATGTGGAAAAGAAAGTATAAACTGTATATAACAGTACGGCGAAGTATTGAGAAACAGAACGAAAACTATAAGATGATAATATGGGCCGCAAGCAAAAAGAGTTGTACTGTCCCGCTTCTCGTTGACTGCGTCTAAAGTTCCCGATATTGAGCCGTAGACAATATATTATCCTTAATATACAGGATACTCGCTCATCTTTGAACGAAGGAACAACACACCAATGACGCCGTACCAAAACCAAACGCACAGATGCTGTACATATCTGTATACCATGTAGCTGGTGTAATCGCGAAGATAAAGGCAGTGTTTATCCTGGTGAGTGGGTGAGTGTGTCGCTAGGAGAGTACTTGTCACTCTGACCAGCACTCTGGGAGTGAACGCAGGGCCGGCACGCTGCTCCTACTTAAAGGTAAGTTGTTGGGGGTTAAGGACTATCACAACCGCAGGAGGGTTGTTAAGGCCACTACAATAGCTTACTGGTTGTGGCAAGTATTGTCCCGACTGTGGCACCACAGTCCCCGTGGTGAAGTGGTAAGACACTCACCTGGCGTTTCGCGAGCGCTTTGTCCTGGGTTCGTATCCTGCCCGGGGAGGATTTACTGGGCGTCAATCCCTAACTGTAGCCTCTGTTTACCCAACAGTAAAATGGGTACCTGGTTGTTAAACGATTTGGCGGGTCGTATTCCGGGGAACATAGGATTAAGGACTTGCCTGAAACGCTATGCGTGCTAGTGGCCGTACAAGAATGTAAGAACTTGTATATATAAATAATAACAAATAATAGTATATTTCTGAACAGTGTGAGAGTCAGAGAGAAAGCTGTGCGAGTGAGAGTCAGTGAATCTGTCATGTCATCTAGGAGAGAAGTCCTTATCAGAGGCCCAAGATCATCTGCTAAATATAAGACCGTGAGATATGATAAGGCGGTGCTTGTCAGTGATCGACGCCGGTGGAGGTGATGGGAGGGGGAGTGTGGGGGTGATGGGCGCACAGTAAAGTATATTCCATTCTGCCTTTAAAGGCACTTAAACGTAATATTTATGAAATATTTGACACAGACAAAAATGCCCTAATGAACTAAATAAGGAAAAGATAGATATTTGGTTTCACATCTTGAAGTTTTAAGAATACAAAAATATAAATTATTCTGCAATTATATCGTGTTCTAATTAGGCTTCACTTCGATTAACTTCGTTTATTTTGCTGATTAATTTAAGTAATATTACAAATTAGATAACAATTCTTAGTACACATTCACATGGACGTAAGGGAACTATCTGGAGAAAACGCCAAGGAATGACGCCTAAATATTACTGGGAGGGGGTAGGAATATGGATTTGGGATGGGACGGGGGAAAGGAATGGTGTCCAACTACTTGGACAGTCGGGGATTGAACGTTGACCTGCATAAAACAAAACAGTTGTTCTATTATCCAACCTAACTTGGTACATCATAGAACGACAAGGTTATCTTAGAAAGAATCAAAAGCAGAAGTTTGATTGGCAAAAACTTATACAAATCGCTACCATTCTGGCTTGATTGAAACAAGCTTTTAATAGTGCAAATTAAATTTTCATTTTTAGCAATAAACCGTATAACATTTAGTTTATTGATGTTTATTGGCACTGTGCAGTGTTAGTGTCAGGAATCTTTTTTACCAGCTGGGAGGACTTCCACTATCTCTGAGACACAAAGGTGATGTTTACAAGTGGATGAGAAGCACTTACACGGAGTATATAAACTTGGACTTGAAACAATCAAATCATGTCAGTTCTCGTAACAATTGTCATAATTTAGAAACATTTGGTTTTACGAGAAATTTGTCAAATATGATTTGAATTTGAATATTACTTATTTCATTTTATTATCATTTGTTTAATTGCATTAATAAATATTTGTTTAATTGCATTAATAATTATTTGTTCATTTCTTAGTAATAAATTAATTCCGAATATTTACATACCAGAGCGATGATGAGACTGGCGGCGGTGGCGGCGGTGATGGCGGTGGTGGCGGCCTCAGTGGCGGCGGAGGAGGCCCCGGAGGTGGTGGCGTCGGAGGTGGTGGTGGAGACGCAGGAGGGCCTCGTGTCAGGCCTGCTGGAGGAGTCGACGAAGGGCAAGCTCTTCCACTCTTACTTGGGCATCCCCTTCGCCAAGCCCCCAATTGGAAGCCTCCGGTTCAAGGTAAACCCAGACATGTTATTTAATGATAAGTGTAAACTTATCATTAAATAACAAATACACGTTAGCGTAGAAATGTATGAAATATGTTAGTCGTTACTATTCATATTAGTAGTAATAAATACAAGTTACCATGTGTGTATACAATATGCTTGCCCCCTTGTGTAGGACCCGGTGCCCGGGGAGAGGTGGGAGGGCGTGCTGGAGGGCACCACTATGCCCCCCGTATGCCCACAGCTCAACATGTTGGCCATCGTGACTCCAGGGATGCCAGATGCTGGCGGCATGGCAGGAGATGAAGACTGCCTCTACCTCAATGTCTTCACGCCCAAGGTAACCATCAATACTTTTATGTAGGTTCAAAAATACTGGATGATAATTCTAGCCCACATCACAGTAGTTCGATATAGTAGTTGTAGGCATCCATCAGTCTCAGGAGACTATGAAGTTGCGCTCTGGTTGTCGGCCTGGAGTGGCCTCTCCAGGGTACAAAGCCAGGGTACGTTGATATGGAGGAGCTGTTACCATGCAGCAGGTCATCTCCCTCCCTCTCCACGGCGCCGAAATTCTCCAGTGGAAAGGCAAAGGCCAATACGATTGGTTCCAGCGCCGTCGCAGGAGCTGTGAGCTCCATGGCTGACCTGGAAGTTGGTGAAAAAAGGCGCAGGGACATCAAACCTGGAGACCGCCGTGGTCGGGGCCGGAGAAGAACTACCCAATCAAGGGTATGAACGACCCCAGCCTCCTGAAGCAGAGCCTGGGGGGCTGCACGAGCCCCAGGAGGTGGACGTCCCGGTCCCGCACCTACGGGTTCCAGACAGAGATTGTGGGAACCGACCTGTGAGATTTATATTTATTTAATTTATATGAATTTATATTTACGTTAATTTATATACTTCGATAGCAATTTGTATAATGATAAGTGGACTGTATTTCTGCAATAATCTCTTAATCTCACAAATCGATCCTCTACACATTAGGGGGGGTTTAATAGTTTAATATATATGCAGCCAATCAAACTACAGTAATAGCTACATACATTGATGAGGTTCCTTATCTTATAGTACAGCAGGCTAGTCCACCAGGTATAACTAGGGTGTAGACACCAAATTATCCTCTTTGAGGCAGCTTCCATATCACCCAGTAACTGGTGCACAAATCTTGCATCCTCGTCTTGACCTGTCAAAAGTGCGCTAGCTGTGAAGCCAGAATCCTATATATGACAAGTATATCAGAGAAAACAGTACATGGAACATGAAGACCTGGCTTAATTACCTTTAGTATGAGGCGATTTCGCGTTCTAACCGGGTCACCCTATATAATGACATTAATGGCCACTAATGATAGATAATGGGTTTCGGAAAGAACACTTAACTTGATTTGTTGACAGCGTGTTGACAGATGGTACACCTTTGGTATCCATAACACTACGTCCAAGTAAATTTAACAGGAGCCGAATTTGCTCCCGTGTGAGCCTCTGGTCTCGTATAACAACAATGGCTGCCCTCCTTCCCCACTGACGCCTGGCCTACATTGTCCAGATTTCAGAAAGTGATAGAAGGGTCACATTTACTCTACTTTAATATTGATAATTAAGTTAATTTATATAAGATGTTTTTATGATGGTAAAGTCGAAAGACTAATGTATTTAAGAATAATTCCCAGCAGAATAGCTGGTGAATTATAATAGTATGTGGTGATGATATCCCGTTTTCTATAGACGGTAATTCCACTACAAGTTACGTTTTCTATGGGTAACTTGTTGGTAATACAGCTATTATCTGTATGATATATTAAATGGTGTCGGATTTTCCGACATAATTCCCCAGGGGGCTGCTCACGGGTCGAAGTCCTATTTAGAACAGACGAACACCGATACTCCTCCTTCGAATTATTAGATTAATTTGATGTTAGTAGTTAGTAAGCACACATTTGTGCGTCTGTTCGTACAGGACGGATGTCCCGTACTAGAGTTGCAGGGGTTAGAAGTCTAATGCGATTTCATTTCCCTGTCAACTCTTGAAAGGCTAATATTCAAGCCTTATTACATATTATTTAACCCAGAAGACTGAATGTGATCAAGTACTACAGTCAAGTATGATTCAGGGACTGCAGTGAGATCAGTGACATTAGATATAACTTGAAGTTTGTTCAGGTAACTGGTCACTGATATTTAAACACTGAGGCCCATGGAATACATCTTGATTAAATAATAAATGTATCAAATCAGTCATCAGATTTATTGGGGTTTAATTTAGTTAATTGATTCAGAAGATTGAATAGCTCATCATTAAAGTAAAGTATGGTTCTGAGACTGCAGTGGGTTCAGTGACATTGGTCGCAGTGACTTGTAGCTGTTTTAGGCTACTGTTCACTGATTTGCCACTGAGGCCTCATGAACTCATCTCCAGCTTCAAATGATGATACTAACATCAACTTCTGTTGGTATAGTCAGCTGTAATCTCCTTAGTATAATGCTACTGGAGAAATATAATCAGCTGACAAATTTAGATTTCTACTGGTATTGTTTATCTGCAGGCATAGGTCTCCCCAGGCTTGATACTGGGCCTGAGAGTGATTTACCTCCTGCAGAGTTTAACATGGTTATACCCTGATATTTAGTAGGGCTACCAATGAATTGATGGTAGTAGTCTGTCCCCACAAGGACAGCCATTTGGCATTTGATTTGCTCAAATTTACCTGCAGCTGCTTGATAATAGCTTTCCAGGTCAGCATAATCAACTTGAGATTGTTGTGACAAATCTTCACATTTCTTGATCTGTCTTGTTAAGTGGCCTTTAAGACCTGCAAGGGTTCTTTTCATTCTCCCTGCATTATCCATACTGGCTAGTTGGTGAAGCCTTGTGGGACTTGTACTTGGGCTGCTCATAATACTGAACAAACACTAATGGTAGCCTAGGGTAAATTCTGAACTCACTAGGCAATAATCCTACCTCTACTAGAGGTTAGCACTTAAAATTAATACACATTATATATACAATCATACACACTAATGATTTGAGTGATAAACCAGTGTCACTGGAAGTACCTTTAGGTTAGCTCTTCTATATCACCCTAGGATGGTAGAGACACTAATTAATCACTCAAAGGTGTAATGATCATAAGTAAATTATTATATATACACAACTCAACTCGAGTTGATAAAAATTACACCCAAAATAGGGTCTGCACCATTCATTAATGGTGTTAGGTTATTCAATATAGTACAACTGACTATGGTAATAATGGGACTAGGATGAACAATAATAGTTCAACTAGTCATATCCTACCCTGTTGTGGGTTGGCAATTAGTAAATATTATACTGTGATCACTAGTGCAATTTATATTAAATAATTCTCTATTTTGGAGAAATAATATACACAATTATTGATAATAGCCTCTTAATTAGCCTCTATGAAACTTCTAATATTATCAAGAAGTATTAAATATTATTAGTGACCTCGCGAAATAAAGTCCACAAAATTCGTAGATAATCTCTCGCGAAATGTAACACCACGAAATCCGTGAACAATCTCGCGAAGACACAGTCACTAATTTGGCTGGATTCTATATTAGCGCTGTCATTTCACGAAATAACACGCCACCAAATATCTGTGGGTGTGCATGAAACCGCTGACGAAGCTGAACTGGGCTGAGGGAGGCTCCTGAGCTCCCTCGAGGCTTCGCCGCTGTCTTTGACTGGCTTTGTTTAAATCACACTGCACTAGTATATTTAATGAATCCACTGGTTAACTGGTTCATCCGGTACTAAGATGACCAAATGTGGGTTCAAAGGATCAAATAATCCGTCATCCGGTTCGAAGGACCAAATAATGTGGGAACCGACCTGTGAGATTTATATTTATTTAATTTATATGAATTTATATTTACGTTAATTTATATACTTCGATAGCAATTTGTATAATGATAAGTGGACTGTATTTCTGCAATAATCTCTTAATCTCACAAATCGATCCTCTACACATTAGGGGGGGTTTAATAGTTTAATATATATGCAGCCAATCAAACTACAGTAATAGCTACATACATTGATGAGGTTCCTTATCTTATAGTACAGCAGGCTAGTCCACCAGGTATAACTAGGGTGTAGACACCAAATTATCCTCTTTGAGGCAGCTTCCATATCACCCAGTAACTGGTGCACAAATCTTGCATCCTCGTCTTGACCTGTCAAAAGTGCGCTAGCTGTGAAGCCAGAATCCTATATATGACAAGTATATCAGAGAAAAACAGTACATGGAACATGAAGACCTGGCTTAATTACCTTTAGTATGAGGCGATTTCGCGTTCTAACCGGGTCACCCTATATAATGACATTAATGGCCACTAATGATAGATAATGGGTTTCGGAAAGAACACTTAACTTGATTTGTTGACAGCGTGTTGACAGATGGTACACCTTTGGTATCCATAACACTACGTCCAAGTAAATTTAACAGGAGCCGAATTTGCTCCCGTGTGAGCCTCTGGTCTCGTATAACAACAATGGCTGCCCTCCTTCCCCACTGACGCCTGGCCTACATTGTCCAGATTTCAGAAAGTGATAGAAGGGTCACATTTACTCTACTTTAATATTGATAATTAAGTTAATTTATATAAGATGTTTTTATGATGGTAAAGTCGAAAGACTAATGTATTTAAGAATAATTCCCAGCAGAATAGCTGGTGAATTATAATAGTATGTGGTGATGATATCCCGTTTTCTATAGACGGTAATTCCACTACAAGTTACGTTTTCTATGGGTAACTTGTTGGTAATACAGCTATTATCTGTATGATATATTAAATGGTGTCGGATTTTCCGACAGAGATCGTCACAGCCCTCTTTCACCCGAGGCCGGCTTCCTTCAAGATCAAGCAGAAGGAAGAGTGATAATTATTAATTACAACAATTATTATGATAATAATTCTTATATTAATAATTAATAATTATCACTCTTCCTCTTGGTATATCAGTGATAAAACCATGCAACAATATGGTGGGGAAGAATCTTGTGTCTCTGTGTAGGCTAGAGACGATAATTCGATCCCATTGTATTGCTCCAAAATATTTTCAATTTAAGATGATATTACTAGGTCCACAAGGCTGTTCATCCACATGGAATTCGATCAGTTAGTAGGTCTAGTGAACAAATGTAACTATATTGTAACTTCTAGAATTGTACAACGAGCTGTAATATTACCACCCAGAAGCCTCCCAACGGGTACTCCATCAGCTGGAAACCACCCAAGGTGTGTGTAACCATCTGGAGAGGACCAGGGGGGGGGGTGTACAACCATTTGGAGGGGACCAGAGAGGGTGTTCAACCAGCTCTCTGGTCCCCTCCAAATCATCAAATCTGGGGGGACCAAATCTGGTCCCTCCGTTGCTATGGTAATCATCACCTTAGCAACGAAATAGGTAAACTAATTATAAGAAAGCGCTAAGTCAGCACGACTGATCACTTGATGGTGTTGCAACACACACCATGAATAACCTACCATTTGGGCTTGGCATTACGATCATGATGATGATGTTACAGCCTGGGGAGCCCGAGGCCGGCCTGCCTGTGATGGTGTGGATCCACGGCGGAGGCTTCTTTGCTGGAAGCGCTCAGGACCAGCTGCCCCACGTCCTGCTCAACCACCAGGTGGTGCTGGTGATCATCCAGTACAGGCTCGGCATGCTAGGTGAGGACTCGAACCTGCTCTTCCCCTCACTGTATAATATTCAGCTGCTTGTTCCTCCCACTATGTAATACTCAATCACTTACTCCACATTATGAAGGACTCAGCGATGCACTTTACATGTCTGTATGGCACTCAGTAATATGCTTCTCAAAGTATAATGCTCTATCATGTTAGGTTATTTTCTAACGTTCAGCGCCACACTTGAGTCCACAGCGAAATTCCTGTATCATGTTCCGTCCCAGGGTTCCTGTCGACGGAGGACTCTGTGATCCCCGGCAACTTCGGGTTGAAGGACCAGACGCTGGCGCTCCAGTGGGTCCAGAGGAACATCCACAACTTCGGCGGAGACAAGACCAAGGTCACCATCTTCGGTGAGAGCGCTGGCGGTGCCTCAGTCCATTACCAGCTCCTCACACCCAAGTCCGAAGGTGAGGAAGGAGAGAGAGAGAGAGAGAGAGAGAGAGAGAGAGAGAGAGAGACTGATATATGGAGACAGACAGACAGACAGAGAAAGAGACAGGGAATGGGAGAGAATCTGTATTCTCTCACCCAATGGGGGGGGGGGGGGATACCAGTGATTGATAAATTAGGAAAATTGAAAGGCCTACACGCCCTTTCTGCACACTCTTGTGCAAACACCAACAATTAATGATGTGATTTATAAATAATAATATTGATCACTTTCCAGGGAAAAGTTAGGTGTTCAAGAATTCAATCAGTTGTAACACTGCGCGAGGACTAAATTTCATAATAAAAATCAGTGTCATATCACCCAATCAACAGTGTATTCCCTCATGCTACAGCTGGAAAACGTAATGACCTGAAAACCCTCCCACAGGACTCTTCGCTCGGGCCATCATGCAGTCCGGGGCGGCGGTGTGTCCCTGGGCGCTCAGTCGGTCTCACGCCGACGTCACCCGCAAGGTCGCCCAGGCCACCGGCTGCTCCATCCACCAGGACAGCCAGGACCTCCTCAAGTGTCTGCAAGGTGTTGACGCCTTCGCGTTAACTGCTCTCTATAAGGACACGGTGGTAAGGTTCCTATTATCTTGGTTCATTGTTGCAGAACATCAGCGATTATGAAGTTGACCAGACCACACACTAGAAGGTGAAGGGACGACGACGTTTCGGTCCGTCCTGGACTATTCTCAAGTCGATTGTGAGCTACACCACGAGCGTAGCTCTTATCATGTAACTACATTTAAGTAATTACACACACACAAAGATACATTAGAAATATTTTTTCAGTGCCCTAATAGTTAACAAATGGAATGCATTAGACAGTGATGTGGTGGAGGTAGTCTCCATACACAGTTTCAAATGTATATTTGATAGAGCCCAATGGGCTCCAGAATCTGTACTCCATTTGATTGACAGCTGAGAGGTGGGACCAAAGAGCCAAAGCTCAACCCAAGTAAGCACAACTAGGTGAGTACACACACACATTTAAGGTTAGTTTAGGTATTCATGTAATCATTAAGTTTTCACTCCATTTATTTTCTGTTTAAAATTTATTGATGTAATGTGTTTGTACGACAGGACTGGTACATGCTGCCCTTCAGACTGGGGCCTCGCGTGGACGGGGACTACCTGCCGGCGGAGCCCGCGGTCCTCCTGAAGGAGGGACGCTTCCACAAGGTTCCCCTCGTGAGTGGCGTCACTGCCCACGAAGGAGTCTTGTTTACTCTACGTTAGTTACTCCTCGTTACCTTTGTGTACTCCCATATTTGTGGCTTGAGCTCTAGTTTTTGAACCCTGTCTTTCTTACTTTCGGTCGTCTAATATATACTGACTGAACTTGTTTTCTCTATAATACATTCTATGTATTTCTCTTTCACTCTCACTCACAAAATTTCAGGACATTTTTTGTACTTTAAATACTTTATTAAATAGTTTTTTGACATAGTCTTCTATTATTTAGTGTGTAAAATATTGTCTTGATGTTCATTATATATTTTCTTCTTTCACTAGCGCTGTATTCTAAGTTTTTTTACGCTATTTTATACTTTTTAATTTCAGTAATTTGAATTTCTTTTGCTTTGGTTTCCTTTTATACTTCATAAATCCTGTTAAATAGTCAGTAAAAATCATCAACTTGACATTCAGAAAGAGACAATCGGTGTATTAATTGTGTATCATTTGCTCTGCTTATATATATAATTGTAATTCATTAGACACCAGTCCCTCAGTGTTCTGAATTATGCATTACTTATAATTAAGTCCAGAGAATAAGTTATAATTACTGGGCCGATACAAATAATCCAACCTTCTGATGTGGATAGAATGGGAACTGATGACGTTTCGGTCCGTCCGGGAGCCTTATTTTACTGTTTCGGTCCGTCCTGGACCCTAATATGACAACGTTTCAGTCCGTCCTGGACCCTTACGTGACAACTTGGCAGTCATCCCAAACCCTTATCAAATCATAACGGACCAAAACGTCGTCAATTTAATTTCTTTTCATATGTGTTTTGTGTTATTTCCAATATGATTGGTTCCTGTGAGTGGGTATCCTCCCCCTACAGCCATGTATGCCATAGAGCCCCTCCGCCTGGCGCTAGAGAACGACTTCGATGTGGCGGGCCCGGCCAGCGTCCAGTCCATCGACGACACAGACGATCCCGTGGGCTTGGCCCTCAGATTGTATCGTTACTACATCGGGGAGGTGAAGGTGGACTCTGGTCGCAAAGGAGATCTCATTGAGGTGAGCCCGTCGCCATAGTTACATTGAGTAGCGTGTGTTTATATGTACGGTTTGCCGCTATAAGCAGACTGCAGCTGCCTTCTTGATTACTGTTAATACCACCTTGTTATTTGCAGATGATGTCAAACAGACACTTCAAGATGTGTCACGACTGGGCGACGCAGCATCACGCCAAGCACCAGGGACCGGACTCCCGCACCTACAGATACGAGATCACCCACCGTGCTGAACTCTCCCTCTCCACCTTATTCGGCGCCAGTCCTGACAGTCGCTGTGAGTTGAGGCACGCCAACCCCTCTTCATGAATAGTACCTTGCATTTTGACGTATAAATTCCCCCTTAGACCAAAAACTGCTGTACTAACAATAATGACGAGTCGCAAAATTGGCGTGATGTCCCTTTTACCCTTCGTGAGTCTTTTATTAGGTTAAGTTCGGGCAATTTAGTTCATCAGTTTAGTGACTTTGGGAACGCTCGGGAGGACGGGCTGAGCTTTTCAGCAGGAGGTCGTTGCTGTTCCTTAGGGGGACAAAAAGCCAACTGCTAGGATTAGTGAGGAGTTCCTAGTGAAACGACTTGACCTTCTCTATGATTCTATCCACAACAATCGCCTAACTTCCCGATACCTATTTACTACAAGGTGCACAGATGAATCAGTTAATTATTATTATTATTATTATTATTGTCTACCTCAAACGTGGCCACACATTTACAATGCTAACCAGGATATATTTATTATCTTATGTCCTCCATGGACTGGGTTAGAGATCTGTTAAGCATATAGTTCAGTGATTTATTGAACAATCGACCACAAAAGGTGATTGTAGTGCTTTTAAAATACTAATCTAACCTACATACAGAACATAGGAAGTTAAGAATAAAGGTAACTGCAACTGCAGAAGGACTATTTGCCCATACTAGGCAGAAATACATAAATACACAGATTTACATGTCTTACATAAACAATGTTCGAAGTGTCTTTTTATACATATATACATACATACATACACATACATTTATGTCTTTCCTACTTTGACAGGGTAAAATAGCTGTTACAGAAACTAGTGTGCTATTAAGCACTTGACCACTGAACGTGATTACAGCAGTTTACCCCATGAGTATAATTGTCTAGGTATATCCCTGTGGGGGATATACTCCATAACAACATTTTTAATGCTGTTATATCAAGGGTATTCGCCCAGTTTTGCCCGGGGGGTTAACTTACCTCAGCTGACGCTCGAGATATTTCCAAACATGTCAATTGCCAGTAACAAAGTGCTACGAACCTACTGACGGGGGTGTCCTCCTTTAGGGGTGTCTCACGGCGACGATATATTCTACCTGTTCCGGCCGGGCCCCATGTTTGAGATGATCAGCCCGGCTTTCAGAGGGAAAACAGACCTACATCGTAAAGATGACCTTCAGCTTCGGAAAATCATCGTCTCCCTCTGGCTCAACTTCGCTGCCACAGGGTAAGGAGCAGAAGGAGCAGGGGGTAGTGGACCATCTTTTGACCAACTTCTCTGACTCAGGTTAATGAGGAAGGAATGCTGATTCAATACAATACCTGTGCCTTATCTCGAATTTATTTTCACATATTAGCAGAGTTATGCAACATTGCTCAACCTTAGGTTAAAGCAGTAATATTAATGATAAACTTTCTGGTTTAATAACGATGCGTAAACAATTTCTTTATATAGATGTTATCAGTTACTAGTTAAGTCATCTTGATTCAGCTATTTACATTGACTTAATGACCTTAAAATAGCATTGCCACTCACAAAATACATTTAGACATCATTCTCCGCTACCATCTCCCAGTTCCTTCATCTAAAACATTAGAACATTAGTTCCTTCGTTACTAAAACATTCAGTAAAACATTACTGAAATAGAGGTTACTGAATGACCAGAAAGTCGTATCAGCCTTTGGTTGGTTCTCTCCTGCAGGAACCCGACTCCTGACGCCTCTCTTGGGTTCACCTGGGAGCCCTCCACCGAGGACAACCTCCAGTACCTCAACCTCACGCCCTCGCCCTCAATGGAGGCCGACCAACGTCATCACGTGCGTTCTCTTGCCATTTAAAGTCTAAACTAATCCTCTACATATTGATGTTTCTTTACTCTTGTTCATGTATCATATATGCCGATAATTGTCATATATAACGTATATGAATACTTATATGCGTCATATATCAGTAATCACTACGTGTCAGACTTGCAGAGAGGTCCTTATATAGTTTCCCTCCATGTAGTCTGTCCAGCGGTTCCCTTGGGGAGGGAAGTGGGGGAGGGGACACTCTGTATGGTTGGACAAAAGGGGTAAAACGGGAGGATTAATGGAGGTTCCGTATCAAGGGTTCGAGACCTCTGTCGGTCCCTAGTGTTACGCCGGACTTCGCGAAGTTGACCTGTGTGTACTGTCCCTCGGGCGCTTGTTCTGCCCTTTGGCTTCTCCCTGAAGTGCTCCGTGGGGATAGGAAGAAGGGGACCGGAGCGTGAAGACCATCTTCGACTTTCTGGGGCATGTCTCTTCGTCCAACCCCTTAGACTGGTGTGGTGGATGACCAGGCTCACGCGTCTTCTTCAGGAAGATCAGCTTCTCCCGAGCCCCAGGACAAGCCTGCTGGCGGGAGCCCCGTGTCTGGTGTCACTGTACACGTACCGACTTGTGTTTCAAATTGTGACAGCGAACACCCTGTTTATTCCGAGTTTTATCACTATTATCAACTACATCAATCCCTCTTTACACTTAGATTTAATGGCAGCATCTCATGTCCTAAAAAGAAACGAAAATAAAAATTATTTGGCTCCATCCTCAATTTCTGCACGTAGAACGCATAGGCTACAACAGCCTCGCTCACTCTGTGTGTGCTGCCCTAAAGTTAAATGAACAATCTTAATTCAGTTAAGGCAAGATGAAGTTGAAGAATACAATTTGATGATAGTTTTACTATATTTCTTTTTATAGAGCATCGGAATTATTTGTCTTTTTTGAACATTTATAAATGGATTTTGATGTGGTGATTAGTTCTCGATTGTACGAGAATTTTGGAGCCTGTGAGCATACGTCAGACGCAGATATGAGGCAATCCTGTTGAAGGAAATCCTTCAACAGGATCATCCAACCTAATGACACGCATTCAGACTATCATAGAACTAAATTTAACTCGAATTGGACCTCCATATATTCTGCAATGTCTTCAATATGTTTGTAGGTAAGATTAGCAAAGGTTAAATAGAAAATGATTTGGATGACACATGCTATCGAATTCTTCCTCATATGAAAGACTCTTCTGTTTCCCTAACTGCTGTAATTTGGCGCCACAGATGCGTATGTTCCATGCATCGTTGCCGACTAAGGTGAACCTGGTGCTCCACCCCCACCTGGTGAAGCAGGACACACCTGAAGCAGGCGACGCCGTCGAGGACGCCGCCCGGGAAGGTGGTTCATCACGCATCTCCCAAGACGAGTTGTAGCTGCCATTGTTCCTGGAGGTGGTACCTCGCCGCTCCTCTAACAACAAGTCACAAGTCCGGAGAAGAGAGACTGTGGTCGTCAATAACAATACTCGCTCTACAGTCAGTTGAAGAGTGTGAGAGACACCCCTCACGTGGCGAGTTCTGGCCAACAGGTCCCGCAATGCCGTGTGCATACTAAACATGCTTGTGGAGCTGAGATATAAAAAGTGTGCTGTTTTATTTTTTTGTATATCTTTCCCATCCTTTTGTTGGCGTTTGAAGGCTGTCTAGAGTTTGCCTTCCTGGTTTAATTTACTCTTAAGCCATCTATGCTCGCACAAGACAACTGTAATGTTGTGCAGGCTGGGACCTCTCCCACCATGGGTACGATGGGGGCCGTCGCTGCCACACTGGACTTAAACCCTGCTATAGGCCACCACAAGAGGCAGGATACTAATACTCGTCACAGTAATTATATATCTTAACATATATATTCACAAATAATGGAAGCCTTTGAAACAATACAAAGGCACTATTATGAATAGGTATATAAAATAATTTTTCTAATTAGGACATGCATGTGCACAACCATATACAGTATTATAACCATTAACTATCAAATTGTCCCAATTCTTGTGTCTGTTGAAAGTGCGGGCTTAACTTAATGACTCTGTTAGGTTAGGTTACGATAGGTGTGGTGAAGGTAAATTAGGATAGGTGAGGTTATGCTAGGTTTGGTTGAGATAGGTGATGTTAGGTTAGGATAGGTGAGGTGAGGATAGGTTACAACATAATATATTATTCCTTACACACTCAAGACTGGTAATGATTACTTTTTACATTATAGGCATGCCTTAATATTTATGGGTAAAACTGAATGTTTAGGGCAACCCGTCCTAAGACCCAAGTCCATTCAATCGAGCGGTTAACCCCCAAAGACATTCATAAATTTTAACATGCTGGTCATTCAAAACAGGAATTTTCTCAAATATGAATTAATGTCATTATATATATAAGCATATTGTGAATATTTAGGCACTAGTTAGGTGTTTAGGTTCTCCTGACGATTATTTGTATTTGTGGTACGTGGGTGAAGCATTTACAGCGTTGTGATTCGAACAAAAGTCGTCAGCGAAGCACTTGTTCCGGAAGTGTTCGGACGACTTCAGATGTGAGTCGTGTTTAAACCGTTTTTCTTTCATAAACCAGCCCGTCCTCATGAACAAAGGCCAAAGTCCATTCCACGAACCCGCCAAACCCCCTGTTTATGAACGGTTTACATACGACTTTACAAAACGATTTACATATGACTCAACACTAGTGACGTTCGAACACTTTTCATTAAGTGCTTCGTTGGCGACATCTGTTCGAATCGCAGCTCTATAACTGCTTCACCCACGAAATACAAATACAAATATTCGCCAACAACACCTAAGTACCTAACGTAACCTACACCTAATTATACACAGAACTTTTGCATATAATAATATAAATATATAAAAGAGAACAACCTTGTTTTTAACGTTCGAAACGTTAAAATTAATCAATGCTTCTTGCGAGAGTCGGATGGAGCTTCACCCAGCCTGGCCTGAGAACAGGTCTAGTGTCTGAGGCGCCAGACGCATGATGAGTCGTGCATGTGAGCTGGTCTACAGTGATGAGCTACAGTGATGGTACTACAGCTCGTCTCTTCCGTTGTCACCGTCGCTAGAAGCTTCAACAACACCTGCAGGTAACTGGTCGTGGTTCCCCACCAGCTGGGGGTGGAGGGCCTGGTTCATTGTGGTTGGTAGCGACGCATGGAACCGCCTCACCTGGTGGTTATTGAACCATAGTAATGGCTGCCGGGAGTTGTGATGATACATTACCACATATTATGTTTGTAGAATGTTACATATTGTGTCATATATCATTATTAATCAAATAAAACTTACTTCGTGGCGGAGGTCGGCCTCCATAGTGGGATTTGGGGTGAGGGCGAGGTACTGGAGGTTATCCTCGGTGGAGGGCCGCCAGGTGAACCCAAGAGAGTCGTCAGGAGTCGGGTTCCTGAAATTAGGTTACCCCTGAGTGGTGAGTGTGCGCAAGCCTCACCCTTCCATGTGGTGCTGCACATTACTCGCTCTCGTTACCATAGCTCTCTCTGGAGTTTGTTATTGCTCGTTTTTCCTTAGCGACAGGAGGATTATGTTTGGGAGGAGGTTTGTTTTTCCTTAGTGACAAGAGGATCGTGCCTGAGAAAAGACTTGAGATACAATAACAAAAAAACCTGTGTTATTTTGTCTCCTTTTTTATGGTTTGGCGCAGTGGGTGACGTGCACATCACTCAGTCAGTGAGGTTAAACACAATTGTAACTGGCTAGTAACTGGTTGTGTGTGTCTGCTGAAACAACCTGAACCTTGGCTAGGGGAATCTCGATAAACTTTTAGCACACTTCCTGTTCCTAACATGTGAAACCAAAATGCTGGATTATAGATGCGGGAAGGTAAAAAAAAAAAATCCCTAAAACGTAGTCTCTAACAAATAACTGCACATATACAAGGGAAATGCTGATTGTTACAACGCTCATTACTTATCCTCTTGCAGGCATATTTTCTCCATAGTATATCAGATTACATTTGTGGCAGAAAAATTGCAAGTGAAGATTAGAACTAAGTTTCATCAGATTGATCCTGAGACAGAATACAGTCTACTGAAGCAGATGACTGTATTGTTTAAAGCTTTCCTAGCGGGAACTGTAGATTATTTCACCGTAAAACCACTGACCAGAGAGCCTGTATATGTACAAAAATATAACATTTTTGTTTAATTTTGACCTTGCAAAGTTAAGCTTCTGAAGATTGCAATAGAGGCACCATTGACTTATGTCTTGATTAGAGAATTTTTATGAGAGTCTGTGTTTCATGCCTCTTGTGGTCTAATCTGATATAAAGTGATTACCCAATCCTCTCCCCATTACCATGTGATAGAAAAGTTAGTACAGAGTAACTACCCATTACTCTCCCCATTACCCTGTGGCAGCGAAGTTGGTCCAGAGGGAGGTGATGGTGTCTCTCAGGTGGAGGTCGACGTGGTCCTGGAGGTCGTGAGGGAGCTTGAGTATGGAGTCAGCACGGAACAAGTAGAGAAGGTCATCGCAATGGGACACCCCTGAGGAAGACACCACCACACGACTTAAAAGAAGGCTTGTGAGTACATATGGATCTTAAATAGTTGTGTTACTATTCACAATAAAGATATTTGGCCGCTATTCTCTCCTCCGTGCATAAGTTTTGCATAATTTTAAAATTTGGTCTGTTCTATGCGAGGCTTGAACACTGAAACTAGGCCTTTTTTGACCGTGCAATTTAGGAGTTAATGACTGGTTCAGCTTTGGTGTCCAAAAGGTTTGGAAAGGATGGGAGAGGTAGAGAGATTTGAACAGAGTTAATTTCAAGTTTTGTACTATTGAGTTCATTGCAAGTGTTTTATTATTTTGATAACTGATGTTATATTGTGTTAATAACTAGTGTTGAATTGTCTTGTGGGGTAACCGGAGTTATGTCACTGAGGTGGTAGCTGGTGGCGTAATGTTTTATCAAGCTTAAATAGTTACGTTTGTCTTCAGTGAATTATATTTGTTAAAGACTTATTTTCGTAATTTTGCAACAGGAGTACACACACTGAGAGGTATACCTCTGGTCCTCGGTGTGTATACACTAAGAGATTACTTTCGTGTTCTTTTTTACTGGACAAAAGTATATATGCTGGTCGGTCAGTTAAGTACTTGTGGTTGGCCTTAATAACCCTCCATAAGGTGATATAGGCCTTAAGCCTAACACCAAGCCAAGTATTGCTTGTCGCAAAGCCAGATGCCAAAAATGATATGACTACTTTCTGGGAGCTTACAGTAAGAGTTTACATCTTTCTTTAAGCTTTATCGCAGAACTGTGGCTTACTAGCTATAGTGAGTCAGCGAGCTATTGTGGTGTTGTCAATATAAAGCTTACCATTGTCTACATACAAGGGACCCGGGTTCAATCCCCGAGCAAGACAGAAACGGTTGGGCACACTTCCATTTGCCTGATATCCCTGTTCATCTAGCAGTGAAATAGAGGCATGGGAGTTAGGCACCTGTTGTGGGTTGCATTCTGAAGGTCAATAGATGGATTGGGAAGACCTCGGTGAGTATAAGTACAGGCTCCCTGTCACCCGACAACGGGTATTAAGATCAACAGAGTTCAACAGGTTATTTACTCTACTCTGAAGGGAAGGGAACTATCAGGGGGAAAGCGCCAAGACATTACGACTATATAGCACTGGGAAGAGGTCAGAATAAAGATTTGGGATGGGACGGGGGGAAGGAATGGTGCGCAACCACTTGGACGGTCGGGGATTGAACGCCGACCTGCATGAAAAAATTATTTGTGTGTTCGGAGCTGGAAGCGTCAAGACGCTCTTCGAGAGGGACTCACAGTGGCTGCCGACGTCTGTCGGGAAGACGTCGGAGAAGGACAGGTGGCCCCGGTGCGTCAGGACGTATCTGTAGGTGCTGGTGAACTTGGCCTGGTGCTTCACCACCTGCTCCACGTCCACGCTCACTAGGCGGTCACTGAACATCTGGGGTGAAGAGCGGGTCACCACCCGTTGTTGTTGATTTAAAGTCGGCTACTTGGTATAAAAGTTCTAAGTAGCACGGGCTATGGTGAGCCCGGGGTGGACGACCACTACATTTTATATATAATGTGCTTACAGCGAGAAATCTTGGAGTTAACATGAAACAATATTATCGCCCAGTTCGGTGACAATGCAGCTTTTTATAAACTTCGTTTAAACAAATGCCAAAATAAAACTGCTAAAATAGTTCAATAAAGTATATTAACTGCAACTAGTCATTAAATAAAGGCTAAATAAATAAATCTAAGCTATATAATTAGAAAACTGTGCCACTTAACAATACAGGGGAAACTAAAACAACTTTCCAAGCGTGATGTGTACCTTGGTAAGCTGGTCGCTACGAGCCACGGGCTCTAGCTCCTGGTCGCCAAGGTAGTAAGTGAAGATGCTGCGTGCCAGGGCTACGGGGTCGGCACTCTCGCCCTCACACTGCAGAGTCACTGGCGCAATCTCACTGAAGTTGGACTTCAAGGCAGATACAAGCTCCTTGTTGGTCAACATGGCTGAATTATAAGGCAAATTTATTAAATGCTTCCAAAAATACAACTGAATCAGTCCATATAAATTAAGCCTATCCAAAAATTAAAAAATAGCCTAATTTACATAACACAATATTTGTGATATGATTAACATGCAAATCAATATTCGCTATTATTCGGATATTTGCATATTTGTATTTTCATATGCTGGTCATGAGGTCGCAGAGTCAGGTAAGCCCACCATGGGTAAACATGGCTCCTTCTTCACGCACAGACCCAGCCATGAGCTCCACCTTTCTGAAGCGTCCCTCCCGTACCAGCAGGCCGGGTTCCTCCTGCAGGAAGTCCCCGTCCACGCGAGGCGTGACTGTCATGGGCAGAATGGACCATTTCTGTAACACAGAAACAAGGCAAGCATCCATGAATCATCCACGAGAGGACTAATGAGTACGTATATAACAAGGTCACAAAACTTGGTGTGAGAAAATATATTAATGGATCATCAAGCGAGAGGATCCATCAGTACCTGAAGTATCTCTAGACAAGTAGAGGAGAAAATTATAATTTGTAGCAAACTAGTTGAGAGAAATTCATTAGACAGTTCTAAGGGTACTCAAACTATATTGTGACTCACGGAAGGATAGTCATAGTGAAGTATAAATAACATTAGGATAGTCACAGCAAAATGACAATTCCACAAGGCTCGCCAGCTGGAATGATTCGTGTCTTGGAACATAAATACCACAGCCATTTTGGAAGATAAATGCTAGAGGAACCTTAGAATATCTAGCTCTATGAGAGAGAATGTATGGTTGTATATCTGTCCAAAGATGAGGGCCATCAAGTTTGGGACTAGCCTCACCTAGATTTGTAGGGTAATGGTCTGGAGTACAGAACTAACATAGGCTGATTGGGGTAGGCCTAGATTAAATACCTTCAGAAATATTAGCCATTATAAACACC
Source organism: Procambarus clarkii (assembly GCF_040958095.1). NCBI lineage: Eukaryota > Metazoa > Arthropoda > Malacostraca > Decapoda > Cambaridae > Procambarus > Procambarus clarkii. Next base: position 16,395,692 of record NC_091235.1, read on the forward strand.
CCTAGGCCATTTTCATGGAGTCACGTGTAAAATATGGCATTTGACTAACATGGAGTTTAACACTTACAGTCCAATTACTAACGGAATTTGGTGTCAAAATGTTTGCAAATGAATTATTTAAAGAATGGCTGCAACAACAAAACAGGGTTGGGAATTAAGTAGTTACTGCTAAAAGGGTTTGCAGTCTTCAAAAATATAGCAACATTTCTAGTTCCAACGCAAAGATGCCAACGATGACGTCGTTGAGATTATATATATATATATATATATATATATATATATATATATATATATATATATATATATATATATATATATATATGTCGTACCTAGTAGCCAGAACGCACTTCTCAGCCTACTATGCATGGCCCGATTTGCCTAATAAGCCAAGTTTTCATGAATTAATATATTTTCTCTAATTTTTTTCTTATGAAATGATAAAGCTACCCATTTCATTACGTATGAGGTCAATTTTTTTTATTGGAGTTAAAATTAACGTAGATATATGACCGAACCTAACCAACCCTACCTAACCTAACCTGACCTATCTTTATAGGTTAGGTTAGGTAGCCGAAAAAGTTTGGTTAGGTTAGGTTAGGTAGGTTAGGTAGTCGAAAAACAATTAATTCATGAAAACTTGGCTTATTAGGCAAATCGGGCCTTGCATAGTAGGCTGAGAAGTGAGTTCTGGCTACTAGGTACGACATATATATATATATATATATATATATATATATATATATATATATATATATATATATATATATATATATATATATATAATATAAACAACTTACAAAGAAATCGTGAGCGAGGGCTGCGAGGCTGCGACCGTCAGAGTCCTGAAGACACTGTAGGATCGCTTGGCTTGCACGCTGGGTTGGGCAGCCGAGGGCGGCGGCCACGTACTGCGCCTGCGTCCTGTGAGTCCTCGCCAGTGCCCAGGGCGAGAGGCTGGTCCCGGATTGCATGATGGCCCGGGCAAACAGTCCTGGACCAAAGTTTATATATTTTCTTATGGCGAAGAGTTTTCTGTTATTGTAATAAAAGTATTCATGAAAGTATTCATCATTATGTATGATTATGCACCAGAATCATTCATATTCTCTGGCTCACCATCGGATTTAGGTGATAACATATGGTAGTGGACGGAGGCACCGCCGGCGCTCTGGCCGAAGATGGTGACCTTGGTCTTGTCTCCGCCGAAGTGGTGGATGTTCCTCTGGACCCACTGGAGCGCCAGCGTCTGGTCCTTCAACCCGAAGTTGCCGGGGATCACCGAGTCCTCCGTCGACAAGAACCCTGGGATGAGAAAGTAGATTAACACACGTTCCAAAACCACTTGGGACTGGTCGCCAGCGTGGTGACCTTGAGTGTTGCAGGGTCTGCGTTCGATTTCCAATGGTCCAAGTAGCTGGGCACCATACTGTAGGTACCTGAAGGTGCCTACAGTACCTGTACCCTACACCGTCCTCCGTCACCATGGTCGTCAGACGCCCTGGGGACAGGACGCCTGTACCTAAACCAACTGCTGACCTTGCCCATGAAACGACTTGGTTCCTATTTACTGCTAAGTGAACAGAAGCATCGGGTGAAAGAAATCGTGCCCAACCGGCTCTTCAGACCCCCGTGAGCTTCGGTCGTGAGCCGAAGACTTGCTTGAGTGCGCTACAGAGTACAACATGTCTGAGTGCCTACCTAGAGTGCCAAGGCGGTACTGGAGGACCACCAGCACGATGTCGTGGTTGAGGAGGGCGTGAGGCAGGTACTCGTTGGTGCCCCCAGAGAAGAACCCGCCCCCATGAATGTACACCATGACGGGGAGTCCTGCAGGCTGGTCCCGGAGTCCTGCGGGCTGGTCCCGGAGTCCTGCGGGCTCCTGCTGTTGGGTTACAGTCGGTTATTGCATTACAGTGTTGGTTATTTTCTGCAGACGTGTACATTATATATATATATATATATATATATATATATATATATATATATATATATATATATATATATATATATATATATATATATATATATATATTACCCCGGAACCCCCGCTTCCCCTTCCCTCAGTAAATATATTATTAAGAAATTGCACGGGTAAACAGCAGGGGTAACTTCACCCTCTATGGTCACTACATTTCATCCCAGACTTCCTTTCAGACTTCGGCCTAGCCTGACCAGCCTATGTCTGTCCCGTATCGTACACACCATTTGGGTAACACTAACCCTAAGCGTCTGGTCTCCAGCTTTGGACAAACAGAAAAAGAGATAAACATTATTGTTTATAGTATAGACTGAGGTGGGTGGCTACCCGGCGGTGCCCGGGATGGTCTGTTTCTCCCACGTCTCCCCTTACCCCCTTCCCCCTCTCTGACCTCTTGGTGCTCTGCTTCCCCCTTAACTTCTCCTTCCCACCCCTCTTTGCTACATAGCCTTCCTGGATTAGTGCCTTCTTTTCATAATTATTTACTTTCCACCCCTCGTCTTACATATTCACTATTTACTGTCTTAATCACCATAACCATATTCATTATTCACTGCCTTCATCACTGGAGCCACGTTCACTACTCACTCTCATCATCACTGCAATCATCTTCTCTACTTACAGTCATCATCACTGTAATCACATTTATTATTCACTATATTCATCACTGAACCCGAATAACTTCAGTGTACTGTTTTCCATTATACCCCGAAAACGCGCGGTAAAATCTACGGAAAATGGCCTTTGCGATTTCATTCATACTTTCATAAAAATTTTACTTAGGCATAACATATATAATATGTTACATATATATCTTACGCCTCGCCTCTCGTGTCTAGCTGCAGCTCTGTACTGAGACCACCACGTACCCTAGGGGTGAAAACATTGAGGTAGAGGCAGTCCTCGCTGCCGGAGAGGCCCTCGGGCGGCAGTCGCACTCCAGCGACTGTGTCGCCAAACGGAACTTGAAGGCACATCTCGGGGAGACGAGAGCCATCACGCACACCCTCCCATGGCTCAACAGGAGCCGGATCCTGTGGGAAGATATACAGATTTGAGGGGGAAACATTTTTAAAAGTTTGACGTCTGCGCTAGTCTCTGGTACGTCTGGGGCCTGAAACTGTGACTGCAGCCTTCAGGAAACATGCACAATATTCTCGGTATGAAGATACTTTTGTAATTCAGTATAAACATGGATATATGTATATTCAATAACGTCTGAATTATTTACCTTGAGTCTGAGAGGCCCCAAGGGCGGCTTGGCGTATGGGAGGCCGTAGTAGGAGTAGAATACACGGCCCTTAGTGGAGGCTTCTATCACTCCTGCCACCCTGCCCTCATGCGTGGTCACCAGCGGCGCCTCCCCTGCCACCACCTCCGCCCACATTGACAACACCACTGACACCACCACTCGTAGCCTCATTGCTTAGCAGAGTGGTGAACTGTTCCTCAAACGTAAACCCTTGAATGGTTACCCAGCAGTTTACGATCAACTATCAATTTTAATCTTATCACTGGGAGGCCTGCCTTTGTACGCTAGGGGAAGACCTACCTTCGTAGGTAAGGGGGACGACGTATCCACAAGCTACCTCTAATGTATATATTTATATATATCGTATTAGGTACAGAACAAGTACTTTCTCTTCACACACTTGGAGGGACGAGGAGCTGTCACCTCGTCTTGGTTGTCTTTCGTGGAGGAGCGCGCGTTCATGTTCCTTCTTCCTTCACTTAGAGGTTAAAGGTGCAGTTGTAGGGGGGCGGTGGTGCATCTGTTGATAGGGTGGTAGGGGGGCGGTGGTGCATCTGTTGCTAGGGTGGTAGGGGGGCGGTGGTGCATCTGTTGCTAGGGTGGTAGGGGCACTCTCATGGTGAGTAAAGTTACCGAATCAGCTGGTATTTTAGGCCAAGACTTTAACACACACACAAAAAAAAGACGAGAAAGGCAGAGAGTGGCGGCACAGTGCGCGCTCAAATGCACTTAATGGGTGACTGAGGCATCTGGCCGTCTGCCTTCACCACCACCACGGCCAGTTGCCACCACCACCACCGTCACAATAAGAGCACTGTCACTACCGCATTTTACAGCGCTTCTCTCTCACTATCTGCTTCACTGGGCTGCAGTTCCCTTCTCTTGTTTTAGTTATTTTTTGTATCTTTTGACCTTATAGTGCGACCTTGATGCGTCGTGGAAGGAGTGGGGCCTAAAACCTGAGAATCCTGTGTACCAATTTACCGTCTAGGGGTCGGAGGTTCGAGGCTCCTAGGGGCCCAAGTAATTGAAATATTATTTGCCCACGTTTATTGAGCTTGACAATCGTGGCTTCTTAATTACAATTATTACTTAACCTATACCGTTGATACGTTAAGTAATAATTGTAAATAAGAAGCAATAAGATGCTTATCTTAACATACTAAGAAGGTTAGGTGAGGTCGATGTTTTCTATGAAGCTTTTCAAGGTAAACTAAAATATTCACAATCAATTAGTATGTCACATATGCACTTATTAAATAAGCCAATATTGACTGAAGCAAGTGCGAGAACGGGTTGGTATATATGTTTGTATGTATATACATGAATGAATTTATGTACAATAAGACTTAGTTTCTCAATATATGCACACAATTTTAAACAACTGAGATTTGGTTTTCACTGTCATATATTAGGAAGATTAACACACATATTAAACTTCAGATGTATTATAATAATTCACATATTCTTAAGGTGATCTATTAAGGCAGAAGTACAGATATACCCATAGTCTTGTCGGAACACTGACGCTGGGGGCTTGTGTAAATATTTCACACTAGTGATTTAACTATTTAATAGCTCTGAAGTGGGCACTGAAAAATGAATTTGTAGTTTGATCTTTATTTATGATATTGACTTTTCATTGGCTGCCATTGATAGTTTTGGTTAACAATTGGTATGTTGCAATTTTGTTATTGCTTCTAATACTGTCGAACAGTTTGACAATCAAAACACGTACAATAAATATAATTAAACAAACAACAAATTTAATTAATTATGAATAAGCATATATTTTAAGTTTCTTTTCTGCCACCGACGAAGTCATACATTTATACAATGTTAAATACCATACATAAATTTTCATGTGCTCTACATAGAAAAAGAGTAGAGAGTTACTACAGCAACCCATCCTCCGAATTTACAGTACGTTTTAATACTAAGTGTAATAAGTACATAATTGCACTTATGGGGCTGTTACATTTACCTCCCCATTTATTCTCCTCGATTTCTATTAATAAAACACTCAGAATTTTAAGATGAAATTATAGAATTCAGGATGCTTTTCACAGGTTTTAAATATCAAAAATTGATTTTTCAGTTTTATTAAACAATAGAGATTTTATACAAAATTTGAAAATATTCTGAGTTACTTTACAATTTATTGAAATATTTTTATTTTGTTTTATAAAACTGTAATATCAATATAGCTATAGATTAAGTAGTAATTGTAATTAATAAGCAATAAAATATTTATCTTCGAAAACTAAGACAATTAGGTTAGGTCGTGGTTTTCTATTCAGCTTTTCAGGTAAACTCAAATATTCACAATATATTTGACTACGGTTTAATACTAGGTGAAAATAAGTACAATTACTGACTGTCATACATAGTACATAATTGTACTAATGGGGCTGTTACATTTATCTCCCCATTTTTGGAGGACGGGCTGTACAGTATATAGTGCGTTATGGAGCACTCAACCACAGAAAGTGATTGGGGCATTTTTACAATGGTAATGGGCATACAGGCATTGTCGTGTGTTGTGTATACAGAGGGTTACTGATCTACTCTACATATTGTGTAGTGAGCTATGAACACTGAATCACATGAATTATTTCTTATATTGAAAGGAATGCAAATTTTCTCTTTCCCAAAACTGAGTAAGAACACCAAAAATAACCAGCAAAGAAAGTCCACACTCGAGGTCCTGGATCTCACATTACTTGCCATCAGCGCGACTGGCTGACGAAGGCATTATAGAAAAAGACTCCCAGAAAGCACACGATGATAATGGGGAACACAAGGATTGAGATCTGGTTCACCTTCCTGGCTTTATCCTCCTGGGTAATGTTGTGGTACTTATTTTCCGGTTGCTGAAACATCCCCTTCCTCCAGACCACATGGTCCTTTGGCAGTTCTTGGCGTTCCAGAGCTACAGATCCAGACCCGTAGCTCTTGACCTTAATCTGTGACCCGCCCGACGACACTGCCGATGTTTGGACCCGCCGGCGAAGGCTCTCTATGAATACCAGGACCACGATGATAAGGAAGTCTAGACAGATGAGGACGATGTACCAGATGTCGATGAGCTTGAGGTACGCCGTCTTCGGGATGGACTGGTTGGTCTGCGTCAGTAGACTTGTCAGCACCAGCAGCGAAGTCAGAGACACCATCACGCGGTCCTGAAAACCGGGAGACCACACATTGAAGCATGAAGTCAAGGAGGGCCCCCAGAGGTCTTGGAGGGCTTCGCAGGTCTGAGAGATCACCAGAAGTCTTGAAAGGGTCAAGAAGTCTAGGAGAGGCCAAGATATCTGGAAGGGCCCCTTAATGTCTGGGAGGGCCCTAGAAATCTAGGAAGGCACTAGAAGTCTTAAAAGATCGTCATTATTAGTAAACATGTTGCAATGATGAAGATCGTGTGTAGTAAAGATGTGGTAATAACGAGATGAGTAATTAGGAGTTAAATGACCGTGTTCAACGAGAATGTGACCTTCGTTCCTGACCTCGAGAATGAGGATACCTCACCTGCTGCAAGTGAGAAACACAGCTGTAAAGAGAAACTGAGAGATAGTGAACTATCTCACATCAAACATTCTCTACTCGCAAAATATTATTCTTTTTTTTTGAGGGAGGGAGGGATTTCGAAGATAAACTGGAATACAACACCAAGAAACTCAAGACGTTGTCTGACCTGGAAGTCGTCGATAGCGAAGTAGAAGCTGAGGTAGCAGACGATGGAGAGGAGAAGGCTGGGCAGGAAGGCGTTGCCGATGTAGTAGCCTCGTTGGTTCCTGAACTCCACCTGCATCTGTGGAGGCGAGTGCATGTTGATGACCGTCCCTGTGTCCATCCCGCCTTCATCCCTGACCTACTCTCACCTGTCTACAGCTTGCTCGGGGTCACCAGAGTTACACATATCAATATATTATGAAAATTAGAATTTAAAATAAAAAAAGATCTTATAGAAATATATACTATTATTTACCGATTTTTGAAACATTAGTATAAATGTTCCCTTATCTTTATTTTGGCTGTAATCCCATTCATGTCCTGTTTCCTTGACAGCTGGTTTTCCTCAAGGATAGAGGTTGGAGGTGCATCTTGCCCCTGCAGCCCTCGTGTTAGTTATGCCTTTGCTGCTCCTTCATTCATCGGGTTACCATCTTGTCCTTGTGGGTGCAACGATGGGTCTTTAGCTCTCGGTCCACGGTTAACACACTCATCCGGCCTCATCCAAGCTGGCTGCAACCTGGCAAAAGCTGGCCCCCACAGTTCCTAATGAAACCTCGTGCTGCTCAAAGTTTGTGGACACGTACGTCGTGCTGGGAGTCAGTTAGGAGCGATACTTCCAGGTCGGAGCTAAAAGTTAGCAGGACTTCAGCTCACGAAGGACAGTCAGCGAGTGACTCGTTTCACACTAGCGATCCAGTGAGTGTCTACATGAACCAATAGGAGTGAAGGATACAGAGAGGGTGTGACTGTGGAACTCGCCTCCCATTGGTTGAACATTTTGTTGTCTCTTCATGTTGCTGTATCCCCGTGACGCAACGAGACTTCCCTGGCTCCATCTCGTTCTGGAATGTTCCACAGTGATAATGTTGACACTATTCCTTCTCGAATAATACGCGGATCTATGACCTGTAATTTGTCAAAACTTGTTCTCAGTAGCTTGTAAATGTAGCCACGGACAAGTAAGACTTCTAAAGAGTCCCCAAATGGGTACAGATGTGGTATAGAACATCGCAACACACACACACTTGCCTCACTATGAGGGAGAGATAAAGAGAGAGAGAGAGAGGAATGATTCGTTCTATTCCATTACCCACCTACCGGGCAGACTCAACGTGATGGCCGACGCTCTGTCCCGGTTGCCTGAATAACATTCATCTGAGCCACAGAAAGCCATTTACCAACTGTCATGCTTTAGTTATTTTTTTTAGGTTCTCCTGTGACATTAAATATTCCGTGTCCAATTTCTTTACTTCCCTGTTCTTTTATTTTTTGTGTTTTTTTTTCTTTCAGAGAACTCCTTTGTATTTTTTTTTGTTTTTGCAGAGAAATTGTTTTTGATTGATTTTTTGTTTTTGTCATGTTTTTCTTTTTATTCTCTGTATACTCTTACAAAAAATATGACTACTATTCTAGTAGTCACATTTTTTTTTTCTCTGAAGGGGGGAGGAGTGTTACGACCCTGGGTTCTCCAGTGGAAACCAGAGGTCAAAATTGAGCTATTAAACTTCCTGGTAGTACAGTTGGGCATCTCGAATAGCAATTGTTTGTATCTTCCCTGCCAGACGTAAGACTATTATTGTTTCTCAAAGAGCATTTAAAGACTGAGCTGGGGGTTGATTATTAAATAATAACATAGGCACCAACTTTGCTTACTAATACTTTCTAATCATTCATAAAGTAACAATACGTTGCATAGGGGAAGATCTTTAATGTGCTTAGCTGCACGATCAATTAGGCTCCTCCCGGCACCACGACATGAGGAAGGCAGCTGGTGGCTAGCTCGTTCTTCTCTCTGGCTGGTGTGTGCGGATAAGACCTACTCTGTGGCTGTATCCCTACTCTTCTCCCTTCTCCTCTTACTTATTTCCCTTACCTGAAGTTCCTGTATCCTTAAGCTAAGTACGGGGCATCAGTAAGTGTACCTACTCTGGTAGTAACTATTGGTGAGACCTGGGGTTAGTATTTGCCAGTGTTTTGTTTACCCTAAGAGTTGTGTTTTGTATTAGGGTACCACATGGTCTCACTACCCTAAGCTGCATCCAGCTTCAGTGCTTATCCAGTAGTACTTTACCCTAGCTTGTTATTAGTGTAAACCTTGTATCCTGTCTATGTGGACCAAGGCTTTTAACGTAAGATAGTGTGGTAAAGTTATTATTATTATTGTTATTGGTGTGAGTGTATATGGGGGGTTGTTAAGGGGTTAATAAATAAGTACATGAATTACAGAGTATCCCTTCTTCCAAGGTGGGAGCGCAGTGATCAACCCTTAGACTAACATATATGGTCTTGTAGCAAGTTATTACTACTGTGGATAGTTTATTTTGGGGGCCGGGCCTTTTAGCTCTCCCATATTTGATACTCTTGTCTTCTAACTACCTTTACCCCTGAATAGTACCAGTACCCCATAGAAGCCCCACTCATATCCCTTGTAACACTGAGGGAGGAGGATATATATTGTATCCTAGCACAATGAGAAAGGATAATGTGTTAAGTATCTCACCTCGAAGAATGACTTGTCAGATAAATTACTGTAGGCTGACACGCCTACCACCTCGTACTCCAGCAACACGCGGTCACCCCCGAACCTCACCCACTCCTACGGTGCCGCGGAAAGAGAGAGAAAAGCAGATTATATAAGAAAATATAAGTTTTCAGAGGAACATAATTAATTGTGCACATAAGAAGGTTGGTCAACGAATTGTGTTGTTGAAATAAATCACAATTAACCTAACTTAATGTAGTCTAACCTAGCACAATATAACTAAACCTAACGTAACGTAATGTAACATAGTTAAACTAAAACAATCTAACCTCTCCAAACTATTAGAAAACGAGTTATGTGCAAAATAACTGCGAACACTTTGACTGCTCTCTTGGCACTACATCCACTGACAATATACCCACTGGCACTTAAAACACTGGCACTCCAGCCACTGACACTACACACAGACTGCACACATTGACCAGGAATGCAGGTACCAGTTCAACTTAGGATACTTTTTTTCAAGAGATGATGAAAATGTATTATCAACCTTCCGTGTTTCACTTGGATTTGTAAAGCAGTGATTGGAATGATGCCAGAAAAGTGGTGGTGGGAATTGTGCACCAGAAGGTTTGTGGGGGTGGGATTAGTGCACCAGAAAGATAGTGGTGGCGGGAATAGTGCACCAAAGGGGTAAAGAAATTTGTGGTCGGGACGGAGTAGCGAGTGCAGTAATAATCAAGAGTGGGAGATACTTTCATCGAAATGTTACTAGCAGGGATAGAGCGTGAAGTCGGAGCATGAGGGCGGAGCATGAGGGCGGAGCGTGAGGCCGGAGCGTGAGGCCGTAGCGTGAGGCCGTAGCGTGAGGCCGTAGCGTGAGGCCGTAGCGTGAGGCCGGAGCGTGAGGCCGTAGCGTGAGGCCGTAGAGTGACGCCGGAGCGTGAGGCCGTAGAGTGACGCCGGAGCGTGAGGCCGTAGAGTGACGCCGGAGCGTGAGGCCGTAGCGTGACGCCGTAGCGTGAGGCCGTAGCGTGAGGCATAAGCATGAGGCAGGAGCTTGAGAGGAACTCACAATGACGTAGCGGATGTTGCTTCTGGTGTGTGGGACCAAGTAGCGGAGGGTGCACAGCTGGGAGTCGAACGGGTACTTGACCATGTAGAACTGACAGCAGAACGTCACAGTGTATTGCTCCACAAGCATCATTGTGTTGTTACCCCCGTCGTACACCTCGTCTGCAATACTGCAACACTTAGCATGTGTTGCATGCTAAGTGTTGCAGTATATAACATGCTCTGAGTGTATAACACTGCAGAATAACACCAAAATGAGTGTATAACACCTCATCAGAACACCAAGAAACATGTGACATACCTTGCCATATACCATCCGATGTTCACCAGAATAAAAAAAATAACATAAATGTTCATAACCGAGTCCCTGGTGCAGATGGAATCTTAAAAAATGTAATCCCACCCAAACACATGACGTAACCAGAACGTTTCATTTTGTATTCATTAAAAACATTGCTATGACGTTTTTCACATATCATCAAAAACGTTACTAGAACGTATCTACTTAATCATTAAAAACATTGCTATTACGTTTTTCTTATGTCATCAAAAACGTTAGTAGAACGTATCTACTTAATCATTATAAACATTGCTATGACGTTTTTCATAAGTCATCAAAAACGTTACTAGAACATTTCTACTTAATCATTAAAAACATTGCTATGACGTTTTTCATAAGTCATCAAAAACGTTACTAGAACGTTTCTACTTAATCATAAAAAACATTGCTATGACGTTTTTCATGTCATCAAAAACGTTACTAGAACGTTTCTACTTAATCATAAAAAACATTGCTATGACGTTTTTCATGTCATCAAAAACGTTACTAGAACGTTTCTACTTAATCATAAAAAACATTGCTATGACGTTTTTCATGTCAAAAACGTTACTAGAACGTTTCTACTTAATAATTAAAAACGTTGCTAGAAAGTTGCTTCATGTGGTTGATGGGTATTGTGAGAGAGCGCCACGCTCTCCCACAATACCCTCGGCCGTACCCTCCCTAGGCGAAGTGTCATCATCAGGTTGAGGCGGGTGGTCGCGGTTCACCCACAGGGCCTTGGTCCGCTGGGTCACTTCTGCGGGTATCCTGTTGCTAGACGCCACTTTGAATTTTGGCAGCCACATCTTCATGTCCTGCCAACACACACACACAGACATTGTACATATATAACATAATTTGTTTACAAAAATTCTTTTTGTGTAGTTTATATGTTATGGAATTAAAGATTGTGCACTTTTGAGATGAAATGCAACCTGAAGTCATATAATTTCTCCCAAATGAATAAAACTGAAGGAGATTTAGAGCACTGCAGGATATTTCCGGCAATGTCTCAATGAACATATTTGCTGCTTGATGCTGTTTGAGTCATTGATTTAATATTTTCATTGCTAAACAAAATTTGCACCTCAAATACACACTGTGTAAGCAGTCTGAATGCAACGCTGTGTCAGCAAAAAGATAACATGTTCATAAATAATCAGAGATAAACAAAATAGAGGAAAAAATCTATAAAAGTCCTATAAGTAGGCTTGTCTCTTGGATGTATTGGCTTTTTGTACCTTAACACATCAAATAAAATGTGTTAAATTTCCATATTAAGACTACTCAATAGCTTGGTTAATAGAACTTTGGCCTCAAACGCATGGCGTCCACGGTTCGAATTCGCTAGAGTCCAGGTGAATGGAATACCTTAACAGAGTACTAACTATGAAACCCTGACCTTCCATATCCTCATTTGTGCTTCACAGGTCCCGGCTGCCACTGTGAAATGTGTAACACTTACCTTGTCCGTGTTGGAGAAATTTCCCTCTCTCAGGTTGTTGAAGGAGATCCTGGAGTCCCTCCACTTGACCCAGTTAATGATATTCAACCCAACTTTGAAGCCCGACAGGTCAAATTCCTTCACGGAGGTGATTTCCAGGCTGATGAGCAGCTGTAGCGGCTCAGTGAGGGAGGGAGACGAGGGCAGGTACTCATTAGAGTAACCCTGCGGCAGGAAGACGAACTGACAGTTGTTCTCGTCGCTGTTGTCAGGGCAGTCCGGGGTGTGGTCGCACCGCTGCGTCCGATCTATGCAGGTACCGTCGTCACATGTGTACTCATGTGTCTGGCAGACCGTCAACAGCAGTACCATCTGGGAAAGCAAGCAAGCAGCAATGCACAATATCACAAGATCATGCATTTGGGGCGCCCCCGGGATGCAACATCGAGTCCACACACTACTCAATAGATTTTCTTAATTAGAAATCCAAAGTAAGATACAAGCCAGAATGGTTCGATAACACTTTGCCACTGGAACATTCAAGAGTTCTTTGTTATAATTAAGGATACTCATATGTGAGCAGAGGGATAAGATGCTCGATGACAGTGTTTTTGAAGGGACATGGAAATATAGAGTTACAATGGCATCATACAGGAACAGTGGGATTATACAGGAACAGAGGGATCACATTGGAACAGCAGGGTCATATTTATTTATATATACAAGAGTTCCTACATTCTTGTAAAGCCACTAGCCCATGTAGAATTTCGGGCAGGTCCTTAACCTTAATTTTTCCTGGAATACGAGCTGCCAAATCGTTTAATCAGCAGGTACCCATTCACTGCTGAGTGAACAGAGACGTACAGTTAAGGACGGGCACGTTAACAACTCTTTTTTTAATAGTTTATATCGTGGTTGATTCTGCTATTTTGTGATGGCTTTGCACACGAGTTTTTTTAATGAGGAATATGGAAGTGACATATAGACCGGAATGGTATGAGAACGGGTTCCCATAAGCCTTAGTTGCTCGTATAGAGAGTGTGAGCTCGTTCCCCTGTCCCTCAGTGACTCGTTCCCCTGTCCCTCAGTGACTCGTTCCTTGTTCCTTACCTTAGTCTGGCCGCAGTCATCTCCGGTGATGGCCCATGTGTGCCTACCAATAGGGAAGCTTGGTTTTGGGGTCAACATCGTTGCAGAAGATTTACTCTCATTTAAGGTCATCTTCATCTTCCAAGACTCTCCATCAAAGATGATGCGACTTTTGTAATGTCCAATGATTTCGGGATTTTTTAAGTTAGCTCCTTTTAATGTGAAAATACGGTCGAATTGAGAAATTTTGCAGAGTCCTTTTAGGCGAAAAGTCGGCAATTTCTTGAAGTAGCACAGAGCACAATTGGGCAAATTGCAGGAAGTGCAAAACCAATCTTGAGAATAGGTTGTTATGCCGACTCCTACACATCTGCAGGATGATAATGTAGGCGTAGACATCGGGTTTAGGTTGTCCCATGTGCTCACTGTTGAGTCTGACAACTTAATCCATTTTTCAGAAGTTGTGTTCCACTTTAATCCAATCCAGAAGAAAGTGTTCCATAAACTTTTACATTGTTTCTGGAATCCTGCAAAGTACTTAATGATGTCAGAGTTTTCCTGATGACTGGACGGTAAGGGCAGGAGGCCCCCAAGACCCTGGCACCACGTGACAGATGTCTCGAACTCCATCATTATTGGAAAAAATGTCATTTGATCAACTATTCTTTCTGTGCAAACTTCCTCTATTGTGGCTTTGTATTTGAAGGATGGACCCCTGAGTTCGAATCCCGTCATCGGCTCATCGAAGTGAAGCACTGGCTGGAGACTCCGAGAGAGGACACCACAAGCCACATAATCTTTCATCTCGTCAGGGGAGAGAGAAGCATTGAACAGCATCCAATCAGCCACTTCTCCAACAAGAGTTTGGGTGATGCTGAACCCACCATCTTGCGTATCCAGCTCCTGGCCAATAACAAGATGACCCCCTTCTGGAATGGAAAGTTCCTCACTTGACGAGTTCTTCAGTTTTCTTGCAAGAGATATATTAACCATCTGAAACACACATATATAAAGTAATTTAACGTAATGTAACTCGGTTATAAACAAACAACCATTTATAAATAAAAGTTTTTGACATTTGCTCTTGATTTATTGTTATTGTTGTGTATATTGTAACAGAGAAAAGATAGTGTTATAGGGCAGACGATGAGTCACAATAACGTGGCTGAAGATATGAAGACAAAACCATACATTAGAAGTTGGAGAAATGACGGTGTTTCGATCCGTCCTGGATTATTATCAAGTCGATTGTGATGAGTGATTGAATGATTGGTTGATATAGATTAAGCCATCCAAAAGGTGCCACGGGCAAGTGGAAGCTGTTTGGAGCCATTACCAGCACCAGTAGCTGATACTGAAGATCTGTGGACTCTGAATTGTTACTGTATTGCAAACCGTCGTCTGCACATTGACCAGACCACACACTAGAAAGTGAAGGGACGACGACGTTTCGGTCCGTCCTGGACCATTCTCAAGTCGATCGAGAATGGTCCATGGACGGACCGAAACGTCGTCGTCACTTCACTTTGTAGTGTGTGGTCTGGTCGACATACTTCAGCCACGTTAGTGTGACTCCTCGTCTGCGTCGTCTGCACACACTAAGAATCTCTGGACTGACCTGGCCATCCAGAATGATTTGTGCCTGCAGCTGTTTCAAGTTGGCGGAGAAACAGAGGTGGTGCCAGGTAAAGAGGCTGACAGGTGAGAGCTCCACCACCTCCTCCACTTTGCCACAACAACACATGATAGTCACGCTGCCTTTCGCGCTGCATACACCTGTGGAAGGTCGTTATTTGGAGTGTATGTTAACTAAGCTGATCTGTAGCTGTTGTGCAAGTCTTGTCCTCAGTGAAAAGGATCATTATAAGGAAGGTTGTTGGACTAGATTTTCTAAATAGAAGACATGGAAGCCTTGCACGCGCGCGCGCGCGCGCGCGCACACACACACACACACACACACACACACACACACACACACACACACACACACACACACACACACACACACACACACACACACACACACATGTTGATTGCTGTTTGCTGATGATGCTAAAATTCTGAAAAGGATTAAGACGAGGAGGACAGACAGAGACTAATATGACCTGAACAGACGAAGAAATGACCGAACAAATGTTTAACTGAGGCAAATGTTAAGTAATAAACATAGGTGTAGGGAGCAGGAGGGCAAATACAAGGTGCCAATTGGAGATGAAAGCCTTCAGGAATCGGGAAGATAGAAAAATGTGGGAGTTAATAACATGTCAGACCTTTCCCCTGAAGCCCACATCATTAGGATATCATCAGCGGCATATGCGAGGCTGACAAACATAAAAGCTGCCTTTAGAAACTTGTGTAAGGAATCATTCAGAGTCTTGTGTACCACATATGTCAGACCAATCCTGGAGTATGTGGCTCCAATGTGGAATCAATATCTAGTCAAACAAAAGAAGAAGAAGAAGTTAGAAATAGTTCAGAGGTATGTCACTAAGCTAGTCCCCGAGCTGAGAGGTATGAGCTACGAGGAAAGACTACTGGAATTAAACCTCACAACACTAAAAGATAAAAGTTAGGGGAGACATGATTACTACCTACACAATTCTCAGGGGAATTGGCAGGGTAGATAAAGACAAACTATTTAGCATGGGGGGTACACGAACCACCCATGTTAAATAGATGTGGTGGAGGCAGACTCCATACACAGTTTCAAATGTAGATATCATAGACCCCAGTAGGCTCAGGAACCTGTACACCAGTTGATTGACAATTGAGAGGCGGGACCAAAGAGCCGAAGCTCAACCTCTACAAACACAACTAGGTGAGTATATGCACTCGCCTTACAACTAGGTGAGTATACGTACCAATAAAGAGGGCGTTGTCGTAACCATCAGCGTAGTAACTGAGCAAGGAGGAGGTGTGTGAGTACTGCCAGAACTTGAAGCGAGCACATAACGTCACCTGAAAATAGCCAGTGATGGTTGTTGTTAGTGTGGGTACTGGTTGTGGTGGTGGTGGTGCGAGTGGTAGGATATGAGAGTGGGCGGTGGAAGTAGTGGTGGTAGGTGGTGCTGAATGTGGTGGTGGTAGTGGTAGGATATGGTGGTGGGTGGTGGTGAGTAGTAGGGAGGAAGACTCACAGGCCCTTTTTTTTTTCAGGCCAGAGGACCCCTGTGAGTTGTACGACTCACAGGCCCTTTTTTTTTCAGGCCAGAGGACCCCTGTGAGTTGTACGACTCACAGGCCCTTTTTTTTTTTCAGGTGAATTTTGTCAGTCACAGATTTGGAATTAGGGAATTCTTATAATGAAAAATAATGTCATACGAGTTTGTTAAAGTTCTTATGAGAAAAATAATTTCCGAGACATAGAAGTTTGTTAAGGCCTTATGGGAGAAATTCAAATAACATATGTAGCTCTTTAGGGTTTCCATGAGAACTCTACGGACATGTTTTACCTGTTTTCAACTTACAAATATCGTCTATGTAAGCCTTAGTTATTCATGTAAATTTAGAAAATCACCTGTGTAAGTCATGGTTTTCAAGTCTCGTACATCACACCCCCCTCCCTCCCTCCCCCCTTACCTCGCAATCTGTCGCGTCGCCTTTATTTACTTTACGCCCGGCCAGCCAGACCTCTTATCTTATCTTATCTTCTTCATAATATCTCGACCATCCCTCCTCTCTCTCTCTCTCTCCTCCTCCTATTTCCTTACAACTATTTTCAGAGTTTCAAATAATCATAGAAGTTTATTTATATATTTATGACCGAATTTGTAAAAGGATCATTTTCAGAGAATATTGTCTTAGATGTTTTGTTAAGGAAAACAGACAACTTATCCATAACACTTAGTTTTATATCCATTTACAGCTATTTCATCTGTAAAGACCAAATTGAACAGAGCCCGGTTTTAAGCTCATATTTCATCAGAGTCCAGTTTATACCTAAAAATGAACAGAGTCCACTTTGAGAGCAAAATTCGTCAGAGTCTACTTTGTGAGCAAAATTAGTCAGAGTCTACTTTGTGAGCAAATTAGTCAGAGACAGTATTTAGCTCATATTTCATCAGAGTCCAGTTTATGCTCAAATTCGCCAGAGTCTACTTTGAGAGCAATATTCGTCAGAGACAGTATTCAGCTCATATTTCATCAGAGTCCAATTATCAACAGAAATTCGCCAGAGTCTACTTTGAGAGCAAATTTCATCAGTGTCCTGTAATCTGTGAAAATTTGACAGAGTCCATTTTATACCCAATTTTCGTCAGAGACCATTTTATACCTAAAAATGAACAGAGTCTACTTTAATAGCAAAATTCATCAGAGTCCAGTTTTCTAGCAAATTTCATCAGTGTCCTGTAATCTGTGAAAATTTGACAGAGTCCAGTTCTTGATCGAAATTCATCAGAGTCCAGTTTTCTAGCAAATTCGTCAGAGTCTACTTTGTGAGCAAAATTAGTCAGAGACAGTTTTAAGCTCAAATTTCATCAGAGTCCAGTTTTCTAGCAAAATTCGCCAGAGTCTACTTGGTGCCAAAATATTCAGAGTCCAGTTCATGATCAAAATTAATCAGAGTCTAATTAAAGACCCAAATTTGGCAGAGACCACATTTTCGCTACTAGCAGTCCAATCCCCCTGAAATTTTAAACAGTCATATTTCAGACGTAGTAAATAAGATCAAGTCAGTTACAGAGCTCCAGCTCTTGTCCCCCTGTATTTGCATATTTTCTCTATATTCAGCTGTGTTCTTCACTTTTTGTCCGTGTTTTCTGTGTTCATTCCATGTTCTATAAATGTTCACAGCAAGCTCAGTTCAAATTTTTTCTGCCATTTTTCCCCGTATGTTCACTATGTTCTTTGTCATATTTTCATGTGCATCATATGTTCTCTGTATAACTTTTTATACTCAATATTCATGTTCTCAATGTTCATTCCATGTTCTACAAATGTTCACAGTCCCATTCAGTTCATATTTTCACAAGTATCTCCATTTTTCTATAATCTTTCTCTTAGTCTCATTACTTTCTCTACAAATTCTAGTCATATTTTCTATGTTTTCATGTTCATCACATGTTCTCTTTACAACTTTTATACTCAATATTCATGCTAACTTCCATATGTTGTGTTCTTTGTCAATATTCATGTTCCTCTACAAGTTCATATTCCCAGCATGTTCACTGTATTCATCAACTTTTCTTACATATGTTCTTTGCCATGTTCCCCATATGTTCTCTGGGTTTTTCCCCTTACATGTTATTTAACGTTCCTTAACTAAAAAAATCTTTCGCCAATCAACTAAAACATAGTCACTTTCGTCATTTCTCAACTAAACTTATTATCAAGTCAACAAAAAATTGTCAAAGGATTCTTTCCAACACTGTTCATAACTAAACTTATTATCCAGTCAACTAAAAATAGTCAGAAATAGCCTCGTTCAACACTGTTCTTAACTAAAACAACCTTTCTCTTAGCTAAAAATTGTCAAAGGAAACTTTTTTCAGCACTTTCTTAACAGGCGCTATGTTTCATCAAGAAAAAATTGTCAAAGGAAACTTTCCAAAACTGTTCATAACTAGCTTTTATCCATCGTCAATCAACTAAAAATAATAACTTTCATCATTTCTTAACTAAACTTATTCCCTAGTCATCAGAAAATAACCGTGTTCATCATGTTTCATTGTCATTTCATAACTAAAATTATCTGCCAATCATCAGAAAAAGTCATGTTCATCATGTTTTGGCTTTTGCTCAACTAAAAGTATTCATCGGTCAACTAAAAATAGTTACTTCATCATGTTTCCTTGTCATTTCTTAACTGAAATATCACTTCTCTCATCTGAAAATAGTCAGGATTAACCTCATTCAACACCGTTCTTAACTAAAACAGCCTTTCGCTTAGCTAAAAATTGTCAAAGGAATCTTTTCAGCACTGTTCATAACTAACTTTATCCATAGTCAAGTAAGAAAATATAGTCAAAGATATCTATCATCGTCGTTCTTAACTGGCATTATACTTTGTGGAGCACTAAAATAGTCACTGTCGTCATATTTTGTCTTTTTCCTCAACTAAAAGAGTCAAATGTAACTTTTTCAACACTTTCGTAACTAAAATTATATGTCGCTAAGTAAGAAAAATAGTCAAAGGTGCTCTCCGTTACACCAAAGTTACTCTTCGAGAAATCAAAGACACTCTTCAATACATCAAGGACTTACTCAAAGACACCAAAGTTACACTCTAAGACATCCTTCGAGACATCAAAGACTTCCTTAAGACTTCAATGGGACTCTTCCATTCATCAAAGACATTCTCTAAGCCCTCAAAGTTATTCTCAGCACAATCAAAAGTTATTCCAAGACAACAAAAGTCATTCTCAGAGCTATCAAAATTATTCTCGGAGTCATCAAAAGGTATTCTCTAACTCACTTTTGGTCATTAAAGTTAATTTCTATGTTATAAAAGTTTGTCTCAGAGACATCTAAAGTTAATCTTAGAGTTATCAAATGTAATCTCTAACTCTCTTTTGTTCATCAAAGTTGATCTCAGAGTTAACAAAGGTAATCTCTAACTCACTCTCGTTCATCAAAGTTATTCAAAGAGCTAACAAAAGTTATTCTCAGAGTCACCTTCGTTCTTCAGAGAAACTTTCCAAAACATCTTTATTCATCAAAGTTATTCTCAGAGGCATAAAAGTCATTCTCAGAGCTATCAAACTTGTTCTCAAAGTCATCAAACTTATTCACAGAGTCATCAAAGTTAATCTAAGACATCATTTTTCATCAAAGATATTCTCTCTAAACCATCAATGTTCTTCTCTAAGACATAAAAGTTATTCTCAGAGTCACCTTCGTTCGTCAGAGAAACTTTCAAAACATCTTTGTTCATCAAACTTGTTTTCAAAGTCATCAAAAGTTAATCTAAGACATCTTCTTTCATCAAAGTTATTTTCAGAGACATCTAAAGTTATTCTCAGAGCTATCAAACTTGTTCTCAGAGTCATCAAATGTTATTCTCGAAGTCATCAAAGTTATTTTCAGAGACATCTAAAGTTAATTTCTATGATATAAAGTTATTCTCAGAGACATCTAAAGTTAATCTGGGTCATCAAAGTTGTTCTCTAAACATCAATGTTGTTCTCCAAGACATCAAAGATGTTCTCAAAATCATAAAAGTTATTCCCAGAGCTATCAAAGTTAATCTCAGAGTTATCCAAAGATATTCTCATGTCCACAAAAGTTATTCCAAGAGACGTCAAAGTTGTTTCAAAGACATCAAAGTTAATCTCAGAGTTATCCAAAGACATTCTCAGAGACATCTAAAGTTATTCTCTAAGACATCAAAGTTGTTCTAAGAGTTATCAAAAGTTATTCTCAGTCATGATATGTTATTCTCTAACTCACTTCCATTCATCAAAAACATTCTCTAAGTCCTGAAAGTTATTCTCTAAGACAACAAAGTCTTTCTCAGAGCTACCAAAGATGTTCTCTAAATCATAAAAGTTAATCTTAACTCACCTTCGTTCATTAGAGAAACTTTCCAATCCATATTCGTTGACCAGAGTTATTCTCAGAGTCATCAAAGCGATCTCTAATTCATCTTCGTTCTCCAAAGTTGTTCTCTAAGACACCTTCATTCATCAAAGAAACTCTCCTTCTTCCATCATGTTATTCTTTAAGACATCTTCAGTCATACAATTTTCTCTCCAAAATGTAACTAGTTCAGCTTTTCATACCAAACCTGCATTTCTGTTAAAACATATTTTCTTAGTTGCTTTACCCTAAAACTGTTCTCTGAACTACACTGTTCAAACCTACGTAACCTATCCTCTCCACCCAATGTTACTTAGTTAACGTAACGTTCCTAAACCTAGCTTTACCTATCCTAACATACCTTACCTTACCTTCCCTATCTTACCTAACTTTACCTATCCTAACATAACTTACCTTACCTTCCCTATCTTACCTAACTTTACCTATCCTAACATAACTTACCTTACCTTCCCTAACTTTACCTATCCTAACATAACTTACCTTACCTTCCCTATCTTACCTAACTTTACCTATCCTAACATAACTTACCTTACCTTCCCTAACTTAACCTAACTTTACCTATCCTAACTTAACTTGCCTTTCATAACCTAACTTTACCTATCCTAACATAACTTACCTTACCTTCCCTATCTTACCTAACTTTACCTATCCTAACATAACTTACCTTACCTTCCCTAACTTAACCTAACTTTACCTATCCTAACTTAACTTGCCTTTCATAACCTAACTTTACCTATCCTAACATAACTTACCTTACCTTCCCTATCTTACCTAACTTTACCTATCCTAACATAACTTACCTTACCTTCCCTAACTTAACCTAACTTTACCTATCCTAACTTAACTTACCTTTCATAACCTAACTTTACCTAACATAACTTACCTTACCTTCCCTAACTTAACCTAACTTTACCTATCCTAACTTAACTTACCTAACTTATTCTGCTTAACATAACTTACCTTACCTTCCCTATCTTACCTAACTTTACCTATCCTATCCTAACCTAACTTGTCTTACCTAACTTAATCTTACTTTCCCAAACTGATGTATCCTAACTTATCTAGTCCAACCAGACATGATCTAACTTAAGTATTCCTTCTTGTCTTTGTGTTTCGTCAATCATTGTCTCATATTCATTTACTCATTTCATTAGTTAATTTCTCAAATGGTCACTTATGCATTTCAAGTGCTATTTGTTAGAGATTGGATATTTAAGCATTTCAAAGAATTTTTGTTATATATGGGCATTTACTCATTTCAAGGGATAATTTCTCAAATGGACGTTTTTGCATTTCAAGTGCTATTTGTTAGAGATTGGATATTTAAGCATTTCAAAGAATTTTTGTTATATATGGGCATTTACTCATTTCAAGGGATAATTTCTCAAATGGACGTTTTTGCATTTCAAGTGTTATTTGTTTAAGATTGGGTATTTAACCATTTCAAAGGATTTTTGTTATATATGGGAACTTACTCGTTTCAAGGGCTAATTTCTCAAATGGTCATTTTTGCAGATCAAGGGTTATTTGTTAAAGTTCATCAAGTTGCCCATAAGTTGTATTAGTAGGTTCTATCTTATGTTCTTATTCCCCAACCCCTTAACCTAACCTCTTGTAATCTTAGTGTATTTAGTAGGTTCTATCTTATGTTCTTATTCCCCAACCCCTTAACCTAACCTCTTGTAATCTTAGTGTATTTAGTAGGTTCTATCTTATGTTCTTATTCCCCAACCCTTTAACCTAACCTTTCAGATGTAGTTTTGTTTCTCCTTTTTGTATATTTTTACCCAAACCTTCTTTCCTTCTTTTACTTTGTTTTCACATATAAGTTCATTCTTTATCTTAGTAATAATAAAATTACAATAGTAAAGAATCAGATCTACTAAGACTTGAAATTGAGAAAAACAAGAGAGCAAGTGAGTGAGAGCATGAAAGAAGAGCAAGGAGTAAGAGAGAGGGGGCGGAAGAAAATGGGACTAAAGAAGAGAGAATGAGAGTGAGGGTGTGAGAATGGGAGCACTAAGACTTGAATTGAGAAAAAGAAAAACTAAGTGAATGAGAGTGAGGGTGTGAGAATGGGAGCAATAAGACTTGAATTTGAGAAACAAGAGAGCATTTGAGCAAATGAGGGAGAGAGAGGGGGAGGAAGAGAGAGAATAAGGGAGAGAGATAGAAAAGGAGGGTTAGAAGGAGTAGGAGAATCAAAGTAAAGAAGGAAAGATGGTTTGGGTAAAAAGGTTATCTGAAAGGTTAGGTTAAAGGGTTGGGGAATAAGAACATAAGATAGAACCTACTAAATACACTAAGATTACAAGAGGTTAGGTTAAGGGGTTGGGGAATAAGAACATAAGATAGAACCTACTAATACAACTTATGGGCAACTTGATGAACTTTAACAAATAACCCTTGATCTGCAAAAATGACCATTTGAGAAATTAGCCCTTGAAACGAGTAAGTTCCCATATATAACAAAAATCCTTTGAAATGGTTAAATACCCAATCTTAAACAAATAACACTTGAAATGCAAAAACGTCCATTTGAGAAATTATCCCTTGAAATGAGTAAATGCCCATATATAACAAAAATTCTTTGAAATGCTTAAATATCCAATCTCTAACAAATAGCACTTGAAATGCAAAAACGTCCATTTGAGAAATTATCCCTTGAAATGAGTAAATGCCCATATATAACAAAAATTCTTTGAAATGCTTAAATATCCAATCTCTAACAAATAGCACTTGAAATGCATAAGTGACCATTTGAGAAATTAACTAATGAAATGAGTAAATGAATATGAGACAATGATTGACGAAACACAAAGACAAGAAGGAATACTTAAGTTAGATCATGTCTGGTTGGACTAGATAAGTTAGGATACATCAGTTTGGGAAAGTAAGATTAAGTTAGGTAAGACAAGTTAGGTTAGGATAGGATAGGTAAAGTTAGGTAAGATAGGGAAGGTAAGGTAAGTTATGTTAAGCAGAATAAGTTAGGTAAGTTAAGTTAGGATAGGTAAAGTTAGGTTAAGTTAGGGAAGGTAAGGTAAGTTATGTTAGGTAAAGTTAGGTTATGAAAGGTAAGTTAAGTTAGGATAGGTAAAGTTAGGTTAAGTTAGGGAAGGTAAGGTAAGTTATGTTAGGATAGGTAAAGTTAGGTAAGATAGGGAAGGTAAGGTAAGTTATGTTAGGATAGGTAAAGTTAGGTTATGAAAGGCAAGTTAAGTTAGGATAGGTAAAGTTAGGTTAAGTTAGGGAAGGTAAGGTAAGTTATGTTAGGATAGGTAAAGTTAGGTAAGATAGGGAAGGTAAGGTAAGTTATGTTAGGATAGGTAAAGTTAGGTTATGAAAGGCAAGTTAAGTTAGGATAGGTAAAGTTAGGTTAAGTTAGGGAAGGTAAGGTAAGTTATGTTAGGATAGGTAAAGTTAGGTAAGATAGGGAAGGTAAGGTAAGTTATGTTAGGATAGGTAAAGTTAGGGAAGGTAAGGTAAGTTATGTTAGGATAGGTAAAGTTAGGTAAGATAGGGAAGGTAAGGTAAGTTATGTTAGGATAGGTAAAGTTAGGTAAGATAGGGAAGGTAAGGTAAGGTATGTTAGGATAGGTAAAGCTAGGTTTAGGAACGTTACGTTAACTAAGTAACATTGGGTGGAGAGGATAGGTTACGTAGGTTTGAACAGTGTAGTTCAGAGAACAGTTTTAGGGTAAAGCAACTAAGAAAATATGTTTTAACAGAAATGCAGGTTTGGTATGAAAAGCTGAACTAGTTACATTTTGGAGAGAAAATTGTATGACTGAAGATGTCTTAAAGAATAACATGATGGAAGAAGGAGAGTTTCTTTGATGAATGAAGGTGTCTTAGAGAACAACTTTGGAGAACGAAGATGAATTAGAGATCGCTTTGATGACTCTGAGAATAACTCTGGTCAACGAATATGGATTGGAAAGTTTCTCTAATGAACGAAGGTGAGTTAAGATTAACTTTTATGATTTAGAGAACATCTTTGGTAGCTCTGAGAAAGACTTTGTTGTCTTAGAGAATAACTTTCAGGACTTAGAGAATGTTTTTGATGAATGGAAGTGAGTTAGAGAATAACATATCATGACTGAGAATAACTTTTGATAACTCTTAGAACAACTTTGATGTCTTAGAGAATAACTTTAGATGTCTCTGAGAATGTCTTTGGATAACTCTGAGATTAACTTTGATGTCTTTGAAACAACTTTGACGTCTCTTGGAATAACTTTTGTGGACATGAGAATATCTTTGGATAACTCTGAGATTAACTTTGATAGCTCTGGGAATAACTTTTATGATTTTGAGAACATCTTTGATGTCTTGGAGAACAACATTGATGTTTAGAGAACAACTTTGATGACCCAGATTAACTTTAGATGTCTCTGAGAATAACTTTATATCATAGAAATTAACTTTAGATGTCTCTGAAAATAACTTTGATGACTTCGAGAATAACATTTGATGACTCTGAGAACAAGTTTGATAGCTCTGAGAATAACTTTAGATGTCTCTGA
The DNA here is from genome assembly GCF_040958095.1 of Procambarus clarkii. NCBI lineage: Eukaryota > Metazoa > Arthropoda > Malacostraca > Decapoda > Cambaridae > Procambarus > Procambarus clarkii. Next base: position 16,421,136 of record NC_091235.1, read on the forward strand.
AAATAACTTTGATGAAAGAAGATGTCTTAGATTAACTTTTGATGACTTTGAAAACAAGTTTGATGAACAAAGATGTTTTGAAAGTTTCTCTGACGAACGAAGGTGACTCTGAGAATAACTTTTATGTCTTAGAGAAGAACATTGATGGTTTAGAGAGAATATCTTTGATGAAAAATGATGTCTTAGATTAACTTTGATGACTCTGTGAATAAGTTTGATGACTTTGAGAACAAGTTTGATAGCTCTGAGAATGACTTTTATGCCTCTGAGAATAACTTTGATGAATAAAGATGTTTTGGAAAGTTTCTCTGAAGAACGAAGGTGACTCTGAGAATAACTTTTGTTAGCTCTTTGAATAACTTTGATGAACGAGAGTGAGTTAGAGATTACCTTTGTTAACTCTGAGATCAACTTTGATGAACAAAAGAGAGTTAGAGATTACATTTGATAACTCTAAGATTAACTTTAGATGTCTCTGAGACAAACTTTTATAACATAGAAATTAACTTTAATGACCAAAAGTGAGTTAGAGAATACCTTTTGATGACTCCGAGAATAATTTTGATAGCTCTGAGAATGACTTTTGTTGTCTTGGAATAACTTTTGATTGTGCTGAGAATAACTTTGAGGGCTTAGAGAATGTCTTTGATGAATGGAAGAGTCCCATTGAAGTCTTAAGGAAGTCTTTGATGTCTCGAAGGATGTCTTAGAGTGTAACTTTGGTGTCTTTGAGTAAGTCCTTGATGTATTGAAGAGTGTCTTTGATTTCTCGAAGAGTAACTTTGGTGTAACGGAGAGCACCTTTGACTATTTTTCTTACTTAGCGACATATAATTTTAGTTACGAAAGTGTTGAAAAAGTTACATTTGACTCTTTTAGTTGAGGAAAAAGACAAAATATGACGACAGTGACTATTTTAGTGCTCCACAAAGTATAATGCCAGTTAAGAACGACGATGATAGATATCTTTGACTATATTTTCTTACTTGACTATGGATAAAGTTAGTTATGAACAGTGCTGAAAAGATTCCTTTGACAATTTTTAGCTAAGCGAAAGGCTGTTTTAGTTAAGAACGGTGTTGAATGAGGTTAATCCTGACTATTTTCAGATGAGAGAAGTGATATTTCAGTTAAGAAATGACAAGGAAACATGATGAAGTAACTATTTTTAGTTGACCGATGAATACTTTTAGTTGAGCAAAAGCCAAAACATGATGAACATGACTTTTTCTGATGATTGGCAGATAATTTTAGTTATGAAATGACAATGAAACATGATGAACACGGTTATTTTCTGATGACTAGGGAATAAGTTTAGTTAAGAAATGATGAAAGTTATTATTTTTAGTTGATTGACGATGGATAAAAGCTAGTTATGAACAGTTTTGGAAAGTTTCCTTTGACAATTTTTTCTTGATGAAACATAGCGCCTGTTAAGAAAGTGCTGAAAAAAGTTTCCTTTGACAATTTTTAGCTAAGAGAAAGGTTGTTTTAGTTAAGAACAGTGTTGAACGAGGCTATTTCTGACTATTTTTAGTTGACTGGATAATAAGTTTAGTTATGAACAGTGTTGGAAAGAATCCTTTGACAATTTTTTGTTGACTTGATAATAAGTTTAGTTGAGAAATGACGAAAGTGACTATGTTTTAGTTGATTGGCGAAAGATTTTTTTAGTTAAGGAACGTTAAATAACATGTAAGGGGAAAAACCCAGAGAACATATGGGGAACATGGCAAAGAACATATGTAAGAAAAGTTGATGAATACAGTGAACATGCTGGGAATATGAACTTGTAGAGGAACATGAATATTGACAAAGAACACAACATATGGAAGTTAGCATGAATATTGAGTATAAAAGTTGTAAAGAGAACATGTGATGAACATGAAAACATAGAAAATATGACTAGAATTTGTAGAGAAAGTAATGAGACTAAGAGAAAGATTATAGAAAAATGGAGATACTTGTGAAAATATGAACTGAATGGGACTGTGAACATTTGTAGAACATGGAATGAACATTGAGAACATGAATATTGAGTATAAAAAGTTATACAGAGAACATATGATGCACATGAAAATATGACAAAGAACATAGTGAACATACGGGGAAAAATGGCAGAAAAAATTTGAACTGAGCTTGCTGTGAACATTTATAGAACATGGAATGAACACAGAAAACACGGACAAAAAGTGAAGAACACAGCTGAATATAGAGAAAATATGCAAATACAGGGGGACAAGAGCTGGAGCTCTGTAACTGACTTGATCTTATTTACTACGTCTGAAATATGACTGTTTAAAATTTCAGGGGGATTGGACTGCTAGTAGCGAAAATGTGGTCTCTGCCAAATTTGGGTCTTTAATTAGACTCTGATTAATTTTGATCATGAACTGGACTCTGAATATTTTGGCACCAAGTAGACTCTGGCGAATTTTGCTAGAAAACTGGACTCTGATGAAATTTGAGCTTAAAACTGTCTCTGACTAATTTTGCTCACAAAGTAGACTCTGACGAATTTGCTAGAAAACTGGACTCTGATGAATTTCGATCAAGAACTGGACTCTGTCAAATTTTCACAGATTACAGGACACTGATGAAATTTGCTAGAAAACTGGACTCTGATGAATTTTGCTATTAAAGTAGACTCTGTTCATTTTTAGGTATAAAATGGTCTCTGACGAAAATTGGGTATAAAATGGACTCTGTCAAATTTTCACAGATTACAGGACACTGATGAAATTTGCTCTCAAAGTAGACTCTGGCGAATTTCTGTTGATAATTGGACTCTGATGAAATATGAGCTGAATACTGTCTCTGACGAATATTGCTCTCAAAGTAGACTCTGGCGAATTTGAGCATAAACTGGACTCTGATGAAATATGAGCTAAATACTGTCTCTGACTAATTTGCTCACAAAGTAGACTCTGACTAATTTTGCTCACAAAGTAGACTCTGACGAATTTTGCTCTCAAAGTGGACTCTGTTCATTTTTAGGTATAAACTGGACTCTGATGAAATATGAGCTTAAAACCGGGCTCTGTTCAATTTGGTCTTTACAGATGAAATAGCTGTAAATGGATATAAAACTAAGTGTTATGGATAAGTTGTCTGTTTTCCTTAACAAAACATCTAAGACAATATTCTCTGAAAATGATCCTTTTACAAATTCGGTCATAAATATATAAATAAACTTCTATGATTATTTGAAACTCTGAAAATAGTTGTAAGGAAATAGGAGGAGGAGAGAGAGAGAGAGAGGAGGGATGGTCGAGATATTATGAAGAAGATAAGATAAGATAAGAGGTCTGGCTGGCCGGGCGTAAAGTAAATAAAGGCGACGCGACAGATTGCGAGGTAAGGGGGGAGGGAGGGAGGGGGGTGTGATGTACGAGACTTGAAAACCATGACTTACACAGGTGATTTTCTAAATTTACATGAATAACTAAGGCTTACATAGACGATATTTGTAAGTTGAAAACAGGTAAAACATGTCCGTAGAGTTCTCATGGAAACCCTAAAGAGCTACATATGTTATTTGAATTTCTCCCATAAGGCCTTAACAAACTTCTATGTCTCGGAAATTATTTTTCTCATAAGAACTTTAACAAACTCGTATGACATTATTTTTCATTATAAGAATTCCCTAATTCCAAATCTGTGACTGACAAAATTCACCTGAAAAAAAAAAAGGGCCTGTGAGTCGTACAACTCACAGGGGTCCTCTGGCCTGAAAAAAAAAAGGGCCTGTGAGTCGTACAACTCACAGGGGTCCTCTGGCCTGAAAAAAAAAAGGGCCTGTGAGTCTTCCTCCCTACTACTGTGGTGATAGTGTTAAGGTATCTGATAGTATTAGCAGTGGTGGTGATAGATTTAGATTTAAGTATTAAAGATTTCTGTCCAATAAACTTTTAAGACCATTTTTCCATTTACAAATTCTAAATCTAATTTACGTCCCTTTTTAAATAGAAATGTGGGAAAATTTAAATCAGTTGGGGGAGAAAAAAAATCCATTTTCTTTCAACGGAAGCATTGAGGAGCGCGACGGACCGTAAGCGACCCGCCAGTGTTTACCTCGGTGGTGGTGACACGCACGCTGGTGTCATTTGTGATTCTTCTCGTTCTCAAGTTTTAATCTTCTCTCACACGTGTAAGACCCTTAGTAACCCCTGAAAACGTGGTTGGAAAGTGTCCATCAGTGAAGCCTTAAAGTCAAGCAGTATCAGTTTGAAGTGCAGAAAAAATTGAAGTGTTTAATTTGATTTTTGAAAGTGGTTTGTAAATAATGTCTTTGCTCTCTCGTCCCAGCACTTACGGCTGTGAGCATAAGTACTAAGAGTGCTGGCAGTATGAGAGCAAATGCTAAGTGTCAGAGAACTTATCATTTTGTCGGGGACAGGAAGCCTGTGTAGATATATATATACTTTCCGCTTATATATAGGTCTCCGAGGGCCTTCCCCCAGGATGCATCCCCACAACATTTGCCTGAGTTCCGGCTACCTATTTACAAATAAGTAGACAGAAGTATTAGATGAAAGGAAACGTGTCCAATTAGTTATGTCCTGCCTGGAAATCGAACCCATGATCTATAATAGAAAGTCGAGAACGAAGCCAGTTGCACTAAGAGACCTCATTAAGTGTCGCAGAAGTTATACAAGGCAGACATTCGTTTTTTTTAAGTGTTTTGATTTAAGATCATGTAAGATCATGCCTTAAGCCAGCGTCTTAACTTAAGCATAGGGCAAGATTTGAAGTGTTAATCCTCAGAGCAAGCAACTGGTGCGTTGAGAGCTTGAAGCGTGGCTATAACTTGCACACCATCAACATGACTGGTGCAGCGGCGATGAAGCAGCCAATCAATACTCTCGCATGATGAAACAGCAGACCATAGGCTGCTTCCTAGTCTGCTTAACCCTTCAGGTCCCATTCATCCTTCAGGAAGCCTCAACACACACACTCTTCCCCACCATCACGGTAAGTACAACTGTCCAGTATTAGTACATTATATCACCATGTTCATTACTTATAATCTGAACAAAATTAGTTGTTTTTTTTTACCAGGAAAGTTTCCCCTATTATAGTGTTTCATTTTTAAGAGAAAATGGGTCTCGTTACGTGTCTTGGGTTCAAGTTCACGTTGCTAAGAACTCGTCCTGGACGTAAATAAAGGACTTACAGTATATTTAATGTTACCAAGGTGACTCTTAGTTAAGCCTTGGCGACGGTGGCGGAGTGGGGTGGACACCTGCTCCGTCTGGGGCCGCCTGGTCACGTGACTCGTCTTTATCCACTCTCGATACTTCCGTCAGGCGTTGGTGTTCAACGGGCCGGAGCGTTGCGACGCCTGGCGCACCATCGCCAGGCGTCACAGGCACATTACATTGGTAACGTTTTATGGCTGGTTCTTCAGGCAGGGTGAGGGCATCCGGCGCCGGCTTGGCCGACAGGTGCCAGGGGTTGGTGGGCCCTTGGTGTTCCCTCAGGGCCGGGTGGGCCCTCACGGCCGGGTGGGCCCTCACGGCCGGGTGAGTAGAGCGTCCCTGATACATAGAGCTCCAGTGGTCCATGGTAACGCTCCAGAAGTCCATGGTAGAGCTCCCTTGGTTCTTGGTCGAGCTCACTTCGTCCATGACTGTGCTCACCTGGTGCATGACAGAACTCATCTGGTCTGACAAAGTTCATCTGGTCCTTTTTACAGAGCTTACAGTGTCCATGACAACTCACCTTGTCCTTGACTGTGCTCACGTGATTCGTGACAGGGCTTACCTGGTCCATGACAGGGCTTACCTGGTCCATGCGAGGTATGACAAAATTGGCAGCGTCGATGTAACTGGTGATAGTCGTGAGGTTGTCTTCCTGGAGCCTCACCACAGTCATCTCACCTTCCCCTGCTGACAACATGAACATGACAGTATGACAGTGAATATTTCATGACTTACAGTGAATATGACTGCATGACTTACAGTGAATATGCCAACTAAGCTTTTATAGTAAATACGACCGGAGGATTATAGGGAATATGACTTTAGGGAATATGCAATTATGACAGAGTGAATAAAAATGAATATAAGAGCCTTAATGAGTGGATGTTACTAGACTGTTCTTATTCAAATGTATTGATTATTGAGTTCTTACTGAATATGACTATACCGAGCTCTTGTTAAGTCAAGATAACAGTAAAACTCTTAGTGAATGAATACGACTCTACAGCTCTTAGTGACTGTGGATCAGTGAGGAACTCTTAGAGGGTGGAAGTGAATATAGAGTTCACGATGAATTTCTGGAAGTATTAGACTCTCAATGAACGAAAATGTGCTCATAGTGAATAAAAGTGACTATGCAACTCTGAACGTATGAAAGTGACTCTTGGGAATGAATGTCACCGTATGGTCCAAAATGAATGAAGATGATGATGAATAAAGGTAATTATTAGATTTTGAGAAATGACATTAGTCTCACCTAGGAAAATGTTAAGAGATTAGGAGCAGGAATGGCAAGACTTAGCAGCATAAGGTGAAATGTTGACTAATTCTTGCATCAGAAAACGAGAACTACCTGCGAGACGCCATAGCCCCGGACCTAATGTCAGAGGACCGTATAAAATGACGTTGAAAACATTCACAAGCACAACGGGCTCACCATAGCCCGTGCTACTTGGAACTTTTTGTTCCGAGTAGCTGAATCTATAACAACGACAACAACAACATTCACAAAACTGGAAAATATCCAGATGGTCTTCAGAAATCTAAACGAACTGTGTAACCTACTTGAGACAAACTCTTCAGTACGCAGTCTCAACATGGAACTCATATCCAAAGACACTGAAACAAATAGGAAAGTTCCAAATATATGTAATAAGACTTGTTCCGGAACTGAAGAGAGTGAGCTATGTTGAACGACTAAGGGAACTGGGCCTCATCACTATGGAGGAAATCAATGTTGTTGTTATAGATTCAGCTACTCGGAAATTCCAAGTAGCACGGGCTATGGTGAGCCCGTAACTTGCCTAGCACAGGAGCGGGGCAAGTAGCACGGGCTATGGTGAGCCCGTAACTTACCTGGCACAGGAGCGGGGCAAGTAGCACGGGCTATGGTGAGCCCGTAACTTGCCTAGCACAGGAGTGGGGCAAGTAGAGGAAATCAACTCGTCCTCACAGTTAATACGTTTATCTGTAAGTTAGGTTAGGTGGGCTGTTTGGGTGCGTCGTTTCTGGTTAGGTTAAGACTTTGTATTTTGTACGTTTAGGCATATCAAGAGAACGCATTGAGGAAAGATGGAACAGAGCAGACATGGTAACGACGTACAAGATTATATATGGTATTAACCAAGTAGACAAAGAGGCATTATTCAACGTGACGATAATCTGAGCGAAGGGACATAGAAAATATTGAGGCGTGACAAAGCTCTACAGTACAACTCCACAGATGGTCAGAAAACTGGCAAATACATTTTAATATCGACAAATGCTAAGAACTTGCACGTGGGGCATAACAGTGCAGATCACAACATTAATAACACTACCATGCTGCAGATTCATGAACAAATGGTCCTTGGAGTCACTCCACTAATCACTTGAAGCTGCACAGCAAGTAGCAACTACTGTAAAAAAAAAAAGGCTAACGAATCCTCAGGAATAGTTAAACGAACCTTTGATTTCATGACTAGAAGGTAGTTATTCAACTGTATAAATCTCTGGTGCGCTAAGGGAATGGATGGTAGTGCGACGGTCGCTTCATGCAGGCCGGCGTTCAATCCCCGATCGTCCAAGTGGTTGGGCACCATTCCTTCCCCCCGTCCCATCCCAACTCCTTATCCTGACCCCTTCCCTGTGCTATATAGTCGTAATGGCTTGGTGCTCTCTTCTGATAATTCCTTCCCTCTCCACTTGGATAACTGTACCCAAGTATGGAGACCTCATCTTCAGAAGGGCATTGTGCTTTGGAAAAAGTTGAACACGGGGGAACAAAAGTCGTTCTTAAGCTGAGTTGATTCTCTTACCAGGAACGGCTGAGGGCCTCAGGGCTATCAATAATGCAAACCAGACATGACAGGGCGGATCTCATTGAAACTTAAAATACCGAACAATTTTGAGGATATTGTTCCAAAGTCGTTAAAAGGTCACATGTAACTTATACAAGATACAAGGAGCAGCAGTTTCAAGCTCAAACAAACCACAATGTAGGATAGAAAATAAGAGCTGCTTTTTTCAACTGTTGGGCTAGAATCCCATTTAACCGCCTACCCCACCGAAGCCGCAAATGGCAAGACATTACTGCTGCTGAAAGTCAAGCTTGATAAAATCATCAAGAGAAATTTGGGGTCATTTGACAAGTCGCCGGCTTCCTATCCTTGTGGAAGCCGGTAGCGAGATGCTGCCCTTCTGGTAAATTCAGAAGGTAGAGACGCAGATTAGTAGCAAGTGTGGAAGATCAGTTAGTGTTGCAGTTGTCAAGACGTAGAATGGATTAGATGGATTTGAGTGATGGATGTTTACTCTGTACATAATTTTATATGTAAATGATAAGACAAAAGGCGGGAACTGAGTAATTGTATTAAACAATATGTTGTTTGTAAGGCGCAGCCAGGCTCCACCCACGCCTACGTGCAAGCACATGATGTTGAGTGCACACACACATATACACACACACACACACACACACACACACACACACACACACACACACACACACACACACACACACACACACACACACACACACACACACACACACACATCCACACCCACACACAGAGTGGATTGACAGAGTGGACATAGACGAAATGTTCACACGGAATAGTAACAGAACGAGGGCACATGGATGGAAGCTTGAAACTCAGATGAGTCACAAAGATGTTAGGAAGTTTTCTTTTAGCGTGAGAGTAGTGGGAAAATGGAATGCACTTCAGGAACAGGTTGTGGAATCAAATACTATTCATAATTTTAAAACCAGGTATGATAGGGAAATGGGACAGGAGTCATTGCTGTAAACAACCGATGCTCGAAAGGCGGGATCCAAGAGTCAATGCTCGATCCTGCAGACACAACTAGGTGAGTAACTAGGTGAGTACACACACACACACACACACACACACACACACACACACACACACACACACACACACACACACACACACACACACACACACACACACAAACACACACATTCCCTATATAATTCCCTAAGAAGCTGACTCCATACACAGCTTCAAGTGTAGATATGATAGAGCCCAGTAGGCTCAGGAACCTGTACATTAGTTGATTGACAGTTGAGAGGCGAGACCAAAGAGCCAGAGCTCAAGTTGTGCTTACCTACCAAGCACAACTAGGTAAGTACAACTGGGCAAGTACACACACACACAAACTAAATTAAAATATCGGTCAAGTTTGCTTAGGATATTAGGCAAAGGTATCGGCCGGGGTTACACCAGCAAGGGTAGCGAAGCTAGGCACGCCCAGCAATCACTCACCTGATGGGGCTTGACCTGTTGACTGGTCCCTTGTTCCCAGTCACTCACACTGCGCCCACCACATGATGTTAAGTATGATGGATGAGAGAGTGAGAGTCTCTCTCTCTCTCTCTCTCTCTCTCTCTCTCTCTCTCTCTCTCTCTCTCTCTCTCTCTCTCTCTCTGTCCAGATAGCAGGTATAACAGAGTAACCCAATCGGACTTGGGAGAGTAAACAGAACAGTTTCAGGAACAGACGGCTCTTGATCACTGCATGAGAAATATTGCATGGGATGACACGACCAAGCGAGCATGGTAAGGTAGCTGCAAGGGGGAACAGACATGAAATACCTTGTTATGTCTGCTGCTGCTGATATTACACGGACTGGAGAGTTGGGAGAGTAGCAGGGACATACATGGAAGGGTAACGAGGAAAGATAGACATGACTATGCTGCCGAAACAACCGGGGGAGGAAAATACAGAATCAACCAAGGCAGGATTATAAAATTACCTGTAGAAAAGTAGCATCAAAATTCATGATAGAGAATCGGTGAAAGACATTAGAATTGAGGATTAAGTATGGAAGGAGAAGGGCAGCCGCGTCCAACAGTCTGGTTGACCAGTCCAGCAACGAGGAGGTCTGGTCGCTGAGCCCCGGAATCACCTCAAGGTAACCTCAAGGTAAGGTAAGGGGAGGGGCAGGATAGATATATGGAAGGGGAGGGGGGCAAGATAGATAGCCATGAGGAAGAGGCAATATCAGGAATGTTAAGAGAAGACATGATGGGGGGGGGGGTAGGGGGAATGGTCTGGACATGAGGTAGTTAGCATGACATATTAATCACAAGCAAGACATATTTCCTCAGGGTGTGTGGCTCTTCTCTTGTCTCCTTGTTAAAGTGGTATTGATCGTGTCCTCAGGTTGTGTTGACCTGACCTTGTGATACACCAGCTTGTTGTGTCCCCCCCAGGCTGCGACTCGAACGCAGATCCTTGAGCAAGATCTTGGCAAACCCTTGCGTGAAGGTTCTTAGGAACTCTTTAAGAAAACTCTTACATGAGATTCAGAAAAGTGTTCTTGCAGTTGTTAGAGATTTTGTTCTGTTTCACCTGTGTCTGGACAGATGTCACTAGTGCTTTGTTTGACTTATCAGAGAGAAGGTAACATTGCTCGTCTTATTGTGTAGCCAATCATGTTGCTGACTCAGCTGGAGAATTGACCAATTGCAATACGCTTGTCTGGACACCGGCGATGTTATGGTGGCTTCCAGTGTCCAGACACAGGCAATCTTCTTGAGGTTATCCTGAGATGATTTCTGGGCTTAGTGTCCCCTCGGCCCGGTCCTCGACCAGGCCTCCACCCCCAGGAAGCAGCCCGTGACAGCTGACTAACTCCCAGGTACCTATTTACTGCTAGGTAACAGGGGCATCAGGGTGAAAGAAGCTCTGCCCATTGTCTCTCGTCGGCGCCCGGGATCGAACCCGGGACCACAGGACCACGCGTCTAGTGTTCTGTGCGCTCAGCCACCGGCTGGCTCCCCCCCCCCCCTCCCCGCTCAGGAACCATCTTAGCTATATCTCTGCTCACTCATAAGCTATAATCCTTGAACTACGGTCGCAATAACGGTTATATCTCTGTCTTTCAGATGGCATGTTAAACATTTTCGCTTATTACCGAATTTATATGTAATGAACATTAATATTTGTGAAGTCGCTTGACTTGGATACTTTTGATATCGTTCGCCTTATTCCTTGGTGGTATTTAGCGCCCTCTGATTATTCTGCACATTTGATGGTGCTACATAGCCTTCCCGGCTTGGTGCCTTCTTTTGATAATTACTTGTGAAGTCGCTGCCACCATTGATTGCCCGTCATTCGCCATCTATTTTCGTTTCATTTCGTTATAAAATTAGTTTACATCCTAATAAAATTATATTTTCCCCCCTTTTACACTCAACACCAACATTGTAGTAAACAAATGTGTCATATTTCTTCTTTACTTAAGTAACTGTTAAACGCTTTGGGTTGAGTATTTTTGTTTAAGAACAAAGATGCCTAATTCTGACAGAAAGAACCACTCATTAAAACTCGTATATCTTTGCTTTCTGATAAGTTATATTCCCTGTGATGGATTTATAATAACTTATATCCCAATCTTCCTGACGGCATATAAATCTCTAATCATTATTAGCGATTTTCTGTTAATTACAAAATTTGTCTAAATGTGTAGTGTTTGGAGTCAGATGGGCGGAGGCAGCGTTTATAAATACTGTATATATATTTTTGCTTAAACTTTAGATATTTTAGTAGTAAAGATTTTGTAATGTAGCTTGTATTTATGAGTTTGTTGAGACGCTAAACATTTACGCTTTTAATTTATATAAGACATAAAATGAAATTTGCTATAATGAGAGTTTAATACTCATCAGTAGAGTTTCAGTGGGTTTATAAATATGAAACTGCTGAAGCTACTAATTAACCACTGTGAGGTGTAGACGATGAGTCACAAGGAGAGTTGATCCCAAGCTCAAACATCTGGGGCCAGATTCACGAAGCAGTTACGCAAGCACTTACGAACCTGGGGGCCAGATTCACGAAGCAGTTACGCAAGCACTTACGAACCTGGGGGCCAGATTCACGAAGCAGTTACGCAAGCACTTACGAACCTGTACATCTATTCTCAATCTTTGGCGGCTTTGTTTACAATTATTAAACAGTTAATGAGCTCAGAAGCACCAGGAGGCTGTTTATAACAATAACAACAGTTGATTGGGACGTTTTCATGATTGTAAACTGTTTAATAAATGTAACCAAAGCCGTCAAAGATTGAGGAAAGATGTACACGTTCGTAAGTACTTGTGTAACTGCTTCGTGAATCTGGCCCCCTGAATCTTAAGGAGACGTTTCGGTCGTCGAAACCATCCTAAACTTTACAGTGGTTGTTGACCAGACCACACACTAGAAAGTGAAGGGACGACGACGTTTCGGTCCGTCCTGGACCATTCTCAAGTCACAATCGACTTGAGAATGGTCCAGGACGGACCGAAACGTCGTTTGTCCCTTCATTTTCTAGTGTGTGGTTTGGTCAACATATTTCAGCCACGTTAGTGTGACTCCTCGTCTGTTTACAGTGGTTCACGTCGGACCGAAACGACGTAGTTTCTAATTTTTAAGTGTGAGGGTTCGGGATCATTACGTGTTCTAATGTATTCTGTATAAATACAAATTATTATTTATATACAGTATTGGGATGCGGAGGACAGCCAAAGAGTTAGGTTATACTTTTTTACCAAAATAGAATTTCTTGGCTTAGTTTATAATGTTATATTTGACATAGATGATTCAGTATGTAAGCCTATAATTGATAAAATAATTGACATCGTTATGAGTGAATTACATTTAGCAGTATGTAATGGTTATTAAAGATTCGCTACCTGGAACAAAGTTCCAAGTAGCACGGGCTATGGTGAGCCCGTAGTGCCTTTTTATATGTAATGGTAAACCCACAGGAAAACCTTGATCACATCTACCTTTGACCTGCGTCTCTACAGAGCTCAGACTGAGATTTGACAAAAATCAAACAAAATTTTGTCTGAAATTCAGATAAAATTGTGATTAATTTTTGTCACTAAATATATTAATAATAATAACTTCGGTCTGTTATAGTAGGAAGGGTCACAGATGCCAGGTATCAGTCTGGTATCATTAAGCACGTGATACTGTTAATAATGTAAATGATATAGATGTTCAGTTATAATTATCAAACAGAATGTCTGCCTCTGTCTGTCTCTGTGTTCGAGAGTTGAAGGGGAAATGCTACGAGTTAGCCTTAATTTTGCACATGCTGTTTGCTGAACTTGCTCATCGTGGGTGGGTAGAGGGGCAGCATCAATGAAACGAGTACCCCATGATATGGTGCCAAAACGACCCCTACGATTCCTGTCATTCTGACATGGTTTTAGATTTAATAAGACTTAATTCTGTTTCATCTCTTCATAATATTGCATGAGAGAGAGAGAGAGAGTACTCCTTCTAGTTATATTTTAAGAAACGAGTAAAGCAACACGTCATTTTAACAAAATAATATAACTTCATCACGTGCTAACATTTTGTAAATGTGACTTACGAGCAGCGAGGATAAGACCTCGCTGGAGCCAGGTAGCCTGGAGCAGCAGCAGCAGCAGCAGTAACAGCAGCAGCTGGACCAAGTAGCCTCCCACAGACATATCTGCTTCCTGTGGTCACCTCACGACCGTGGAGCGGGCTCCTTGAGCACCGTCGGGGCTCTGAGCGCCTGGGCGTGTGGCGCCAAGGATTATGTCTTGCTACACCAGGGATCAATGGTGGCAAGTGGCGGTCTGTCGCCATATTGATTGTTGAGAAATCATCGTCACTCTTACCTGACTGTCACAACATCTTGAACCAACACCCACGTTCATGGCATGCGGCTGGTCGAAGTGCGGTGGGTTGTGTGAGAAAGGCGATATATATATATATATATATATATATATATATATATATATATATATATATATATATATATATATATATATATATATATGTCGTACCTAGTAGCCAGAACTCACTTCTCAGCCTACTATTCAAGGCCCGATTTGCCTAATAAGCCAAGTTTTCCTAAATTAATATATTTACTATAATTTTTTTCTTATGAAATGATAAAGCAACCCTTTTCTCTATGTATGAGTTCAATTTTTTTTTATTGGAGTTAAAATTAACGTAGATATATGACCGAACCTAACCAACCCTACCTAACCTAACCTAACCTATATATATAGGTAAGGTTAGGTTAGGTAGCCAAAAAAAGCTAGGTTAGGTTAGGTTAGGTAGGTTAGGTAGACGAAAAAACATTAATTCATGAAAACTTGGCTTATTAGGCAAATCGGGCCTTGAATAGTAGGCTGAGAAGTGCGTTCTGGCTATTAGGTACGACATATATATATATATATATATATATAATGTCGTACCTAGTAGCCAGAATGCACTTCTCAGCCTACTATGCAAGGCCCTATTTGCCTAATAAGCTAAGTTTTCATGAATTAATATATTTTCTCTAATTTGTTTCTTATGAAATGATAAAGCTACCCATTCCATTATGTATGAGATCAATTTTTTTTTATTGGAGTTAAAATTAACGTAGATATATGACCGAACCTAACCAACCCTACCTAACCTAACCTATCTCTATAGGTTAGGTTAGGTTAGGTGGCCGAAAAAGTTAGGTTAGGTTAGGTTAGATAGGTTAGATAGTCGAAAAACAATTAATTCATGAAAACTTGGCTTATTAGGCAAATCGGGCCTTGCATATTAGGCTGAGAAGTGCGTTCTGGCTACTAGGTACGACATATATATATATATATATATATATATATATATATATATATATATATATATATGTCGTACCTAGTAGCCAGAACTCACTTCTCAGCCTACTATTCAAGGCCCGATTTGCCTAATAAGCCAAGTTTTCCTGAATTAATATATTTACTATAATTTTTTTCTTATGAAATGATAAAGCAACCCTTTTCTCTATGTATGAGGTCAATTTTTTTTTATTGGAGTTAAAATTAACGTAGATATATGACCGAACCTAACCAACCCTACCTAACCTAACCTAACCTGTATTTATAGGTAAGGTTAGGTTAGGTAGCCAAAAAAAGCTAGGTTAGGTTAGGTTAGGTAGGTTAGGTAGACGATAAAACATTAATTCATGAAAACTTGGCTTATTAGGCAAATCGGGCCTTGAATAGTAGGCTGAGAAGTGCGTTCTGGCTACTAGGTACGACATATATATATATATATATATATATATATATATATATATATATATATATATATATATATATATATATATATATATATATATATATGCGAACAAGCCTGAATGGTCCCCAGGACTATATGCGAATTAAAACTCACACCCCAGAAGTGACTCGAACCCATACTCCCAGGAGCAACGCAACTGGTAACTACAGGACGCCTTAATCTGCTTGACCATCACGACCGGACAAAAGGAAGTGATAGCCGAAGCTATTTGAACCACTTCTCACTTCTGGGGTGTGAGTTTTCATATATATATATATATATATATATATATATATATATATATATATATATATATATATATATAATGTGAGTAAATCACGAATATTAATACGTGATGAAAAATGTGACAGTGTCAGACCATGTAGGAAGAATTGAAACAGAAAGTTCCTTAGGTACTTTCGTATTTAATAATACATCTTCAGAAGGATGCAAAGAAGCTTGAATGGTCCCCCAAGCCAATATGCAACCGAAAACGTCTCACCCGTGAAGGATTCGACCTCGGTCAACCAGGGCTTCCATGCCCCCTTGGTGTGTCCAGTACTATAACCACTCAGCCACAGACTGTACAAAAGTATTGGAAAGTCGTTTGACTTTTAACCCCAACACCCGGCAGCGCTCGTGACTATTTTGGGCACAGATATTATACATACATACATATATATATATATATATATATATATATATATATATATATATATATATATATATATATATATATATATATATATATATATGTGTATATGTATATATATATATATGTGTATATATGTATAATGGGTGTGTATGGAAAATTTTAACTGTTTTTTCGAGGTTGGAAGCCAAATGCTTGGAGCTAGCTTTATCCATTTTTTTACAAGTAATTGCTGATGGGTACGTGCCCAACATGGGTGGGATTGGGTGTCAAAGAAAAAAATATCAATTGATATTGTTGCCAATGTCACCTCCATTAATATCTCACAATATCATATGATTTGACTGAATTATTATTCTAGTTTTTTTAAGATATCGGGAACTGTTTGGGCCGATCATACCAAATGAAAAAAAAACTTATTATAATACTCTTTTTGTCTAAGATTTTATGGGTCATATGTTGAACCCATTTTGTGTGTTGTGTTGTTATAACGTTAAAATTGGTGATGTTGTAGAAGACAAGAGGATGTGGTAGTTGTAGTTTGAAATGGATAGCATACCATACTTTGATGTGAAGATTGCACTTTCTATTTTTTTTTAATTTTCAAATTTTGCCTCGATGTGTGTTTAATTAATTTATTTCAAAGTGAACTAAAGCTGAAAATAATAAGACTTTCCTCACAGGTGTAGAACTAAGTGTGTATATGGCGAGAATTAATTCATTGGTGAAACATTCTCATTGATGTGTGTGTGTCTTGCTAGCTGCATTTGAACTTTCTCTCCCGTATACACCCCCTCCCACCTCTGAGCCAGCACTGAGTGCTGCCCTCGGCGTCGACCTCTGAGCAGCGACTGTTCTCAGTTGCCATGTAAGCATATTTGGATGGCTAATTTTTTCCTCGTAAATACACCGCCGAATTCTGCTTGATTATCAGTATCTAGCAGAATATTGTGCTGTGTATTTAGATACGGTTTATGAAGTTTAGAGCACGTTATAAAAGTTGGAAATCTTGGGAATTGTGGTCCATGGCGGTGTGTGGTAACTATGACGAGAGGCGAGGGTGGTGGAGGGTCAGAGTGTTGTAGGTGGCAGTGGCAGCGCTGCCTTCGTCCTGGACGGGTGGGTGCTTGCCGCTCCAATCAACCCACCCTCTCTAAGTAAATATTGTCGCGATCTGTACAACATGTAGAGGAGGCAAGATTTGCCACAAGAACATATCCTTAGTGAGATACGCTTTCTCTCTTCCCTTAGTTGGCAACGCGACATCCACAATCAAAAATTACTACTGCTGCTAAAATACACAATTTATGTGACAACTGAAAAAATATACTAATTATCTCCAATATGTTCAGGCGACAGGATATACTCTGAATAAATCTCTGTGTGGGTAAAAGATATTGACTTAGAATTGCATCAAGTAGGAAATAAAATATGATCTAAATTAGATCAAGTAATGTCTCCAGCAGGATGACTGGAAGAGCTCCATCAGGAAATCTGTAATCAACGAAACACTTGCAGTTTTAAGGTAGAGTCGTGACCCAGTGAACCCGGGACATCCAGAGGACAGCCAGGAGATGGACAACAGTCGGCCAGGGACCCAGCGTCACGGTAGCCTCTGCAGGGACGCCAGCGCGGGTGCTGGAACACGGGTGACGTATGCTTTTCGTCCGAAAACCATCATTAAGAGACTTCAACAGGAGAGAATTCGGCAGGAAGTATCCGGGCGCGATGAGAGGTCGAAGCCGAGGCCAGCGCCTCTGTCCAAGTACCGCAGGAAGACTGCCAACGCCAGAGAACGCCATCGCATGCGGCAGATAAATATTGCCTTCGAGTCCCTCCGAAGGATCCTGCCGGATGGCATGGCGTTGCAGCCGGCAACGTCAGCCATGACGAAGATAACGACGCTTCGTCTCGCCGTCAGCTACATCAGAGCGCTGTCTGACACCCTGGAAGACAACCACATGGCTGACTCGCTGGAAAGGTCCTTCCAGCATTCGGTGAAACATTCATTCCAGCTACCGAAGACCCTGTCGTCAGAAGGCAGCGTGATATTCCAGTACCAAACCCAGATGGCCTCTTTCACCCAGCAAGCCATAACCGAGGCGCCGTATGGTCTGGCCTACTGCCCCACGCCCAGCACCACCCAGCCGTCAACCTTCCCACACAAGACCAAAGGGTCACTCAGCAGCGGCACCACCACCACCAGGGCCCTTCATGACCTGCTCTCCGACGACACTCGCTTACTGCCGGACAACCTCCAATTTCTCGGTGACATTCCAGCGTTGACTGATTTCTTTGGTGCCCTTCCGTGAGGTGGAGAGATTACCTCACCTCCCCAACGATAACCTCACCTCACCGAGGAAAGACAATACCGATAACCTAACAAGTTATCCCATCTCAATACATCCCACGTTCGATAATAGCGGCCTTACAGTGAGCTGCGGAGATAACGGATGGGAAAGCAGCATCACCGCCAAGCTTGACGAGTGCATATGCTGCTGACTGGTGTGTGTGTGCTGCGTGCCATGCTGCACACGGGGTTGGGGCTGGCATTGACCATCGCTGCTTAATATTCATCATGAGGTGGAGAGGTCAGCATCATCAGCGAGGTGTGTGTGTGTGTGTGTGTGTCTGTGTGTGTGTGTGTGTGTGTGTGTGTGTGTGTGTGTGTGTGTGTGTGTGTGTGTGTGTGTGTGTGTGTGTGTGTGTGGTATCAGATACGGTTGGGGAGGAGCCCCATACACGTGTGAATGATGCTAGTCCTTTGGGCCATGATGCCAGCAGGTGTGTGGACACAGGCAGCCCTTGTACTAGCAGGTGTGTGGTGGTAGCCAGCCCTTGTACCAGCAGGTGTGTGGTGGTACCCACCCCCTTGTACCAGCAGGTGTGTGGTGGTAGCCAGCCCTTGTACCAGCAGGTGTGTGGTGGTAGCCAGCCCTTGTACCAGCAGGTGTGTGGTGGTAGCCAGCCCTTGTACCAGCAGGTGTGTGGTGGTAGCCAGCCCTAGTACCAGCAGGTGTGTGGTGGTAGCCAGCCCCTTGTACCAGCAGGTGTGTGGTGGTAGCCAGCCCTAGTACCAGCAGGTGTGTGGTGGTAGCCAGCCCCTTGTACCAGCAGGTGTGTGGTGGTAGCCAGCCCTAGTACCAGCAGGTGTGTGGTGGTAGCCAGCCCCTTGTACCAGCAGGTGTGTGGTGGTAGCCAGCCCTTGTACCAGCAGGTGTGTGGTGGTAGCCAGCCCTAGTACCAGCAGGTGTGTGGTGGTAGCCAGCCCTTGTACCAGCAGGTGTGTGGTGGTAGCCAGCCCTTGTACCAGCAGGTGTGTGATGGTAGCCAGCCCTTGTACCAGCAGGTGTGTGGTGGTAGCCAGCCCTTGTACCAGCAGGTGTGTGGTGGTAGCCAGCCCTTGTACCAGCAGGTGTGTGGTGGTAGCCAGCCCTTGTACCAGCAGGTGTGTGGTGGTAGCCAGCCCTTGTACCAGCAGGTGTGTGGTGGCAGCCAGCCCCTTGTACCAGCAGGTGTGTGGTGGTAGCCAGCCCCTTGTATCAGCAGGTGTGTGGTGGTAGCCAGCCCTTGTACCAGCAGGTGTGTGGTGGTAGCCAGCCCTTGTACCAGCAGGTGTGTGGTGGTAGCCAGCCCTTGTACCAGCAGGTGTGTGGTGGCAGCCAGCCCCTTGTACCAGCAGGTGTGTGGTGGTAGCCAGCCCCTTGTACCAGCAGGTGTGTGGTGGTAGCCAGCCCTTGTACCAGCAGGTGTGTGGTGGTAGCCAGCCCTTGTACCAGCAGGTGTGTGGTGGTAGCAAGCCCTAGTACCAGCAGGTGTGTGGTGGTAGCCAGCCCCTTGTACCAGCAGGTGTGTGGTGGTAGCCAGCCCTTGTACCAGCAGGTGTGTGGTGGTAGCCAGCCCTTGTACCAGCAGGTGTGTTGTGGTAGCCAGCCCTTGTACCAGCAGGTGTGTGGTGGTAGCCAGCCCTTGTACCAGCAGGTGTGTGGTGGTAGCCAGCCCATGTACCAGCAGGTGTGTGATGGTAGCTAGCCCTTGTACCAGCAGGTGTGTGGTGGTAGCCAGCCCTTGTGCCAGCAGGTGTAGTGCCAACACCTGTAAACTGTCAAGCTCAAGCAATTATTAATGTGAAATAATAGAATGAGTAATAATTTGCATAATTTTGTAATTACTGTACTATCTACTATCTATTTCCATGTTCTTATCGTTCGTCTTATTTATGATAGACATCAACTAGCAATAATTATAGAATTGTTTGAAAATAAATCTGTATGTACATGCAAAAGACTTTCTCTTAATTCAGTATTCTGACCAAAATGTCAACTTTAATGTATATATTAAATATTAAACAAAATATATTTTAAAAAGACCAGTATTTTCGTAATTGTTCGTATTGATTTTGTATAGATGTGTTCTTGTGGTGGATGGTAGAGCGAGGGTTTCGCTTATGCAGGTCGGAGTTCAATCCCCCGATCGTTCAAGTGGTTGGGCACCATTCCTTTCCGCTCGTCCCATCCCAAATCCTTATCCTGATCCCTCCCGTGTGCTATATAGTCGTAATGGCTTGATGCTTTCCCCTCATATTTTCCCTCCCTCACTCTGATTTCCTTATTTCCTAAATCTGGCGATTTCATGTAAATTTTAATATATATTTTTTGTCATTGTTTTGGATTGTTTCCAAAGTTTTCTTTTCTTCCTTGTGGATAGTGACAGAACTGTCTTGGTGGGAGAGTGTGAGAGTGTGAGAGTGTGAGAGTGTGAGAGTGTGAGAGTGTGAGAGTGTGAGAGGAATGTAAAGTGAGACTTTGTTAGTTATGTGTTAAAATGATGAGTTACGTTATCAAGTGTTACTTAAGTTTACTTGTAAAGTACTATACTTTCTTCTGGTTTGGTTGTTAAGTACTGCTTAATTATGTAACTCTTTAATTGATTATTATCTTTGTTATCCAGTGGACTCTTATCACTACATCTCTCTCTCTGTTTCTCTCTCTCTCTCTCTCTCTCTCTCTCTCTCTCTCTCTCTCTCTCTCTCTCTGTCTCTGTCTCTCTCTCTCTCTCTCTCTCTCTCTCTCTCTCTCTCTCTCTCTCTCTCTCTCTCTCTCTCTCTCTCTCTCTCGCGAAAATCTCTGGTATTCACAAGCCCTTTATTACACCTATTATTTGTCAACGACCGGTTTAAACAAGTGTCAGTCACTCAATTATTAATTTGCTTCGGTTGATTAATGAGTCAGGAATACAAGAGTAACAATGAGAAGGGTCACGAACCCGGGCCAGCATATAGGCGGGGCGAGAGTTGACCACCTCAGCCTCATCACGTAACGACTGCCAGCAAATACTATTCATCAGAAGAAAAGTGTAAGTCAGTATGACTATATAGCACTTGGATATCATCAGGAGGTCGAGGACCGGGCCGCGGGGACGCTAAGACCCGAAATCCTGGCAAGATAACCGCAAGGAGTGTGTGCAGATAACGATTTGTACGACCGTCGGATCAAGAGGACATAGACAGAGGGAAAGGAGATACACAGGAGGTAGACGAGAAAGGAACAGAAAGAGAGAAGACGAGAGAAAACAGAGAGATGAGAGAGAAGGCAAGAGAGAGAGAGAGAGAGAGAGAGAGAGAGAGAGAGAGAGAGAGAGAGAGAGAGAGAGAGAGAGATTTAACATATTTAAAATGAATATTACTAAAACGGAGAGAGAGAGAGAGAGAGGGTGGGAGGGAGGGAGGGAGAGAGAGAGAGAGAGAGAGAGAGAGAGAGAGAGAGAGAGAGAGACAGAGAGAGAGAGAGAGAGAGAGAGAGAGAGAGAGAGAGAGAGAGAGAGTACGTACAACAACGTGCCCCATAGCAGCACCAGGGTACAACATACCCAGCAGGTATACTCCACACCTACACCTTCCTCACAAACTTACACCACACCATAATACACCGCAGGAGACCACCACATAACTACCCTTTCTTACCGCACACCAATTCGGACGCTTGAACCAACTGATACAAGCAAAACCATCGTGCTTGTTCGGGCTGCAGTTTTGCGACCAAAACTTGCAGTTTAAATAGACAATAAGTCACAATAACCGGGGCTGAAAATTTAACACCAAACCCACATACCTGAAAAAGAAGGAATCGACGACGTTTCAGTCCATTCTGGACACTTATCAACTGATAACGGTCCAAGATGGACCGAAACGTCGCAGTTAATTATTTTCAGACTTGTGGTTTGGGTGCCTCAGTAATTTTTAACATTTCAAGTTTCTCTTAAAGAATTAGCTAATAACAACACACACAAAAATCACAATAGCGTGATGCATCAAAACTTTCTGGTTGCAATTCTTTTCACCATTTCGTAGCTCAGACGATTAAGGTAGCGTCTGGAATGCTCTCGGACGTAGGTTCGAATCCTCGTCACGGCCTTTGTGGATTTGTTCATTAGCTAATGACAAAATGATCTTCCTTGAGTATTAATATTAATATGTAACGACATTGGGGTGAAGCCAAGACCCAAACTGCTGCTTCAGAAATCAACACAGCAGAAGTGGTAAAATATAGAACAATAAAATTAGTGAATATAACACCAAAAATACGAATAAAAAAATAATAATAATAATTACAAATATAGACATAATACCTCTGTACTTAAAAATTAAATTAGCGCCTCTTTATAAAATAATATACATTGGCAAGCAACTTAAGAATAACAAGAACTTGATAACTTTGCGTGTCAATTAAGGACAACGACTCTCAAGAGATGAGTAGAGAGTTTACGAATAAAATTCCAAGTTACTTGAGCGCCTGGTTAAAGTTTATGAAGAAATGTACAAGCTGAGGTGAAAATTTGAAAACATGATTAAGGAATTTATCACGAGAAGGTGAAAATTAGTTAAACGTTCATTAGCGAATCGATCGATCAAAGATGAGTAGTTTACAGCTGTGTAATTAACAGGTTGGACAAGCAGCACCTGCGGTACTGAGAGAGAGAGAGAGAGAGAGAGAGAGAGAGAGAGAGAGAGAGAGAGAGAGAGGGAGGGAGAGAGGGAGAGAGAGAGAGAGAGAGAGAGAGAGAGAGAGAGAGAGAGAGAGAGAGAGAGAGAGAGAGAGAGAGAGAGAGAGAGAGAGAGAGAGAGAGAGAGGGAGGGAGAGAGGGAGGGAGAGAGGGAGGGAGAGAGAGAGAGAGAGAGAGAGAGAGAGAGAGAGAGAGAGAGAGAGAGAGAGAGAGAGAGAGAGAGAGAGAGAGAAAGAGAGAGCAGACAAACACATAGGCAGACATAGTGATGAATTGAGAAAATAGAGACACGCAGAGAGAAAAATAATGAGAGATATTAACAACGCTCAAAATAAGAAAGCATAATGAACAAATCCACAAGGGCCGTGACGAGGATTCGAACCTGCGTCCAGGAGCATCCCAGACACTGCCTTAATCGACTGAGCTAGTGTCTGGGATGCTCTCGGATGCAGGTTCGAATCCTCGTCACGGCCCTTGTGGATTTGTTCATTTGATGCATCACGTTAATGTGATCTCTATGTGTAAGAAAGCCTAATTTAAACCAGTAATTAAAAAAATGATTGAATTGGCTCATTACCTACTGCCCTGTTGAGCCGCGGCGCTGATCTTGCCCAGATGTTTGTTGTTGTTATAGATTCAGCTACTGGGAACACAAAGTTGTAAGTAGCACGGGCTATGGTGAGCCCGTAGTGGACTTACCTGGCACAGGAGCGGGGCAAGTAGCACGGGCTATGGTGAGCCCGTAGTGGACTTACCTGGCACAGGAGCGGGGCAAGTAGCACGGGCTATGGTGAGCCCGTAGTGGACTTACCTGGCACAGGAGCGGGGCAAGTAGCACGGGCTATGGTGAGCCCGTAGTGGACTTACCTGGCACAGGAGCGGGGCAAGTAGCACGGGCTATGGTGAGCCCGTAGTGGACTTACCTGGCACAGGAGCGGGGGCTGTACGAAAATCTTGGCCAGATATTCACCACAGTATTACGGGCTCACAGGTTCAGCCCATCTCGCCAGGCTTTGGCAGGTGTGGTGACTGGCATCTCCCCTTCACCCTCTTTATCTCTACCCTCTCTCCCCCCAACGTTAACCTCGAACGTTAGCCTCGAACGTCAGCCTCGAACGTTAGCCTCGAACGTTAGCCTCGAACGTTAGCCTCGAACGTTAGCCTCGAACGTTAGCCTCGAACGTCAGCCTCGAACGTTAGCCTCGAACGTCAGCCTCGAACGTTAGCCTCGAACGTCAGCCTCGAACGTTAGCCTCGAACGTTAGCCTCGAACGTTAGCCTCGAACGTTAACCTTGAACGTCAGCCTCGAACGTTAACCTCGAACGTTAGCCTCGAACGTTAACCTTGAACGTTAGCCTCGAACGTTAACCTTGAACGTTAGCCTCGAACGTACTCCCAAAAAAGGTCTTTTATTAATTACCATCGTTGATATGTTTCCTCCTCCTAGAGGCACTAGAGGCTAGAGAAACAGGTTCACAGCTGTGTTGGTGCCCCGAGCATTTAATTTAATTATTTATTATTAACACTTGTAATGTGGCTTGTGATTGTGTTATTGTGTAGTGTTCATTCTCGTCCCGTCATCCCCTACACCCACAGCGTCACACCATGACAAAGAGTGCCGGGAAGACGGGACACCACGAGCGTAGCTCTCATCCTGTGACTATACTTAGGTAATTACAGTTAGGTAATTACACCAGCTCAGAGCTTCGCGGACAGGTCTTCCAGCTTACAAAGCTTGTATAAGCTTGAGAGTGAGAACTTGTGGGGGACCTTTGATACCTCGTATGGGGGTAGACACGCTTGGGCAAAAACCCGCCAATATGCCAGATAACCACGTGACCCCCTGGTTGGTGAGTCACCAGGTGACCTCTGACCTCTTTCTCCACACCTGTGGAGTTCTACACCTGTGTGGTTGGAGAACACATCAGGTGTTCTGAACACCTGATGTGTTCAGAACTCTCTTCTGTCTACTTTCCATGTCATCCCTTTCCCCGAACCTCTTTTACCCTCCCCCCCCTCCCACCTTTCCCATCCCTCCCTTAACCCCTCCCTTTCTTCCCTTTATGCGTTTCCCCCTTTCCTTCATGTTTCCTTCCCTCTTCCTCCCCTTCTCTCCATTCCCCTCTCCATTCCCCTCCTCCTTCTACCCCCCCCTCTCCCCCTCCCACCCCCCCCCCCCCCCCCCCCCTTCCCTTTCCTACCATCTATCAGCTTTCAGGCAAATTGATGGTCTTCTAATGTATTGGTCACGACTCTCGAAATTTTAAAAAAAATTGAACATAAAAGGTATTTTTCAGGGTTTTTTTCCAATGCAAAATTGGCTTTTTTAAATGTTCATTCCTTGTTCGGTAAATTTTCTTGTATAATTGTCTACGAATTTTTGGTGAAGAAAGATAGTCGGATCGCTGAATATACATTTTTAAATTGGATATGTGTGACAGGGATTTCTGTGAGTATTATTTTTTTTCGGGGGGGGGGGGGCATTCTTCAGCTGAAAAGATATTTATAATAAAACATGGGGGAGCAATTTAATATTATATTGGGTCTATTTCATTGACACATGTTGTGAGTGCTGATGTCTGTCTGTCTCTCTCTGTCTCTCTCTCTCTCTCTCTCTCTCTCTCTCTCTCTCTCTCTCTCTCTCTCTCTCTCTCTCTCTCTCTCTCTCTCTCTCTCTCTCTCTCTCTCTCAGATTCTGCTTCTAAACATGCTTTGAAAATAATCATTGAGCTTCCTAGCTATTCACTGGTAAGTGTAGTCAACCGCTTATCAAGGCAAATTGAAAGGTTAAGTGATCTAGTATTTCTTCACCCTCCAGATGGTAGAACATATTTGTCTAGAATGGAAAATATAAAAAAGAAAATTAATAATAGTCACAATGCTGTTGTGTTTAATGATGATATATATATATGAACCCCATTACCTGCCGGCCGGAGTGTAGTCTGTCCATCTATAAAAATCCTGGTTGGGCACTAGTTCGGACCTCTAGAACCTCCTATTGAATTCAGTAGAGTTCCAGGTTGGTTAGCTTTTGTCCTATCGCGGCCGAGTTGGTTAAGGAAGATGTGTTGCATCACCAGAACACCACAGTCACCCCTATTGTCACGAAATGTATTTTCTCATTGAGTCCAAAGTTCGCAGCCAGACGCCTGGGGCCAGTCTCACCCAAAATGACAGAAGGAATGGTCTGGGGTACGGGATGAACATAGGATGATCACAGGTCACATTTAGACTCTCAAGACGGCACTGCTGGCTGGCAAAACAACTAAATATTTTGAAAACAGACATTTCAAGGCAAAATATGTAGAGTGAGAGCGAGAAATAATCACTAATTGATTAGTGATGAACCGTTTGTTTGGGCACAAGAGGTGAGGGAGACGTTAGTGAGGGGGGGGGGGGCATAGCGAAGTCGCTAACAGGTGCCAAGGGTCGTCTATGCGCAGGTGAGGGGTTAGAGGTGAGGGGTGAGGGGGAAAGTGAGGAGTCTCATCCACACCAGGCTAAGAAATGTGGGTCGGACACGTCTCTCACGATGGTAGGAGAGAGGGAGAGAGAGAGAGAGAGAGAGAGAGAGAGAGAGAGAGAGAGAGAGAGAGAGAGAGAGAGAGAGAGAGAGAGAGAGAGAGAGAGAGAGAGAGAGCATACTTATACCATACAGGCAGATAACCCTTATATTAAGCATAACTAAAAATGCAATTTGTTCTATGATACAATGGGGGAAATGAGGCAGGCCAGAGGAGGGAGGGCAGAACGCATATTCCTGGGCTGCCCCAAAGCCCTTGACACAGTACCTCACAAGAGACCGATGCACAAACGTGAGAGGAGTAGATCTGTAAAGCTAGAAAACCTGCGTCTAGAAAAGCGGAGACCAAGAGATAAAGCTCGATCCTGCAGGCACAAATAGTGCGCACGCGTGCGCGGACAAGCAGAGGAAAAGGAACAGGATAGCATACATTGGTGGAGAGAAAGTAGGTGAAGTGAGAGGTGAGAGAGGAGAGAAAGAGAGAGAGAGGGATGGAAAGAGAGAGGGAGAGAATGAGAGAGAGAAGGAGGGGGAGAAAGAAGGAGATAGAGTGGAGGGAGAGAGAGAGATAAGGATAAGGAACGAGTTAGAGAGAACAAAAGAGAGAGAGAGATAAAGAGGGGGATAAAGATGAGAGGTCTGGCAAGGCACAGAGAAGCTACGTGAAAATAAAGCCACAAGGAAATACTTTATCTCTCTTTCTTAAAAAAAAGTATTGCAAGATATAACAATTATTTTAACGTTACTGACGAAGAAGATTAGTGAGAATTTCCCCCCTAGATTACAGGCAAGGAAACTGACGGAAATTTGGGAGACTTGTAACCTATTAAAACCATGAAATTGTGACGGAAAATATATAATTTTTCTTGAAACAACACAGGTTGATGATATGGGGTGATATGGTGCCAATGATATGGGGTGAGAGAGAGAGAGAGAGAGAGAGAGAGAGAGAGAGAGAGAGAGAGAGAGAGAGAGAGGGAGAGGGAGAGAGTGCGTGCCGTGGTGCGGTTGGGGTGTCTTTCTCTGAGTGGTAAAAGAAAGATATTCTTGGCATTTGCATGAATGATGAACGGCTTGTCTAACTAGCTGACAACTTGCCTGTGAAACCTGAACCATCTCTCTGATGTTCTTCACGCGACTCTCTCTCTCTTGTTTATGTCTTCTGTTTCACACACTCTCCCAGGCTTCAAGCTTCACGAGCCACACACACACACACACACACACAGAGTTACAGCCGCACTGTACCACACTCTTCTCGCTCCTCAGTACATCTCCAGCACTGTATCGTGGCTGTATGTCGACACGATCGAATCAGGTCGTCGACCAGCCCGTCCTCCTAATAGAACG